>NC_072457.1:10240494-10604985 GCF_027596085.1 Anoplopoma fimbria
GACTTTTTTAAGGCTTTCTTCAACATTTATACTCAGGTTTTATTCAACATACTATACTGTGAACTTTTTATGATTTTTTTCGACATACTATACTATGACCTTTTTATGACTTTTTCGACATACTATACTATGACCTTTTTATGACTTTTTTTCAACATACTATACTTAGGCTTTCTTCAACAGACTATACTATGACTTTTTTCAACATAATATACCATGACTTTTTTTGACTTTTTTCGACATACTATACTATGACCTTTTTTTATTTTTTCGACATACTATACAATGACCTTTTTTTTCAACATACTACACTTAGGCTGTATTCGACATACTATACTATGACCTTTTTTTGACTTTTTCGACATACTATACTATGACCTTTTTTATGACTTTTTTTCAACATACCAAACTTAGGCTTTCTTCAACATACTATACTATGACTTTTTTCGACATACTATACTCTGACTTTTTTCTTCTTTTTTGACTTTTTTCGACATACTATACTATGACCTTTTTTTCATACTTTTTTCAACATACTATACTATGACCTTTTTTTTCAACATACTATGACTTAGGCTTCATTCAACATACTATACTATGACTTTTTTTTGACTTTTTTCGACATACTATACTATGACCTTTTTTTGACTTTTTAGACATACTATACTATGACCTTTTTTTTTGACTTTTTTCAACATACTATACTATGACCTTTTTTCAGTTCAACATACTACACTTAGGCTTTTTTCAACATACTATACTATGACCTTTTTATGACTTTTTCGACATACTATACTATGACCTTTTTATGACTTTTTTCAACATACTATACTTAGGCTTTCTTCAACAGACTATAAATATACTATGACTTTTTTTGACTTTTTTCGACATACTATACTATGACTTATTTTTAACATGCTATACTATGACTTTTTATGATTTTTTCGACATACTATACTATGACTTTTTTATGAATTTATTCAAAATGGCACGCCAGGTAGAGCGCTCATCCCGTAACCACAAGGTTGGTGGTTGAACCCCTCTTCATTCAACATGCAGAGGTGTCCTTGAGCAAGACACCTAACCCCCAGGCATCCAACTGCTCCTCTGTGATGGGTTAAATGCAGATAATTGTAATTTGTCATTGTTGGACTAATGAAGACTTTATTAACATACTATACTATGACTTTTTTAAGGCTTTCTTCAACATACTATACTCAGGTTTTATTCAACATACTATACTGTGAACTTTTTATGATTTTTTTCGACATACTATACTATGACCTTTTTATGACTTTTACGACATATTATACTATGACCTTTTTATGACTTTTTTCAACATACTATACTTAGGCTTTCTTCAACAGACTATACTATGACTTTTTTCAACATAATATACCATGACTTTTTTTGACTTTTTTCGACATACTATACTATGACCTTTTTTTATACTTTTTCGACATACTATACAATGACCTTTTTTTCAACATACTACACTTAGGCTTATTCGACATACTATACTATGACCTTTTTTTGACTTTTTTCGACATACTATACTATGACCTTTCTTTTTACATACCATACTTTTTTTTCAACATACCATACTTAGGCTTTCTTCAACATACTATACTCTGACCTTTTTTCATACTTTTTTCAACATACTATACTATGACTTTTTTATGAATTTATCCAAAAGGGTGGCTGTGGCACGCCAGGTAGAGCGCTCATCCCGTAACCACAAGGTTGGTGGTTCGAACCCCTCTTCAGTCAACATGCAGAGGTGTCCTTGAGCGAGACACCTAACCCCAGGCATCCAACTGCTCCTCAGTGATGGGTTAAATGCAGATAATTGTAATTTGTCATTGTTGAACTAATGAAGGCTTTATTAACATACTATACTATGACTTTTTTTTGACTTTTTTTTACTATACGACTTTTTTGACTTTTTTTCGACATACTATACTATGACCTTTTTATGACTTTTTCAACATACTATACTATGACCTTTTTATGACTTTTTTTCAACATACTATACTTAGGCTTTCTTCAACAGACTATACTATGACTTTTTTCAACATAATATACTATGACTTTTTTCGACATACTATACTATGACCTTTCTTTTGACTTTTTTCGACATACTATACTATGACCTTTTTATGACTTTTTCGACGTACTATACTATGACCTTTTTATGACTTTTTTCAACATAATATACTTAGGCTTTCTTCAACAGACTATACTATGACTTTTTTCAACATAATATACTATGACTTTTTTGACTTTTTTTGACTTTTTTCGACATACTATACTATACTTTTTATGACTATTTTTTTTACTATATATGACTTTTTTTTATTTTTTCGACATACTATACTATGACCTTTTTATTTTTTCAACATACTACACTTAGGCTTTTTCGACATACTATACTATGACTTTTTTATGACTTTTTCAACATACTATACTATGACTTTTTTCATACATAATATTTATGACTTTTTTCGACATACTATACTATGACCTTTTTTTTGACTTTTTTCGACATACTATACTATGACCTTTTTATGACTTTTTTCGACATACTATACTATGACCTTTTTATGACTTTTTTCAACATACTATACTTATGACTTTCTTCAACAGACTATACTATGACTTTTTCAACATACTATACTATGACCTTTTTTTGACTTTTTTCTTTTTGACATACTATACTATGACCTTTTTTCAACATACTTTTTTTATACTATACTATGACCTTTTTTTCAACATACTACACTTAGACTTTTTCGACATACTATACTATGACCTTTTTATGAATTTATTCAAAAGGGTGGCTGTGGCACGCCAGGTAGAGCGCTCATCCCGTAACCACAAGGTTGGTGGTTGAACCCCTCTTCATTCAACATGCAGAGGTGTCCTTGAGCAAGACACCTAACCCCCAGGCATCCAACTGCTCCTCTGTGATGGGTTAAATGCAGATAATTGTAATTTGTCATTGTTGGACTAATGAAGACTTTATTAACATACTATACTATGACTTTTTTAAGGCTTTCTTCAACATACTATACTCAGGCTTTATTCAACATACTATACTGTGAACTTTTTATGATTTTTTTCGACATACTATACTGTGAACTTTTTATGACTTTTTCGACATACTATACTATGACCTTTTTATGACTTTTTTTCAACATACTATACTTAGGCTTTCTTCAACAGACTATACTATGACTTTTTTCAACATAATATACCATGACTTTTTTTTTGACTTTTTTTCGACATACTATACTATGACCTTTTTTTATACTTTTTTCGACATACTATACAATGACCTTTTTTTCAACATACTACACTTAGGCTTTCTTCAACAGACTATACTATGACCTTTTTTTGACTTTTTTCGACATACTATACTATGACCTTTCTTTTTACTTTTTTTCAACATACCAAACTTAGGCTTTCTTCAACATACTACATACTCTGACCTTTTTTCATACTTTTTTCGACATACTATACTATGACTTTTTTATGAATTTATCCAAAAGGGTGGCTGTGGCACGCCAGGTAGAGCGCTCATCCCGTAACCACAAGGTTGGTGGTTCGAACCCCTCTTCAGTCAACATGCAGAGGTGTCCTTGAGCGAGACACCTAACCCCCAGGCATCCAACTGCTCCTCAGTGATGGGTTAAATGCAGATAATTGTAATTTGTCATTGTTGAACTAATGAACTTTATTATACTATGAAGGCTTTATTAACATACTATACTATGACTTTTTTTGACTTTTTTCGACATACTATACTATGACCTTTTTATGACTTTTTCAACATACTATACTATGACCTTTTTATGACTTTTTTTCAACATACTATACTTAGGCTTTCTTCAACAGACTATACTATGACTTTTTCAACATAATATACTATGAACATACTATACTATGACTTTTTTTGACTTTTTTTTTTTTCGACATACTATACTATGACCTTTTATTTATGACTTTTTTCGACATACTATACTATGACCTTTTTTGACTTTTTTTCAACATACTATACTTAGGCTTTCTTCAACAGACTATACTATGACTTTTTTCAACATAATATACTATGACTTTTTTTTTTTATGACTTTTTTTTCAACATACTATACTATGACCTTTTTTCAACATACTATACTACACTTAGGCTTTTTTCGACATACTATACTATGACTTTTTTACTTTTTTGAATTTATGACCTTTTTTTGATTTTTTTTCAACATACTATACTAGAGCGCTCATCCCGTAACCACAAGGTTTGGTTCAACATACTTATTACTATGAGGTGTTTTTTCAAGATACTAACCCCCACATCCAACTGCTCCTCTGTGATGGGTTAAATGCAGATAATTATACTATGTCATTTTGGACTAATGAAGACTTTTTTTTTCATACTATACTATGACTTTTTTAGACTTTTTCAACATACTATACTCAGGTTTTATTCAACATACTATACTATGACTTTTTATGATTTTTTTCAACATACATACTATACTATGACTTTTTTTTATGACTTTTTCGACATACTATACTATGACCTTTTTATGACTTTTTTCAACATACTATACTTAGGCTTTCTTCAACAGACTATACTATGACTTTTTTCAACATAATATACTATGACTTTTTTTGACTTTTTCGACATACTATACTATGACCTTTTTTTATACTTTTTTTCGACATACTATACAATGACCTTTTTTCAACATACTACACTTAGGCTTTTTCGACATACTATACTATGACCTTTTTTTTGACTTTTTTCGACATACTATACTATGACCTTTTTCTTTTTACATACTTTTTTTCAACATACTATACTTAGGCTTTTTTCAACATACTATACTCTGACCTTTTTTCATACTTTTTCGACATACTATACTATGACTTTTTTATGAATTTATTCAAAAGGGTGGCTGTGGCACGCCAGGTAGAGCGCTCATCCCGTAACCACAAGGTTGGTGGTTCGACCCTTCTTCAGTCAACATGCAGAGGTGTCCTTGAGTGAGACACCTAACCCCCAGGCATCCAACTGCTCCTCTGTGATGGGTTAAATGCAGATAATTGTAATTTGTCATTGTTGAACTAATGAAGGCTTTATTAACATACTATACTATGACTTTTTTAGGCTTTTTGACATACTTTACTATGACTTTTTTCGACATACTATACTATGACCTTTTTATGACTTTTTCAACATACTATACTATGACCTTTTTAT
This sequence comes from Anoplopoma fimbria, assembly GCF_027596085.1. Classification (NCBI taxonomy): domain Eukaryota; kingdom Metazoa; phylum Chordata; class Actinopteri; order Perciformes; family Anoplopomatidae; genus Anoplopoma; species Anoplopoma fimbria. Next base: position 10,245,760 of record NC_072457.1, read on the forward strand.
GACTTTTTTTACTAACTTTTTATGACTTTTTTACTATACTTAGGCTTTCTTCAACAGACTATACTATGACTTTTTTCAACATAATATACTATGACTTTTTTTCTTTTTTCGACATACTATACTATGACCTTTTTTTGACTTTTTTTCGACATACTATACTATGACCTTTTTTGACTTTTTCGACATACTATGACTTTTTATGACATACTATACTATGACCTTTTTTTTCAACATACTATACTTAGGCTTTCTTCAACAGACTATACTATGACTTTTTTCAACATAATATACTATGACTTTTTTTGACTTTTTGACTTTTTTTCAACATACTATACTATGACCTTTTTTTTACTTTTTTCGACATACTATACTATGACCTTTTTTTCAACATACTACACTTAGGCTTTATTCGACATACTATACTATGACTTTTTTTATGACTTTTTTCAACATACTATACTATGACTTTTTTGACTTTTTTCAACATACTATACTATGACTTTTTATGACTTTTTCGACATACTATACTATGACTTTTTTTGACTTTTTTCAACATACTATACTATGACCTTTTTATGACTTTTTCGACATACTATACTATGACCTTTTTATGACTTTTTTCAACATACTATACTTAGACTTTTTTCAACATACTATACTATGACTTTTTTTTTTGACTTTTTCGACATACTATACTATGACTTTTTTTCGACATACTATACTATGACCTTTTTTTCAACATTATGACTTTTTCGACATACTATACTATGACTTTTTTATGAATTTATTCAAAAGGGTGGCTGTGGCACGCCAGGTAGAGCGCTCATCCAGTAACCACAAGGTTGGTGGTTCGAACCCCTCTTCATTCAACATGCAGAGGTGTCCTTGAGCAAGACACCTAACCCCCAGGCATCCAACTGCTCCTCTGTGATGGGTTAAATGCAGATAATTGTAATTTGTCATTGTTGGACTAATGAAGGCTTTATTAACATACTATACTATGACTTTTTTAAGGCTTTCTTCAACATACTATACTCAGGTTTTATTCAACATACTATACTGTGAACTTTTTATGATTTTTTTCGACATACTATACTATGACCTTTTTATGACTTTTTCGACATACTATACTATGACCTTTTTATGACTTTTTTTTTTTCAACATACTATACTTAGGCTTTCTTCAACAGACTATACTATGACTTTTTTCAACATAATATACCATGACTTTTTTTGACTTTTTTCGACATACTATACTATGACCTTTTTTTATACTTTTTTCGACATACTATACAATGACCTTTTTTTCAACATACTACACTTAGGCTTTCTTCAACAGACTATACTATGACTTTTTTTGACTTTTTCGACATACTATACTATGACCTTTCTTTTTACTTTTTTTCAACATACCATACTTAGGCTTTCTTCAACATACTATACTCTGACCTTTTTTCATACTTTTTTCAACATACTATACTATGACTTTTTTATGAATTTATCCAAAAGGGTGGCTGTGGCACGCCAGGTAGAGCGCTCATCCCGTAACCACAAGGTTGGTGGTTCGAACCCCTCTTCAGTCAACATGCAGAGGTGTCCTTGAGCGAGACACCTAACCCCCAGGCATCCAACTGCTCCTCAGTGATGGGTTAAATGCAGATAATTGTAATTTGTCATTGTTGAACTAATGAAGGCTTTATTAACATACTATACTGTGACTTTTTTAAGGCTTTTTTCGACATACTATACTATGACTTTTTTGACTTTTTCAACATACTATACTATGACCTTTTTATGACTTTTTCAACATCTATACTATACTTTTTATGACTTTTTTCGACATACTATACTTAGGCTTTCTTCAACAGACTATACTATGACTTTTTTCAACATAATATACTATGACTTTTTTCGACATACTATACTATGACCTTTTTATGACTTTTTCGACATACTATACTATTACCTTTTTATGACTTTTTTCGACATACTATACTATGACCTTTTTATGACTTTTTTCAACATACTATACTTGGCTTTTTCAACAGACTATACTATGACTTTTTTCAACATAATATACTATGACTTTTTTGACTTTTTTGACATACTATTTATGACTTTTTTGACTTTTTTTTTTTTCGACATACTATACTATGACCTTTTTTTATACTTTTTTCAACATACTATACTATGACCTTTTTTTCAACATACTACACTTAGGCTTTTTCGACATACTATACTATGACTTTTTTTATGACTTTTTTCATACATACTATGACTTTTTTATGACTTTTTTCAACATACTATTTTTCAACATACTATACTATGACTTTTTTCAACATATATACTACTTTTTTCAACATACTATACTCTTTTTTGACTTTTTTCAACATACTATACTATGACCTTTTTATGACTTTTTCGACATACTATACTATGACCTTTTTATGACTTTTTCAACATACTATACTTAGGCTTTCTTCAACAGACTATTTGACTTTTTTCAACATAATATACTATGACTTTTTTTGACTTTTTTTGACTTTTTTCAACATACTATACTATGACCTTTTTTTTTGACTTTTTCGACATACTATACTATGACCTTTTTTTCAACATACTACACTTAGGCTTTTTTCGACATACTATACTATGACTTTTTTATGAATTTATTCAAAAGGGTGGCTGTGGCACGCCAGGTAGAGCGCTCATCCCGTAACCACAAGGTTGGTGGTTCGAACCCCTCTTCAGTCAACATGCAGAGGTGTCCTTGAGCGAGACACCTAACCCCCAGGCATCCAACTGCTCCTCTGTGATGGGTTAAATGCAGATAATTGTAATTTGTCATTGTTGGACTAATGAAACTTTATTAACATACTATACTATGACTTTTTTAAGGCTTTCTTCAACATACTATACTCATGACTTTTTTACTTTTTCAACATACTATACTGTGAACTTTTTATGATTTTTTTCGACATACTATACTATGACCTTTTTATGACTTTTTTCGACATACTATACTATGACCTGACTTTTTTTTTTATGACTTTTTTTTTTTCAACATACTATACTTAGGCTTTCTTCAACAGACTATACTATGACTTTTTTCAACATAATATACTATGACTTTTTTTGACTTTTTTCGACATACTATACTATGACCTTTTTTTCATACTTTTTTCGACATACTATACTATGACCTTTTTTTCAACATACTACACTTTGCTTTTTCGACATACTATACTATGACCTTTTTTTGACTTTTTTCGACATACTATACTATGACCTTTCTTTTTTTACATACTTTTTTTCAACATACCATACTTAGGCTTTTTTCGACATACTATACTCTGACCTTTTTCCATACTTTTTTCGACATACTATACTATGACTTTTTTATGAATTTATTCAAAAGGGTGGCTGTGGCACGCCAGGTAGAGCGCTCATCCCGTAACCACAAGGTTGGTGGTTCGAACCCCTCTTCAGTCAACATGCAGAGGTGTCCTTGAGCGAGACACCTAACCCCCAGGCATCCAACTGCTCCTCTGTGATGGGTTAAATGCAGATAATTGTAATTTGTCATTGTTGAACTAATGAAGGCTTTATTAACATACTATACTATGACTTTTTTGACATACTATACGATGACTTTTTTGACTTTTTCGACATACTATACTATGACCTTTTTATGACTTTTTCAACATACTATACTATGACCTTTTTATGACTTTTTTTCAACATACTATACTTAGGCTTTCTTCAACAGACTATACTATGACTTTTTTCAACATAATATACTATGACTTTTTTTTTCGACATACTATACTATGACCTTTTTTTGACTTTTTTCGACATACTATACTATGACCTTTTTTTTATGACTTTTTCAACATACTATACTATGACCTTTTTATGACTTTTTTCAACATACTATACTTAGGCTTTCTTCAACAGACTATACTATGACTTTTTTTTTTCAACATAATATACTATGACTTTTTTGACTTTTTTTGACTTTTTTCGACATACTATACTATGACCTTTTTTTTTACTTTTTTCGACATACTATACTATGACCTTTTTTTCAACATACTACACTTAGGCTTTATTCGACATACTATACTATGACTTTTTTTTGACTTTTTTCGACATACTATACTATGACCTTTTTTTGACTTTTTTTCAACATTTTATGACTTTTTCAACATACTATACTATGACCATTTTTATGACTTTTTTCAACATACTATACTCTTTTTTTTTCAACATACTATACTATGACCTTTTTATGACTTTTTCGACATACTATACTATGACCTTTTTATGACTTTTTTCAACATACTATACTTTTTTGACTTTTTTCAACAGACTATACTATGACTTTTTTCAACATAATATACTATGACTTTTTTTGACATACTATACTATGACCTTTTTTTCAACTTTTTTCGACATACTACTTTTTCGACATACTATACTATGACTTTTTTATGAATTTATTCAAAAGGGTGGCTGTGGCACGCCAGGTAGACTCATCCCGTAACCACAAGGTTGGTGGTTCGAACCCCTCTTCATTCAACATGCAGAGGTGTCCTTGAGCAAGACACCTAACCCCCAGGCATCCAACTGCTCCTCTGTGATGGGTTAAATGCAGATAATTGTAATTTGTCATTGTTGGACTAATGAAGACTTTATTAACATACTATACTATGACTTTTTTAAGGCTTTTTTCAACATACTATACATGACTTTTTTGACTTTTTTTCAACATACTATACTATGACTTTTTTGATTTTTTTCAACATACTATACTATGACCTTTTTATGACTTTTTCAACATACTATACTATGACCTTTTTATGACTTTTTTCAACATACTATACTTAGGCTTTTTCAACATACTATACTATGACTTTTTTTCAACATAATATACTATGACTTTTTTTGACTTTTTTCGACATACTATACTATGACCTTTTTTTATACTTTTTTCGACATACTATACAATGACCTTTTTTTCAACATACTACACTTACTTTTTCGACATACTATACTATGACCGACATTTTTTGACTTTTTTTTTCGACATACTATACTATGACCTTTCTTTTTACTTTTTTTCAACATACCATACTTAGGCTTTCTTCAACATACTATACTCTGACCTTTTTTCATACTATATACTTTTTTCGACATACTATACTATGACTTTTTTATGAATTTATTCAAAAGGGTGGCTGTGGCACGCCAGGTAGAGCGCTCATCCCGTAACCACAAGGTTGGTGGTTCGAACCCCTCTTCAGTCAACATGCAGAGGTGTCCTTGAGTGAGACACCTAACCCCCAGGCATCCAACTGCTCCTCTGTGATGGGTTAAATGCAGATAATTGTAATTTGTCATTGTTGGACTAATGAAGGCTTTATTAACATACTATACTATGACTTTTTTGACTTTTTTCGACATACTATACTATGACCTTTTTATGACTTTTTCAACATACTATACTATGACCTTTTTATGACTTTTTTTCAACATACTATACTTAGGCTTTCTTCAACAGACTATACTATGACTTTTTTTCAACATAATATACTATGACTTTTTTCGACATACTATACTATGACCTTTTTTTGACTTTTTTCGACATACTATACTATGACCTTTTTATGACTTTTTCGACATACTATACTATGACCTTTTTATGACTTTTTTCAACATACTATACTTAGGCTTTCTTCAACAGACTATACTATGACTTTTTTCAACATAATATACTATGACTTTTTTTGACTTTTTTTGACTTTTTTCGACATACTATACTATGACCTTTTTTTCATACTTTTTTCGACATACTATACTATGACCTTTTTTTCAACATACTACACTTAGGCTTTATTCGACATACTATACTATGACTTTTTTATGACTTTTTTTCAACATACTATACTATGACTTTTTTTTTTGACTTTTTTCGACATACTATACTATGACCTTTTTATGACTTTTTTCATACTATACTATACTTGACTTTTTTCAACATACTATACTATGACTTTTTTTATTTTTCAACATACTATACTATGACTTTTTATGACTTTTTCGACATACTATACTATGACCTTTTTATGACTTTTCTTCAACATACTATACTCTGACTTTTTTCAACATACTATACTATGACTTTTTTCTGACTTTTTTCGACATACTATACTATGACCTTTTTATGACTTTTTCGACATACTATACTATGACTTTTTATGAATTTATTCAAAAGGGTGGCTGTGGCACGCCAGGTAGAGCGCTCATCCCGTAACCACAAGGTTGGTGGTTCGAACCCCTCTTCATTCAACATGCAGAGGTGTCCTTGAGCAAGACACCTAACCCCCAGGCATCCAACTGCTCCTCTGTGATGGGTTAAATGCAGATAATTGTAATTTGTCATTGTTGGACTAATGAAGACTTTATTAACATACTATACTATGACTTTTTTAAGGCTTTCTTCAACATACTATACTCATGAGTTTTATTCAACATACTATACTGTGAACTTTTTATGATTTTTTTCGACATACTATACTATGACCTTTTTATGACTTTTTTTCAACATACTATACTATGACCTTTTTATGACTTTTTTCAACATACTATACTTAGGCTTTCTTCAACAGACTATACTATGACTATTTTTTCAACATAATACTATACCATGACTTTTTTTGACTTTTTTCGACATACTATACTATGACCTTTTTTTATACTTTTTTCGACATACTATACAATGACCTTTTTTTCAACATACTACACTTAGGCTGTATTCGACATACTATACTATGACCTTTTTTTGACTTTTTTCGACATACTATACTATGACCTTTCTTTTTACTTTTTTTCAACATACCATACTTAGGCTTTCTTCAACATACTATACTCTGACCTTTTTTCATACTTTTTTCGACATACTATACTATGACTTTTTTATGAATTTATTCAAAAGGGTGGCTGTGGCACGCCAGGTAGAGCGCTCATCCCGTAACCACAAGGTTGGTGGTTCGAACCCCTCTTCAGTCAACATGCAGAGGTGTCCTTGAGCGAGACACCTAACCCCCAGGCATCCAACTGCTCCTCTGTGATGGGTTAAATGCAGATAATTGTAATTTGTCATTGTTGAACTAATGAAGGCTTTATTAACATACTATACTATGACTTTTTTCGACATTATACTATGACTTTTTTTTTTTCGACATACTATACTATGACCTTTTTATGACTTTTTCAACATACTATACTATGACCTTTTTATGACTTTTTTTCAACATACTATACTTAGGCTTTCTTCAACAGACTATACTATGACTTTTTTCAACATAATATACTATGACTTTTTTCGACATACTATACTATGACCTTTTTTTTGACTTTTTTCGACATACTATACTATGACCTTTTTATGACTTTTTCGACATACTATACTATGACCTTTTTATGACTTTTTTTCAACATACTATACTTAGGCTTTCTTCAACAGACTATACTATGACTTTTTTCAACATAATATACTATGACTTTTTTTGACTTTTTTTGACTTTTTTCGACATACTATACTATGACCTTTTTTTCATACTTTTTTCGACATACTATACTATGACCTTTTTTTCAACATACTACACTTAGGCTTTATTCGACATACTATACTATGACTTTTTTTTATGACTTTTTTCGACATACTATACTATGACCTTTTTTTGACTTTTTTCTGACATACTATTATGACCTTTTATGACTTTTTTCAACATACTATACTCTGACTTTTTTCAACATACTATACTATGACTTTTTTATGACTTTTTTCGACATACTATACTATGACCTTTTTATGACTTTTCAACATACTATACTATACTTTTTTATGACTTTTTTCAACATACTATACTATGACCTTTTTATGACTTTTTTTCAACATACTATACTATGACCTTTTTATGACTTTTTCAACATACTATACTATGACTTTTTATGACTTTTTTTCAACATACTATACTATGAGGCTTTCTTCAACAGACTATACTATGACTTTTTTCAACATAATATACTATGACTTTTTATGACTTTTTTCGACATACTATACTATGACTTTTTTATGAATTTATTCAAAAGGGTGGCTGTGGCACGCCAGGTAGAGCGCTCATCCCGTAACCACAAGGTTGGTGGTTCGAACCCCTCTTTTCAACATGCAGAGGTGTCCTTGAGCAAGACACCTAACCCCGGCATCCAACTGCTCCTCTGTGATGGGTTAAATGCAGATAATTGTAATTTGTCATTGTTGGACTAATGAAGGCTTTATTAACATACTATACTATGACTTTTTTAAGGCTTTTTCAACATACTATACGATGACTTTTTTACTTTTTCAACATACTATACTATGACTTTTTATGATTTTTTTCAACATACTATACTATGACCTTTTTATGATTTTTTTCGACATACTATACTATGACCTTTTTATGACTTTTTTTCAACATACTATACTTAGGCTTTCTTCAACAGACTATACTATGACTTTTTTCAACATAATATACCATGACTTTTTTTTTTGACCTTTTTTTTTTTCGACATACTATACTATGACCTTTTTTTATACTTTTTTCGACATACTATACAATGACCATACTTTTTTTCAACATACTACACTTAGGCTTTTCGACATACTATACTATGACCTTTTTTTTGACTTTTTTCGACATACTATACTATGATGACCTTTCTATTTTTACTTTTTTCAACATACCATACTTAGGCTTTCTTCAACATACTATACTCGACTTTTTTTTTTCATTTTTTCATACTTTTTTCAACATACTATACTATGACTTTTTTATGAATTTATCCAAAAGGGTGGCTGTGGCACGCCAGGTAGAGCGCTCATCCCGTAACCACAAGGTTGGTGGTTCGAACCCCTCTTCAGTCAACATGCAGAGGTGTCCTTGAGCGAGACACCTAACCCCCAGGCATCCAACTGCTCCTCTCTGATGGGTTAAATGCAGATAATTGTAATTTGTCATTGTTGAACTAATGAAGGACTTTTTTATTAACATACTATACTATGACTTTTTTGACTTTTTTCGACATACTATACTATGACCTTTTTATGACTTTTTCAACATACTATACTATGACCTTTTTATGACTTTTTTCAACATACTATACTTAGGCTTTCTTCAACAGACTATACTATGACTTTTTTCAACATAATATACTATGACTTTTTTTCGACATACTATACTATGACCTTTTTTTTGACTTTTTTCGACATACTATACTATGACCTTTTCGACATACTATACTATGAACATGACTTTTTTCGACATACTATACCATGACCTTTTTATGACTTTTTTTCAACATACTATACTTAGGCTTTCTTCAACAGACTATACTATGACTTTTTTCAACATAATATACTATGACTTTTTTTGACTTTTTTTTTTTGACTTTTTTCGACATACTATACTATGACCTTTTTTTCATACTTTTTTCGACATACTATACTATGACCTTTTTTTCAACATACTATACTTAGGCTTTATTCGACATACTATACTATGACTTTTTTATGACTTTTTTCGACATACTATACTATGACCTTTTTTTTGACTTTTTTCGACATACTATACTATGACCTTTTTTATGACTTTTTTTCAACATACTATACTATGACCTTTTTTTTGACTTTACTATCAACATGACTTACTTGACTTTTTCAACATACTATACTATGACCTTTTTATGACTTTTTTCGACATACTATACTATGACCTTTTTATGACTTTTTTCAACATACTATACTCTGACTTTCTTTTTTTGACTTTTTTACTATACTATGACTTTTTCAACATACTATACTATGACTTTTTTTTTTCGACATACTATACTATGACCTTTTTTTATGACTTTTTCGACATACTATACTATGACTTTTTTATGAATTTATTCAAAAGGGTGGCTGTGGCACGCCAGGTAGAGCGCTCATCCCGTAACCACAAGGTTGGTGGTTCGAACCCCTCTTCAGTCAACATGCAGAGGTGTCCTTGAGCAAGACACCTAACCCCCAGGCATCCAACTGCTCCTCTGTGATGGGTTAAATGCAGATAATGTCATTGTTGGACTAATAATTTGACTTTTTTTTGGACTAATAAGACTTTTTTTTTTTTTTTTAACATACTATACTATGACTTTTTTATGACTTTTTCAACATACTATACTCAATGTTTTTTTCAACATACTATACTATGACTTTTTTTATGACCTTTTTTTTTTTTCGACATACTATACTATGACCTTTTTATGACTTTTTCGACATACTATACTATGACCTTTTTATGACTTTTTTTCAACATACTATACTTAGGCTTTCTTCAACAGACTATACTATGACTTTTTTCAACATAATATACCATGACTTTTTGACTTTTTTTTTTTTCGACATACTATACTATGACCTTTTTTTATACTTTTTTCGACATACTATACAATGACCTTTTTTTCAACATACTACACTTAGGCTTATTCGACATACTATACTATGACTTTTTTTTTTGACTTTTTTTTTTTCGACATACTATACTATGACCTTTTTTTTACTTTTTTTCAACATACCATACTTAGGCTTTCTTCAACATACTATACTCTGACCTTTTTTCATACTTTTTTCGACATACTATACTATGACTTTTTTATGAATTTATTCAAAAGGGTGGCTGTGGCACGCCAGGTAGAGCGCTCATCCCGTAACCACAAGGTTGGTGGTTCGAACCCCTCTTCAGTCAACATGCAGAGGTGTCCTTGAGCGAGACACCTAACCCCCAGGCATCCAACTGCTCCTCTGTGATGTGTTAAATGCAGATAATTGTAATTTGTCATTGTTGAACTAATGAAGGCATTATTAACATACTATACTATGACTTTTTTTTGACTTTCGACGACATACTATAATATGACCTTTTTATGACTTTTTCAACATACTATACTATGACCTTTTTATGACTTTTTTTCAACATACTATACTTAGGCTTTCTTCAACAGACTATACTATGACTTTTTTCAACATAATATACTATGACTTTTTTCGACATACTATACTATGACCTTTTTTTTTTTTTTTTCGACATACTATACTATGACCTTTTTATGACTTTTTCGACATACTATACTATGACCTTTTTATGACTTTTTTTCAACATACTATACTTAGGCTTTCTTCAACAGACTATACTATGACTTTTTTCAACATAATATACTATGACTTTTTTGACTTTTTTTTGACTTTTTTCGACATACTATACTATGACCTTTTTTTCATACTTTTTTCGACATACTATACTATGACCTTTTTTTCAACATACTATACACTTTTTTAGGCTTTATTCGACATACTATACTATGACTTTTTTTTATGACTTTTTTCGACATACTATACTATGACCTTTTTTTTTTTTCAACATACTATACTATACCTTTTTATGACTTTTTCAACATACTATACTTGACTTTTTTTTTCAACATACTATACTATGACCTTTTTTTTTTTGACTTTTTTCATACTATACTATGACCTTTTTATGACTTTTTTCAACATACTATACTCTGACTTTTTTCAACATACTTTTTATACATATGACTTTTTTCTTTTTTGACTATTTTTTTTTTTCGACATACTATACTATGACCTTTTTATGACTTTTTCGACATACTATACTATGACTTTTTTTTTATGACTTTTTTTCAACATACTATACTTAGGCTTTTTCAACAGACTATACTATGACTTTTTTCAACATAATATACTATGACTTTTTTTGACTTTTTTCGACATACTATACTATGACCTTTTTTTATACTTTTTTCGACATACTATACTATGACCTTTTTTTCAACATACTACACTTAGGCTTTATTCGACATACTATACTATGACTTTTTTTGACTTTTTTTGACTTTTTTCGACATACTATACTATGACCTTTCTTTTTTTTTTTTCAACATACCATACTTAGGCTTTTTTTCTTCAACATACTATACTCTGACTTTTTTTTTCATACTTTTTTCGACATACTATACTATGACTTTTTTATGAATTTATTCAAAAGGGTGGCTGTGGCACGCCAGGTAGAGCGCTCATCCCGTAACCACAAGGTTGGTGGTTCGAACCCCTCTTCAGTCAACATGCAGAGGTGTCCTTGAGCGAGACACCTAACCCCCAGGCATCCAACTGCTCCTCTGTGATGGGTTAAATGCAGATAATTGTAATTTGTCATTGTTGGACTAATGAAGGCTTTATTAACATACTATACTATGACTTTTTTGACTTTTTTCGACATACTATAATATGACCTTTTTATGACTTTTTTCAACATACTATACTATGACCTTTTTTTTTTATGACTTTTTTTCATACATACTATGACTTTTTAGACTTTCTTCAACATACTATACTATGACTTTTTTCAACATAATATACTATGACTTTTTTCGACATACTATACTATGACCTTTTTTTTTTGACTTTTCGACATACTATACTACATATATACTATGACCTTTTTATGACTTTTTTCGACATACTATACTATGACCTTTTTATGACTTTTTTCAACATACTATACTTGAGGCTTTCTTCAACAGACTATACTATGACTTTTTTTCATTTTTTCAACATAATATACTATGACTTTTTTTTGACTTTTTTTTTTTTCGACATACTATACTATGACCTTTTTTTTATGACTTTTTTTTTACTATACTTTTTTTTTTTCGACATACTATACTATGACCTTTTTTTCAACATACTACACATACTATACTATGGCTTTTTTTGACTTTTTTTTCGACATACTATACTATGACTTTTTTTTATGACTTTTTTCGACATACTATACTATGACCTTTTTTTTTTGACTTTTTTCGACTTTTTCGACATACTATACTATGACCTTTTTATGACTTTTTCGACATACTATAGTATGACCTTTTTATGACTTTTTTTCAACATACTATACTTAGGCTTTCTTCAACATACTATACTATGACTTTTTTTTTTCGACATACATATACTATGACCTTTTTTTTCATGACTTTTTTCGACATACTATACTATGACCTTTTTATGACTTTTTTCAACATACTATACTTAGGCTTTCTTCAACAGACTATACTATGACTATGACCTTTTTTTCAACACAATATACTATGACTTTTTTCGACATACTATACTATGACCTTTTTTTTGACTTTTTTCGACATACTATACTATGACCTTTTTTTCAACATACTATACTTAGGCTTTCTTCAACATACTATACTATGACTTTTTTATGAATTTATTCAAAAGGGTGGCTGTGGCACGCCAGGTAGAGCACTCATCCCGTAACCACAAGGTTGGTGGTTCGAACCCCTCTTCAGTCAACATGCAGAGGTGTCCTTGAGCGAGACACCTAACCCCCAGGCATCCAACTGCTCCTCAGTGATGGGTTAAATGCAGATAATTGTAATTTGTCATTGTTGGACTAATGAAGGCTTTATTAACATACTATACTATGACTTTTTTAAGGCTTTTTTCGACATACTATACGATGACTTTTTTGACTTTTTTCGACATACTATACTATGACCTTTTTATGACTTTTTCAACATACTATACTATGACCTTTTTATGACTTTTTCAACATACTATACTATGACCTTTTTATGACTTTTTTCAACATACTATACTTAGGCTTTCTTCAACAGACTATACTATGACTTTTTTCAACATAATATACTATGACTTTTTTCGACATACTATACTATGACTTTTTTCGACATACTATACTATGACCTTTTTATGACTTTTTCGACATACTATACTATGACCTTTTTATGACTTTTTTTCAACATACTATACTTAGGCTTTCTTCAACAGACTATACTATGACTTTTTTCAACATAATATACTATGACTTTTTTTGACTTTTTTCGACATACTATACTATGACCTTTTTTTCATACTTTTTTCGACATACTATACTATGACCTTTTTTTCAACATACTACACTTAGGCTTTATTCGACATACTATACTATGACTTTTTTTATGACTTTTTTCGACATACTATACTATGACCTTTTTTTTTTTTTCGACATACTATACTATGACCTTTTTATGACTTTTCTTCAACATACTATACTCTGACTTTTTTCAACATACTATACTATGACCTTTTTATGACTTTTTCGACATACTATACTATGACCTTTTTATGACTTTTTCGACATACTATACTATGACCTTTTTATGACTTTTCTTCAACATGCTATACTCTGACTTTTTTCAACATACTATACTATGACTTTTTTCTGACTTTTTTCAACATACTATACTATGACCTTTTTATGACTTTTTCAACATACTATACTATGACCTTTTTATGACTTTTTTTCAACATACTATACTTAGGCTTTCTTCAACAGACTATACTATGACTTTTTTCAACATAATATACTATGACTTTTTTTGACTTTTTTCGACAAACAACACTATGACCTTTTTTTATACTTTTTTCGACATACTATACAATGACCTTTTTTTCAACATACTACACTTAGGCTTTATTCGACATACTATACTATGACCTTTTTTTGACTTTTTTCGACATACTATACTATGACCTTTCTTTTGACTTTTTTTCAACATACCATACTTAGGCTTTCTTCAACATACTATACTCAGGCTTTATTCAACATACTATACTGTGAACTTTTTATGATTTTTTTCGACATACTATACTATGACCTTTTTATGACTTTTTTTCAACATACTATACTTAGGCTTTCTTCAACAGACTATACTCTGACTTATTTCAACATAATATACTATGACTTTTTTTGACTTTTTTCGACATACAACACTATGACCTTTTTTCATACTTTTTTCGACATACTATACTATGACCTTTTTTCAACATACTACACTTTGACTTTTTCAACATAATATACTATGACTTTTTTCGACATACTATACTATGACCTTTTTTTTTTACTTTTTTCGACATACTATACTATGACCTTTTTATGACTTTTTCGACATACTATACTATGACCTTTTTATGACTTTTTTTCAACATACTATACTTAGGCTTTCTTCAACAGACTATACTATGACTTTTTTCAACATAATATACTATGACTTTTTTTGACTTTTTTCGACATACTATACTATGACCTTTTTTTCATACTTTTTTCGACATACTATACTATGACCTTTTTTTCAACATACTACACTTAGGCTTTATTCGACATACTATACTATGACTTTTTTTATGACTTTTTTCGACATACTATACTATGACCTTTTTTTGACTTTTTTCGACATACTATACTATGACCTTTTTATGACTTTTCTTCAACATACTATACTCTGACTTTTTTCAACATACTATACTATGACCTTTTTATGACTTTTTCGACATACTATACTATGACCTTTTTATGACTTTTTCGACATACTATACTATGACCTTTTTATGACTTTTCTTCAACATACTATACTCTGACTTTTTTCAACATACTATACTATGACTTTTTTCTGACTTTTTTCAACATACTATACTATGACCTTTTTATGACTTTTTCAACATACTATACTATGACCTTTTTATGACTTTTTTTCAACATACTATACTTAGGCTTTCTTCAACAGACTATACTATGACTTTTTTCAACATAATATACGATGACTTTTTTTGACTTTTTTCGACATACTATACTATGACCTTTTTTTATACTTTTTTCGACATACTATACAATGACCTTTTTTTCAACATACTACACTTAGGCTTTATTCGACATACTATACTATGACCTTTCTTTTTACTTTTTTTCAACATACCATACTTAGGCTTTCTTCAACATACTATACTATGACTTTTTTCGACATACTATACTCTGACCTTTTTTCATACTTTTTTCGACATACTATACTATGACCTTTTTTCAACATACTACACTTAGGCTTTTTTCGACATACTATACTATGACCTTTTTTCAACATACCATACTTAGGCTTTCTTCAACATACTATACTCAGGCTTTATTCAACATACTATACTGTGAACTTTTTATGACTTTTTTCGACATACTATACTATGACCTTTTTTTATACTTTTTTCGACATACTATACAATGACCTTTTTTTCAACATACTACACTTAGGTTGTATTCGACATACTATACTATGACCTTTTTTTGACTTTTTTCGACATACTATACTATGACCTTTTTTTGACTTTTTTCGACATACTATACTATGACCTTTCTTTTTACTTTTTTTCAACATACCATACTTAGGCTTTCTTCAACATACTATACTATGACTTTTTTTGACATACTATACTCTGTTTTTTTTCATACTTTTTCGACATACTATACTATGACTTTTTTAGGAAATTATTCAAAAGGGTGGCTGTGGCACGCCAGGTAGAGTGCTCATCCTGTAACCACAAGGTTGGTGGTTCGAACCCCTCTTCAGTCAACATGCAGAGATGTCTTTGAGCAAGACACCTAACCCCCAGGCATCCAACTGCTCCTCAGTGATGGGTTAAATGCAGATAATTGTAATTTGTCATTGTTGGACTAATGAAGGCTTTATTAACATACTATACTATGACTTTTTTAAGACTTTTTTCGACATACTATACGATGAATTTTTTTACTTTTTTCGACATACTATGACCTTTTTATGACTTTTTCAACATACTATACTATGACCTTTTTATGACTTTTTTTCAACATACTATACTTAGGCTTTCTTCAACAGACTATACTATGACTTTTTTCAACATAACATACTATGACTTTTTTCGACATACTATACTATGACCTTTTTTTTTTACTTTTTTCGACATACTATACTATGACCTTTTTTCGACATACTACACTTACTTTTTTCGACATACTATACTATGACTTTTTTTTTTATGACTTTTTTCGACATACTATACTATGACCTTTTTTTGACTTTTTTCGACATACTATACTATGACCTTTTTATGACTTTTCTTCAACATACTATACTCTGACTTTTTTCGACATACTATACTATGACCTTTTTATGACTTTTTCGACATACTATACTATGACCTTTTTATGACTTTTCTTCAACATACTATACTCTGACTTTTTTCAACATACTATACTATGACTTTTTTCTGACTTTTTTCATACATACTATACTTAGGCTTTCTTCAACAGACTATACTATGACTTTTTCAACATAATATACTATGACTTTTTTTGACTTTTTTCGACATACTATACTATGACCTTTTTTTATACTTTTTTCGACATACTATACAATGACCTTTTTTTTTTCGACATACTATACTATGACTTTTTTTTGTTTTTTCGACATACTATACTATGACTATTTTTCGACATACTATACTATGACTTTTTTTCGACATACTATACTATGACTTTTTTTTCACTTTTTTCGACATACTATACTATGACTTTTTTTTGTTTTTTTGACATACTATACTATGACTATTTTTCGACATACTATACTATGACTTTTTTCTTCTTTTTTGACATGCTATGTCATGACTTTTTTTCGACATACTATACTATGACTTTTTTTTCTTTTTTCGACATACTATACTATGACTATTTTTCGACATACTATACTATGACTTTTTTCTTCTTTTTTGACATGCTATGTCATGACTTTTTTTCGACATACTATACTATGACTTTTTTTTACTTTTTTCGACATACTATACTATGACTTTTTTTTCTTTTTTCGACATACTATAGTATGACTATTTTTCGACATACTATACTATGACTATTTTTCGACATACTATACTATGACTTTTTTTTGTTTTTTCGACATACTATACTATGACTATTTTTCGACATACTATACTATGACTATTTTTCGACATACTATACTATGACTTTTTTCTTCTTTTTTGACATGCTATGACATGACTTTTTTTCGACATACTATACTATGACTTTTTTTTTTTTACTTTTTTCGACATACTATACTATGACTTTTTTTTACTTTTTTCGACATACTATACTATGACTTTTTTTTCTTTTTTCGACATACTATAGTATGACTTTTTCTAGTACAATGACTTTTCTTTGACATACTGTACTATGACTTATTACTTTTTTCAACCTGGAATAGTTAGATAAAGATATAGCTCAATGATAGTGAGCAGGTCTCCTTGACTAAAATTAATTTGATCTTAGTTCAAATCCCACTTGCATCAAAAATGTTTGTAAAAACTTTATTTTTCGACATACTATACTATGACTTTTTTCTTCTTTTTTGACATGTTATGACATGACTTTTTTTCGACATACTATACTATGACTATTTTTCGACATACCATACTATGACTTTTTTACATACTATTTTATGACATACTATACTATGACTTTTTTCTTCTTTTTTGACATGCTATGACATGACTTTTTTTCGACATACTATACTATGACTTTTTTCACTTTTTTCGACATACTATACTATGATACTTTTTTTTTCTTTTTTTCATACATACTATACTATGACTTTTTTTTCGACATACTATACTATGACTATTTTTCGACATACTATACTATGACTTTTTTCTTCTTTTTTGACATGCTATGACATGACTTTTTTTCGACATACTATACTATGACTTTTTTCACTTTTTTCGACATACTATACTATGACTTTTTTTTTGACATACTATACTATGACTATTTTTCGACATACTATACTATGACTTTTTTTTCTTTTTTCGACATACTATACTATGACTTTTTTCGACATACTATACTATGACTTTTTTTCTTTTTTTGACATACTATACATGACTATGACATACTATACTATGACTATTTTTGGACATACTATACTATGACTTTTTTTTCTTTTTTGACATTTATGACATGACATCGACATACTATACTATGACTTTTTTTACTTTTTTCGACATACTATACTATGACTTTTTTTTGTTTTTTCGACATACTATACTATGACTATTTTTCGACATACTATACTATGACTTTTTTTTACTTTTTTCGACATACTATTTTTTTGACTAAAATTTTTTGACATACTATACTATGACTATTTTTTTTACTATGACTTTTTTCGACATACTATAGTATGACTTTTTTATAGTACAATGACATACTATTTGACTTTTTATAGTACAATGACTATTCTTTGACATACTGTACTACGACTTATTACTTTTTTCAACCTGGAATAGGTAGATAAAGATATAGCTCAATGATAGTGAGCAGGTCTCCTTGACTAAAATTAATTTGATCTTAGTTCAAATCCCACTTGCATCAAAAATGTTTGGAAAAACTTTCCCGTTTAATTCAAAATCTCAGAAAAAGTCAATGCATAGGATTTCGACAATCTATACTAAGGTTTTTTTGACATACTATACTTTGACTATTTTTCGATATACTATACTATGACTTTTTTTCGACATACTATACTATGATTTTTTTTACTTTTTTCGACATACTATACTATGACTTTTATTATACTATGTACTGTGCCTTTTTTTTCGACATACTATAATATGATTTTTTCGACATAGTATAATATGAATTTTTATCGACATACTATACTATGACTTTTTTTTACTTTTTTCGACATACTATACTATGACTTTTTTTTGTTTTTTCGACATACTATACTATGACTATTTTTCGACATACTATACTATGACTATTTTCCGACATACTATACTATGACTTTTTCTAGTATTTTCGACATTCTATACTATGACTTTTTTTTCGACGTACTATACTATGACTTTTTTTCAACACACTGTACAATGCCTTTTTTCTACTTTTTTCAACATACTATACCATGACTTTTTCTACTTTTTTTCGACATACTATACTATGACTTTTCAACCCCAACCCCAACCCTGATCATAAAAGTGGTGTTCAATATGAAGATTATTTTGCTGAACGAAATATGTCAGTATCAGTATCATATCATATACAGTATATACAGGATGTCAAACTGATGCAGCAGGGAAAACAGGTTAAAAGATATAGAATCTAAAGTTTCCAGATCATTGTGAAAATGTGAACAAACATATCAAATGGTGATCATAACAGAAGTCAACAAAATGAAGTACTGTTACTGTAAAGCTGGGTAGGATTTATTCACTGTAACAATCTTTTTAAAGCAAAAGCAGCATGTGTATACTTTCAGTATACCTTCAGTAGATTGTGTTAGCAATAAAGTGCTAACGCTGGTTAATGATATGCAAACATACTTTGCTAATTTTTTTCTTCACAGGTTTGAAAGTTGGACGTTCAACTGTGAAACACATGGGCAGACCTGTTTTGTAGGCTGTGACGTAGAGGTATTGAGGCAGCTCTGCGCAGGAGTGTGCCGCCGTACGACTTCCCTTGCTTTTAACGACATCTAGCTCACTCTGGCCTGTCCTTTCTTAACCAGATGTGAACATTCTGGCTGTGTTGGCTGCCTTCTTCAACAGCACACTCTGCAATAGTCTGAAAACACAATTTTTCCAGGCTCTTCTTTTTTTACACTTATCCAGAATTGTAATTTACTAATATCGAATTATACAATTTTTTATACTGGGTAGGAACCCTGAATTATAAATGGTGCCCAAAAATAAACATATTCATTATAATGTTTATGTAATATTGATGGATAAATAATTGTTCTGATTAATCTATTACACGCTTAGTCTTTAAATTAGTGACCATCAAACTTTCCCATAGTCCTATGTGAAGTCTTCAACTTGCTTGTTCTGTCCAACCATAAGCCATAACTTATTGTAAGATATCAATTTACAATAAGACAAATGAGAAAGCAGCACATTATCATATTTTAAAAGCTAAAACTAGCAAATTTTTGCATGGTAATTACTTTTGGGACGATCAATTAATCAACAAATGCTTAATACAAAATGAGATCAAAGGGAACACAGGCCAAGGTTTTAACATTTTATTGAAAATGCAGAGTGACAACTAGACCTGACTTTGATTTGAGCTGCATTTAAAACATTTTGCAATGGACGTTGTCCATAACTATGGTTAATTCCATTCTCATGTTGGAATTGTGTTATCTAGTAGCATACGCTGTATTATGGTGTTTTGCAAAAAAACATGTCTCTAAATGGCATGTTTAACATTAAAAAGAGTCAGCATTTATGCATGAAACAAAAACAGTCTTTTGGAATCAATAAGACAATGTGTTTGAACACAGTTGCATTGGAAGATGAAAGGATTTGTTCAGTTTTGATTGTGAAAAAATAAGGAGTGCCAGAGATCTCATTCATGATTTGTCTGTCAGGAAAATGTTGGAACGAATTGCATAACCCTCTACAGTCAGTAGAGCAAATATTTGAATTTGATTAATGCATAAAGGCCTTGAAACATACAACTTTTACTGAACTGGTTATTCCTAAATGAATAAAAGAAGAAACATTTATGTAACAGTAGCTTAGACACAGCTATATGTTTTAAATTGGTCAAGGTCTGAAGAAGAGGGTTTCATTTAAACATAGAGGGCTTGCTGGTAAAAGGAAAGGCTAAGGATAAGCATTGACACACTAGTCTCTGCTCTACGACTTTCTGCCCAAAATATTCTGATTATTATTTAAATCCACATACAGTATTCATTAGCTGAAATTATTATTGAAAAATTGTTTTAAATGACCACAAATTTGCTTTTCATGTATGTTTATAAGGGGTGAATGACACGATTCAGAGGCCTGCAATCGATAAAAAAAAGAAGAACAATAGACCTCTTGTTTGAGGTCTGGTCAAAGCTGGGGAGAAGCTTGTCATTAAAATGAGAAAAGCTGCTTTAATGTAACTGTTAGTTATGTGCTCACGTCACACACGCTCTCTGGCCCGTAAAAACACACTCAAGTTACACGCCGTTCAGGTGATTATAAACTGATTAAAACATATTTATGAATATTGTATTCCATTGCTTCCAATTAACCCCCCTAAATTTCTTTCCTTCCATGGTACTTTAGAAGTGGAACCATTGGCTTATGGCTCTGTGCTCATAAGTTTTTGTCAGTGCTTAGGGTCTATGCTTAGGTATTTTTGTCTGTGCTTTTAAGTCTGTGCTCATATGTTTTTGTCTGTGCTTATGGGTCTATGCTTATATGTTTTTATGCTTATCATTTTTTGTCTGTGCTTATGAACTCTTGCATAGCTTCTTTATGTTACAACCCGGCTAAAAAGGCTGCAACATGAATGGGAGTCAAGACAAGTTTAAAAGGAATAAATAAGCACATTTATTTCACGGATTATATTAATTAAACAAAACAACCGTGGGAAATCAGTAATCAGAAACAAAACAAATCTACACAAACTATACTAGACAGCCGCTGTGTCAGCCGAGGAAGAGAGTCGGGGATCCATGGTCAGGTAGTGTGTTTTTATAGATGGGACTCAACCAGGCTCAGGTGTGGCTCATCAGCTGACGATCACCTTCCTGAAAGACAAAGGAGACAGCAAACAGGACATAGACCCCTAGTGGAAAGGAAGGATCGTCACTCTTTAATGTCATCAACCTGTCAGGTTGTGCAGATTAACATTTGCCTGTATGTCTAAATCTAGCACATATACATGATTGACTCAAGTATTTCTTTTAATTAGAGCATTGTTCTTAAATTAAATAAACATAAAATATGAAACATTGTCGCCACTAACAGAAAATAGTTTCCTGATATAGACCGTCATTTTGAAAAGTTTAATCTAATTTGGAAGTATCAGCTATTAAAATTAATACCGTGATTCATATTCAGAGCTGAGGTAAGAAAGTACCGGAGAGATCGGTGGCCTTGGGTGCAGAAAGCATTGATCCTCACCATCTTTTCCAGAGATGTACCCAATTGTAATTATACCTTTCCAGGAGATGGGGCCAAGAAAATTACAATTGCAGTTTGATTTAAGCAGAAGAAAATCTTAGGTGAGTGAGTGATGATGAAGTGGACCATAGCCGTATGGAGAAAATGATGGTTACACATATTGAAATAGTGCAAGGACGATGTCTGTCATTGAACAACACAGCTAACAAAACATGGTTTCACACAGTTGAAGATGCATCCGAAAAGATGTGAGCAAAATAGGACTGGAATTAAGGCACTCTGAAGATACATGTAAACCATAGATGTAAGATCCTTGTAAAATAAAATAAAAAACACAAGCAAATTAACTCAACGGCACATGAATGTCACCGAAAGACCCCAAGTTTTTCTAAACTGAGAAATTGAGGGAATAGCACCTGAATCTTTGATATTTTTAAGATGCATGGACTACGTTTTATTAATGTTAGACTGGCTTATAATTGAACAATGAGTTTTAAGATCCCAGCAGGAGGTGCTCATTATCAAACCAAAGGACCTTTTTTACACCACATGGAGACTTCACAAAAATGGAATCACATCAACATAGCATGATTTTACTACCGCTGTCTTGCATTTTTCGAAGGGAAAGAGTTTTCGACCCTCTTGAACAACTGTAATTTGCACTATTTTTCTCTTTAGTTCTGCTAGAAATATTCTCTTCTCCTCCACATTTACTGTATAGCTCAAATTGCATCCATAACACTTAAAATAAATTAATTTAGGTCCTTACTAAAAGCAGCCAGAGAAATCAAATAATGGATTGAAAATAAATAAATCAAAAGAAAGGAAATCACGCAAATAAAAGAAAAACAGGCAAGGATAATACAGGAAAACAGCACCATTTTTCATCACTCTGAATATAAACACCTAAGCACAGATTCTTTTTTTTAACACTAAAGATATTTAGTAAATTCCCCTCTCCTCAAGGGATGTTAATGGCAGAAAACAACCATTTTACAACTGCATCAATACCATTTTTATACACATTTACATTCATTAAATAAGGGCATGGCTGTGCGGAAAATGTGCTACTTCTTTCCCGGGGTTAGTTTGAATGCTCCCTATGAGGACTTTATCACATATGTTGAACAAATCAATGCATGTCTTGACAGAAACATCCTTTGTGTCCTCTTCAATTGACCAAATTTGAAATTATTTTAGTTCCCCTCTCATGTCGCTGTTCAGTTAAAAATCAGCACAAATGGAAGTGACATGATTGTTCTCTAAACTGCCGTTTAGAGGGTAAAATGAAAAGGAAAATCACCTTTTCACTACTAGCAGTGCTAAATTATTCTTGGAAGCTAAGGCAATCAACCCTTTGTGCCTCCCACTGCTACTCTGTAAATCTGTCAGAAATACCATGGAGCCCACACTGTTACTAACTTTTTTTTGAGAAGCAGACAAAAAGGCCTACAATAGGCTCTCAGGGTAACAAATATCACTATTACACGTTTCCTAGGCACAATGTTTAACCATGTCTCGATCAAAATCCACTAAACCATCCAGAAAATGAAGAAAATCTGAAACAATTGCACAAGAATCTATGGAGCACAGCTGGTTAGTTGTTGGACTCTGTTAGAGCTGACCAACACTGTGCTTTGATTGGCCAAATTGCATTCAAGGGGCGGGGCTTAACACTGAGTCAATTCTGTCAGTGTAAAGATGTTGTTGACCATCCTAGTCTGGGGACTGGCACAGCAGCAAGGGAGCGAAAGAAACACAAAAGTGCTCTTTACTTGTTTTTTTCCTCTACTTGTCTTAAATAGGTCAAAGTGATTAATATTTCATTAGTATCCTGTTCAACACAAAACATCAGAGAGAAAAAAGGATATCTACAAATCAAAAACTGATTTGAAACGTTTAAATTAATGATGGCATTTTTAACATACATTAATTTTAATTTACAGGGACTACAAATATATGCACATTCTAATTAATGAATTCTTTTCATCTTTGTTCATTTGAAGGCAGTGATAACCTCACATTTTCTTGTATTGTAAGGTATAGACACGCATTTGTCCAAGTTATCTAGTTAAGCTTTACATTTATTGTAACCCTTCACAGTAGTTATTACAAATAATTATCGACATCACTTGAGTCAAGCAATATTTTCTCTTTAATGTTCTTTTGTGACTTCTCTTTAACACCAGGACATTCCTCAGAGTTGGTTTTATAATTTATTCAAAACATTCAGCATATATCTCTTTTATGTTGGTAACTTTGATTTTTAAATTGCAAATTGATTATCTTCTTTATGCTAGGCTTCTGTTTTATTCCTTTCTGATATATATATTTTTTCTATCAACAGATTTATGTAGAAAATTTGGTGTGTATTTAAGTTATAAAACTCCATTAAGGAAATAGAGTAACACATAGACAATGAGGATTTCTGGGAGCAGCAGAGGGTTCATAGATGGTGGATCAGAGTTTCAGGTTTTCCTCAAAACCCCTCTACAGGAAAAAGGAAAGTGTTTAATCAACAGTGCCTCTCAGAACAACACACGTTTTCTCTTTTTTGTGGTGGTGCAGCCTGGATGATAAAAAAAACAAGTTTAAACAGAGACTGAAACTAAGTTAGATATCCAATCCCCTGCACTACTTTGTATTATCTAAATCTTAAAGATTTGCATCATGGATGGTATCTTGGTCGGCTTCTCCCATTGTTTGTTGCATCAATTGAAATTAATAAAAAGTGGTTAAAGGTTATTTAGTGATTTTGTTTGTTTTATAAATAATTACTATCTATCTATACAAGTTAATTTCCAGAATCTGTTTGTCGTTTCATGATTATTTTCTTAGTAAAGTGTTTGGACTATTAGAGGGGACATTATGAGAAAAATATATTCAGTTCACAAAGATAAACAAAGAAAAGTAGCTACTTATCAAACTGGGAATGCTGACCAAGACACATTTTCACATTTCTGCATGAAAAAAAACAACCTATTTATTTCAAAATATATTTTAAAATATATTTGTTTATTTAATGCAACCTACATGGACTGTGACAGGAAAAAATATGGTCAAGAAAGCACAGGAAGCCTACAGTTATAGCTCAGCTAGGGACATGGCTCTGGAATGGTTATGTTGGTCCTTGGTCCAGACTGAAATAACTCAAAAACTTTTGGATTAATTGCCATTGCATGTTGTACAGACATTTAAGGTCTCAATAGGATGAATCCTAAGGACTTTTGTGATTCCAGACTTTTTCTCTAGCATCACCATGAATTGACAAGTTGACATTTTTGCTTTTGATTGACATGTCTCAACTGCTGTTGGATGGTTTGCCATACAATTTGATACTCACATTAAATACCCTTACAGGTTGAATTGAATTCACTTCGTGATCCCCTCACCTTTTTCCTCTAGCGACACCATAAGGTCAAACTAATTTGTATTCCTAATTAGGGAACGTAGCAAGCTAAAATGCTAAACTAAGATGATGCCCATGGTATTAACATTATACCTGGTAAACATCGGAATGTTAGCATCTTCATTGTGACCCTCTTAGCATGCAGACATTAGCCTTCAGCTCATTGACGCTAGCATGGCTGTAACTTTCCACTTCACTCTGGATCTTCCCTTGTTGTCGTGTGACTACTAGTTGCTTGTAAAGGTACTTTTTCAGCATCCATCATTTAAAGCAGAGGGCTTCCCCTCACCTGAGATAATTTTGCCCAGGGAATGATCAATTTAAGATCACTGTTCCATTGCATCAAGGGGGTTTATATCCATGTCAAGGTATGCCAATCTGGAGAGAACAGACTCCCGGCAGGCAGCATGGATTTTATCTTCTTGGCCGTTTTTATATATTTCCATGGGAACCTCTTAGGAAGAGCCAAAGGATGTGGACGAAGAAAAGATCAACTGAGTTACCCTATGTGGTCCCTGTGTAACTGAGAACATTGATGATATGATGAACGGATGCATTTAATGACATGAAGAACAATAGAGTAAATTATTCACCTAAGCAAGGCTTTCATAATTGATTAATGTCTGAAATGTGTCACATCTTGAAATTTGTACCTTCAAACTTCAGAGTATGACTTTGCAGTGAATCACTGCTCAACTGCAAAGCAACTTTATTTTTTTCTAATCTCCTCATCTTCTTCTCATCAATATTTCCTAGGAAATTAACACTACCAGTTCCTAGAGTCTTATTTACCAAACTCCCTGGGGTGCTACCACAGTCTCTTGGGAGCTGTGTGTGGTGCAAATAGGGCCTGTGGAATCAAATGTGAATTTTAGTCCAAGGCATATTCATGCATAAACCAGACAAAGTGACAGTTACCTATCTCTATGTTGGCGCACATGAAAATTGTACTTATCGTAATGGAGGTATATCAATTCCTAATCAAACTTTTAGTTACTATTAGACCTGAAATGATTAGTTAACCATATCGAAGATACACAACTTGGATGTAGACCAGAAAGCAAAAGTTGCAGTGGAGTTGAGCCAGACTTTGTCGGTTGCGCTCATCTGAGAATATTGAACTCCACTCAGCAATCACAGGTGACAGCGCATTATTTTGTCCAGCAATGGCAACTTTGGTTACATGCATTGACTGTTATATTATACATACATTTGCATAAAGCAGGCACGTGTGTCCACTCCAATATTGCTAAGAGTATTAATTACTTGAAAAATCGTGAAGGTAGATTATAAACAGATTAAAAGATTGTGATTAACTATGGACAATAATGTGTTAAATCATGGTTCAATATTTTAATAGATTGACAGCTCTAATATATATACATTTATCAGATCGCTGAGTTGTTTACTCTATTACTATTATATAAAACTAGTTCAGGAGCTTTTGTTTGATTACACTCCCATTTTTATAGCCTTAAAACTAGTAGCAAGTTTTGCTTTTCTTCTTTGTTTTGCAATCACAACACCACACTTAAATTCAACATTACAAACATCTCTGATTTACAGACTACATATTGCTTTATTGTATTTGGTCTTAGTTTTTAAAAACTAAGACCAATAAATAAATAAACTATTCAAACAATTGTTTGAATAGTTTATTGAAAACTTAATCTTGTGTGGCCAAATTCATCCATAGCCTTGCCAGACCACAATGAACACGTTTTTATTGTGGGCTACCTCAAATTATGAAGCCCAAAACATCAAGGTATATTTTCAAAAGGTTATTTGAGTGTTTTGTGTTTAACTATTAAGAACTCTTGGTGGTGCTTACACAATACTGCTGAGCATGGATTTAGCAGTATTATTAATACAACATTTTGAATAAATGTTTATTTCTGTTCTTCATCCTCAACATATATAACCTCCTGAAAGTATCAAAGTACTTAAAATACATGGTCATGCCCTCCCTCTCCTTTGGCACACTCTCAGGGGTAGGTGGATAAGAACCTGAGCAGGAGAGCAGCCAAGCCGTGGCAGACACATTAGACAGTTGTAAGCACAAAGTAAGGTCATGCTCAAACTTAAGTGGCCAAGACTGTGAACTAGCGCCCTGCTCACCAGAGAGGTTAATAGGGATTAACAAAGAAGGGCTCTCTTGGGAGAAACTGTTGTGTTGTGACAACAGGGTATGACAACCTTAAATGGACAATAGGAAATTGTAGTTCCCTGAGCCATGTGTGATACCAGTTTCTTATCTTTTTGATAATTGGAGACACAGAAGTGTCTGTTTATTCATGTGTCAATGTTCATACATACTGTGTTAAAATCTGGTGCTAACCAGTGTATATCTTGACATGAGATTGAAGCGTTTTTTTACAGTGAGTCACGGTGGCATGGATGTGTGTAAGTTATGGCTGCAATCTACCCCAAGAGGCTTAAGTAATGAACAGATTGAGCTATTATAATCACTCTGATAAAGGCAGAACAGACCCAATACATTAATACAGGATCATCATTATCAATGCACCATTTCTGAGAGCTGGGAAGCCAAGGCCTCAGTCGCAAAATAAAGTCTTTAAAACTTGCTAATACATCCATTAGCTATGAGCCAACGGCTCGCCGTTGACATTTTGAGAGTCGTTGAGAGTCAATAGAAATGCTCCAAATCTGTAACGGGTGGTGTGTGGACCCAAGTGCAGTACGACCAGGAGACAGAGTAAAGTTCTGGAGCTTTATTCAAAGTGGAACAAACAGCAGACAGACAGGCAGGAGATAACTCACGGGTTATATTCCACTCTAGAGAGCGCTGATCCGTCAGCGGAGCAGGCAGATAAAAACCAAAAGGAGCGAAGGCAAATCTCGTGGTCGGGGACAGAAGGCTGAGTCCGTTACCGGGGCAGAGGCAAGGCGGAGAAGTCCAAACAGTACTCCTCCGAGGCCGCAGAGTCCAGATCTTCAGTCGGGTGGGTGGAGGGGGTCTGGAGGAAGGGTTCCTCTGACCCGGACGACGACGCCTCACTGACTCGGGGGCCTCCTGGATGTTTCTGGCCGGGGTCTTTGTCCTGGAGGGCTGGTCCGGGTGCTGTCGATGGAAGTCTGCGATGAATCGATGGTCATAAATGTGACGAGCAGGGACCCATGACCTCTCCTCAGGACCGTATCCTTCCCAGTCCACCAGGTATTGAATGCCCCGACCCCAGCGGCGAGAGTGAAGCAGGCGATGGATGGTGTAGACAGGTCCTCCTTCGATGAGACGAGGAGGCGGAGGAGCAGCTGGCATCAAGGGGCTCTCCCGGACTGGTTTCACCTTGGAGACATGGAACGTGGGATGGATGCGCATGGACCTGGGAAGCTTGAGTCTTATTGCCGCCGGGTTGATGACCCTTTCGACCTCGAATGGACCGATGAATTTAGGACCCAGCTTCTTTGATTCTACCCGAAGGTAGGTCCCGGGTCGACAGCCACACTTTATCCCCCACCACAGCAGGGCTTTATGGCCCCCAGGTCTTGGCAACGGCGGATGAAGGTCTGGACCGAAGGGCAGGAGCGTCCTTCTCCAGTGCAGGGAACAAGGGAGGTTGGAAGGACACTGGAAGGGGGACAGGCCGGTGGCGGAACTGGTCAGGGTGTTCTGGCTCTCCACCCACAACAGCTGTCGGGACCAGGAAGTAGGAGGTCTGTTGGTCTCCATTTCCTGGTTCTTCTGCTCAGTCTGACCATTGGACTGTGGGTGAACCGGAGGACAGGCTTACGGTGGCTCCCAGCAACGTACAGAACTCCCTCAGAATATTGAGGTGAACTGGGGACCCCTGTCCAGTCGACCGGGATCCCAGGGAAACATGGAGGAGATGAGTTCAGCGGTCTCTTTAGCAGAGCGGCAGAGGGATGAAGTGGGCCACTTTACTGAACCGATCGACCACCGCACGATGGTGGTGTTGAGATGTGGGCAACCCGGGGAAATCCAGGGAGATGTGTGACCACGGCCTGTGGGGTACGGAACTGGTCAGTTTGTGTTTGCATCCTGGTGTCCTTGGTGTCTTCGGGGAGTGAGGACCACCAGAAGCGTTGTCGCAGGACGTCTTGGGTTCGCTGGATGCCCGGATGGCAGGTGAGTTTGGAGAAGTGAGCCCACTGGAGAACGTCGGACCGAAGATCTTGAGGGACAAACAGGCGATTCTAGTTCCTCTCCGCGGGGGACAACCGACGAGAGAAGAAGGCGCAGGGATGCAACTTCTGGTCGGTGGCAGAGCGCTGAGACAGAACGCCTCCAACTCCCACGTCGGAAGCATCCACCTCCACTACAAACTGCCGGTCGGGGTCTTGGAGAATGGGTGCTGAGGTGAATCTGGTCTTGAGGTTTTGGAAGGCCTTTTCGGCTGCAGGGGTCCAAAGGAAGGGAACCTTGGAGGACGTTAGGGCGGTGAGCGGAGAAGCTACCGAGCTGTAGCCTCTGATGAAACGTCTATAGAAGTTGGCGAACCCCAGGAATCGTTGGAGCTGCTTGCGGGAGTCCGGAGCAGACCAGGAAGTGACAGCAGAGACTTTTGCGGGATCCATCCGGATGTTGCCGTTGGAGACGATGTATCCCAGGAATGCGACGGTGGATACATGGAACTCACATTTCTCTGCTTTCACATAAAGGGAATTCTCCAAGAGGCGTTGTAGAACGGACTGGACGTGATGTATGCGTTCCTCTTCAGTCTTGGAGAAGATGAGAATGTCGTCGAGGTAGACGAAGACATGACGGTCCAACATGTCTCGGAGCACGTCGTTAACTAGGGTCTGGAAGACAGCTGGAGCGTTGGTTAATCCGAAGGGCATCACCAGGTATTCGTAGTGGCCCTTTGGTGTGTTGAACGCGGTCTTCCATTCATCTCCTTTCCTGATCCGGACCAGGTGATATGCGTTGCGGAGGTCGAGTTTTGAAAATATGGTCGCACCTTGAAGCAGTTCAAAGGCCGTCGTGATGAGGGGTAGCAGGTAACTTAATGGTAATGTCATTCAAACCCCTGTAATCAATGCATGGTCTAAGGGTCTTGTCCTTCTTCCCCACAAAGAAGAATCCCGCTCCGGCAGGAGATGACGAGGGACGGATGAGACCAGCAGCCAGGGAGTCGTCGATATATTTATCCATGGCCTCTCTTTCAGGGGCGGACAGGGAAAATAAACGTCCTTTAGGAGGGAATGTGCCCGGATGTAGGTCAATGGCGCAGTCATAGGGACGGTGAGGAGGCAGCGACAGCGCCTTGGTCTTATTGAACGCCTCCTTGAAATCGTGGTAATCCACCGGGACCCCCGTGAGTTCAGGCGTAGAGATGATGACCGCAGAACTTTGAGGTGCGGCGGCTTGCTTCAGGCAAACAAGGTGACAGGAAGGACTCCAGCCTCGGAAAGCCCCCGTAGCCCAGTCGATATGGGGGTTGTGGCGTCGTAACCATGGATACCCCAGGATGAGGGGAATACGGGGTGATTGCAGGATGTGGAAGGTGATGGTTTCATGGTGATTGCCAGACAGAAGCATATGGACTGGGACGGTTTGATGGGTGATGGCTGGAACAGGCTGGCTGGAACAGGACGAAGAAGAGGAACCTGGTCGATTCCCAGCTGCAGAGCGAGTCCCTCGTCCATGATGGACGCATCCGCTCCAGAGTCCAGGAAGGTGGAGATAGTCTCGGGCCCCCCGGGTAGGAGCAACTTGGCATGAAAAAGGGGCCTCTGGCAGAAGGAGGGTCGTGACACGGCTCGGCTCACCAGTACCTCCTTGGTTACTGGTGAGCCCTGGCTTTTACCGGGCAGTTGGGAACAACATGGCCGGCCTGACCACAGTACATACATAGGTTGTCCCTGCGGCGCCGGTCACGTTCCTCAGTCGAGAGTCTGGTGCGACCCACCTGCATAGGCTCGGTCTCCCGATGAGGTGGAATGGTCGATGGTTGGTTCGGAGCGGTTCGTGCATGGAGCAGGAAAATGAGCCGTGGCTGAAACGTCCCTGGCGCTTCACCAGCCGCCTGGCCTGGATGCGACGGTCCAGTCGAGTGGTCACCTCGATCAGTCCGTCCAAAGAGGTGGGCAGCTCGAAGGAGATGAGTTCATCCTTGATGTAGTCTGCCAAGTCCACACACCACCCGTACTGTAACGGGTGGTGTGTGGACCCAAGTGCAGTACGACCAGGAGACAGAGTAAAGTTCTGGAGCTTTATTCAAAGCGGAACAAACAGCAGACAGACAGGCAGGAGATAACTCACGGGTTATATTCCACTCTAGAGAGCGCTGATCCGTCAGCGGAGCAGGCAGACAAAAACCAAAAGGAGCGAAGGCAAATCTCGTGGTCGGGGACAGAAGGCTGAGTCGGTTAACCGGGGCAGAGGCAAGGTAGGAATACCGTGGTCTGGGACGGAAGGCTGAGTCAGTTACCGGGGCAGAGGCAAGGCAGAGAAGTCCAAACAAGCGGTGTCGGCAACGGGAAATCAGTCCGGGGAATAACACTGGAAGGTCTGGCATAATGCGGAGAACGATCTGGCAGTGAGTGTGTGTGAGACTGGGGTTTAAATACTGCAGGGTGTAGGTGCAGCAGAGTGAGCAGGTGAGAGTGATTGTGCTGATGAGGTGGGTGTGGCAGACAGGTGCACTGCATGAGGCTGATTAGGTGAGTGAGGGAGAGTGTGGTGAGAGAGTGGGGGCTGGGCTGTGAGCTGAGAGAAATAGTGCAGGAAGAGTGAACAGGTGTGACTGTGACAAAATCTATGATTTTGCAACTTATATGCTTGTCATCTGTGCCACCGGCTTGGATTCCATGCAAAATCAGACAAAATCATGCAGGTTCACCAAAAAGTACTGAAGCTCAGACTCCAGTAGGGCCTTCGGCAGTGACCAGCCCACTGTAGACAAACCCAGATCCGGCTTTGCTTCGCTGCTCCTCTGGTCCCTGCTGGGAGCCAACACCGAGACCAAGCTGCGTGCCAACACCACACTGCTCGAGTCCCAGGCTGTATTCTTGGACCAGCTAGAGGGAAGGAGAACCAGAACCAGGACTGAAAACAGTCAGAGCCTGCTGCAGTAAAACGAGAGCAACAGTCATTGCCAAAATCAAAAACAAAATGAGAGTTCCATGAAGTACCTTTAAAATACTGGTATGCTTTGCTTACTCTTAGAGTTAGGTTTAGACGTTTGAGAATTATTTAATCATGTACAAAAAAGCTAATCTGTAGCAGGAAAGATTACATCAGAAAATACAGCACTTAGAGAATGCCGTATTTCAGTATATTTATTTAAAGAAAGATTGTTTTAAAATGCAAAAAATGTACATAATAGTCCTGTGACTTTCTTACGATAAATAATGTATGACTCAAAATGTAATTACTTATCTACTGAAAGTACCAGGTAATTATGAAGTACTTAATCCAATGTAATGCCTCTTGGCAAGTGACATGTAGTCATAACGGCATTTATTATATCTTTAAATGAATGGGTTATGTTGCACAAAATAACAAAATAAACTGGGAAATATGAGCCAGCAGCATTTATATCAGGTGGTTGAATCCAGTTAGCAGTTATGGTGCAATGCTTTTGCACAAAGTGATAAATAAATTAGTTAGTTAGTCTCCTGTAGTGAGTGATCTGCTGCAGCAATAAAGTCATAACTCAAAAACAACGAGGATTATGTTCATATGCTGTATTACATACCTATACATTAACTGTAATGAGGACATTGAAAAATGCTGCCACAACATTAGCATATGAAAACATTTTTGTTAGAGGCTTGAAACTGTGTGCCAATAATTCTTGAAAATACACATGCTATGTTACTCTTTATATGTTTTCTTTCCTTCCTCATTCCACTGTTTCATCAATATTTCTTCACCAATGATTTGTTTTCTTTCTTTTTCGTCTTTTACCTCTTGTTGCCCTGAATTCTACTCATTCTCAGAATATCCCTTCTTTTTCTTACCTTCTTCCTCTTCCATTCTCTTGTCTCAAACCACCATCATTTAATTTTTGCCTACCTCTAAACTATCATTCCCTCCTCACTCCTTACTTCATCATTCAATCTTCTACTGGTGCAGCTGCAGAAATTAGACTTGGCTGTGACTAATCTGCTGGCAAAGCCTCCGAGGGCCCCTTGTGGGGGTGCCTCTTCACAGAGGACACATGTGATTGATTGAACCTGGGGAAAACGTTGTCAGGCTGGCCATCATGACTGGATCTCTTGCCTGATAATAAATTCCCTCCTCCCTCAAGTACTATGGGGAGACACAAGTGGCATATGGCGCATTTTCATGACACATGGTGCCCTGGACTGTTAAGAGTTGATCCACATTCTACTTTCTCTCATATCAACAGTTTCACTCACTTTCTTCTCCCGTGGTTACATGTCCCTGACCCTAAAGTAGCAAACACATTTTTTGTGTAAAAGAAATGTGTGTGAATATGTTTTATTGTGAATATGGGCATTAGTCTGTCTAAAAATGGAAACACAGGGTGTGTATTTGCTAAGCGTCTTAAGTGTATAAGCAATCATTCCAATAACCTGCTTCGGTTTGCTAAGCCTAGTGTGCATATCAGATGAGGCTTTGAGAAACAGAACGGGGGAATTAAATTTATCGGCAAAGTGTCATGACAAATTGATTTTCTCAATTAAATCCCAGACAATGGACATGACACAGCAGGTTGACTGTTTAACTCCCTAAATGGCCCATTTTCTCTTTCCTTCACAGATCAACGCCACTGAGTCATTAAGAATCACAAGGTAAATTCCTGCTCCAAAACGCCGACTCTCTCTCTCACGTCTTTCCTCTTCATTCCACACGTGGTCATTCATCAAGCCTGCTACTGATGGCTCTGCAGCACAAGCCCATGTATTCTATCACAGGCTCTGTCACCCATGGAAAAGACTCTGAGGCACGTTTGTAATTGGGCTGCTAGATCCTTAGTGAGGTTAGCAGGTGAGCCTAAACACACACGTAGGAGTTACAGTACACTAAAAATGACATGTATTGCAATATTTCTAACCAGCAGTAAGTTTACTGACCAGTGGTGAAATTATGTGGTGGTGAGTCTGCATTTACAATTGTGTAACTGTTTAAATACAATGTATTTATAGATGATCTAATTAAACCAAGATTAACGTCCCTTAAAGTCTTTCTTAAATATGGGGGAAACCAATAGCTACCTGGGCAGTAGGGAAAAAATTGTGAGAAACATAATTTTATTTAATTTGAATCATTAATTGTTAAATGATCAAAGACACCGCAGTTTGTGGGTAGTAGCTCAATAAAATGAACTGTAGAATATGGCTTTATTTCTTTTCTTTTCGGCTTATATTTGGGGCAAGGCCTTATACCAATATTGTACATTTTGAAAATAATTTCGGAAAATATAAAAGCCTCTTCTTGTGACTAGTTAGGCCACAATCAAAGTTGAATTTAATGAAACAAACTTATGCATTATTTGCTTAGTTTTAAAATCGCAAAAACTCAGATGTGATTTGCATTGACCTGGCAATACTGAACCCTGACAGAGCATTCCAGGCAGACACACAGCTGAAAACATTGCAGCTAAATTAGGAGACTAACTGGGAAAGTGGCTGCATGTGTCCACTACAATGCACGTAACATTGTGGCTGCTAATTCTCTGGGATGGGTGAACTGGGGAATCAATTGCCTTACATGCGTAAATTATGTTTTTTGTGTGTTAGTTATTGTTGCAGCTGGGTGTCTTTAACCACAGCACACATGCATGCAAGGCACTTATCTTCTCTAATCTTGGTTAACTTTAATAATGGGTTAATGAGGGTCGACTTTCGGTCAGAAAAAATGAAATAATAATCTAAATTAGCATTCCTATTCATCACATTTGTGATTGAAATACTACTAAAACCCAGTTAACCTTTTTCTACCCGAGTTCTGTTACTAAGACCAAAAACTCACTGACAGATATTTCTCAAGTTAGATAACCAAAACTGTTAAAACTTTAGTTGAAAATTTTGGGTGCATATAGGGCCCGACTTCATAAAGTAAGAAGCCATCTTTGATATTAACTCTTTGTATTGGCGAGTCTTGGCTACCTGTATGGCTTGCGTGGTGTGTGCAACATGAACTGTACTTTAAAGCAGTTGTAGTTATTACATTTATGGTAGTGATACTCATTTACCAACTCCTCTTAGATGGCCCAAAGTCATACATGACTACAGTGAAGTCATTTGTCACTTTTACTCTTGCCTCTATGTAATAACAACCTATTTATGTCTCATTTGTACAACAAACACATGGGATACTGGGTAACACACATTTAACCACATAAATAAAAGCAATTGAAACAAGCCAGGACCTCTAAATTAGACATCAATAACTGGTTTCCACACTCGAGGGAAGAACAAGTTCAGTCATGTTGACAATTTCGCGACACAGCAAAGGCCTACACATGGATCTACCAAATAAATTTGTACAAGCGCATTTGGAAAAACATGAGGCACAAACACTGTCAGAGGCAGGGAAAACATATTTGATTGGGTTGTCATCTCAGTTACACTGTCTGTAGGACAGCTTTTCTACAACCAGACATATGAATAGGGGGCTAAATGCAATGCTCAAACTGTGTGTGTGTGTGTGTGTGTGTGTGTGTGTGTGTGTGTGTGTGTGTGTGTGTGTGTGTGTGTGTGTGTGTGTGTGTGTGTGTGTGTGTGTTTGTCAAAATTACATATCTGATACATAAATGGTTGGCTGTCTAGTGACTCAGCATGTTGCATTCTTTAGGAAAGTCTTGGGAGGATTTTTTGCCGTATTGATTCACAAGTGATGTGCTGCCAGAAAACACAGACTTGCTGCACTGGATTCCAAGCTGTGCCAGCATGGAATCCAGATTTTACATTTGAGAATCGCCTGATTCAAAAGTCCTTTTTTTTCTGCTCTCAAATGTTTGTGTCAAAGCTCTAGTTGCATCATCACAGTACTGTACATCACAAATTGAGATGCGGGACAATATGATGTGGTAAGCACAGAATAGGAAAATAATGATATGGGAATAAAACAACAACAATAACATACTAGTGTGTAAATGTCTGTGACATAAAGTAAATTAGATAAATGCACACACATAATGAGTGTCACAGGAAGAAAAAGGATAATGCTGTAATCTTTATTTCTGTAAAAAAATATAAATTTGGTGGTTTTTATTGGTTCCAAATGATCAGAAATAATATGTGAGGTATTCAACTAAGTGTTACATCAGAGTTAAGGTTGATGTTAGTTTACACATTATTTAGTTCTCATCCTCAGAACATTTTTCTAACATTACAGTTTTAATGATAATAATAAACTGTAATTCAAATTTTTGGAATGGAAAGCTTGACAGTCATAGCAACAATAAACAGGACAAAATTAATTGGGTTGGGAGATATATAGATTATACTCAATTTATTGCAGCTTGTTCTACATAGAATGTAGTAAATGACCATATTGCAAATTCACATGTAGCTTTTTAAGCCGCCGGCATGAGGCTTGCTTTGCAATTTGCTCTCACTCACAGACAGAAAATAAGTGAGTGAATGTGTGTATATGGTGGAAACAGGGATCAGAAAAAGAGCCTTGAGATAGCAAAAAAATTGAAGCGCCAAAGCAAACTTATGTGTTGAGCTTGGAAATGGTCAAAGATCAAACTAGCTCCCATATTGTTTTGAAGTACATGTATATACTAGTCCTTCAGATATCATGGAAGAACTGACAAATTCAAATGTCACCTTTGAATTAACAGTTCATTCAGGCAGTCTGTCACAATGACAGTAGACCATCTCAGAGTATCATTGATAAACTTCTGCTTTTGAATAAATAACAAATCAGATGATGATGATTAAATAAAGACTACATTTTCAAAGACTAATTACATTTTAAATTAGTGTAAATTAATTAAACTAATTCATTAATCAATTAAACACCAGACAATACAGGGTGTCACTCAGACAATACCATGACGTTCTGCAGACAATACCATGATGTGGAATTTCAAAATTGAAGCCTAATATATATGAGCTGTGTTCCATTAAAATTCAGATTTGTTTACTTGAATAATCATGCTGGTCTGATCATAAACATCAAAGGTTTAAATTCAACAAAGTTATTATTTGAGAGAACGCATGAAAATATCAAGATATACATTGTACTGTATATCACAGCATAGCCTAAAAATATTGATACTTTGCCTTGGGGTAACCCATCTACTTCCAGCTGGCTTCCTGAGTCTGGTGCTGCGTGCACATTAAAAAGGGTCAAAGGATATAGACGACCCACACCCATTCCGAGGGGGGCCATGCAAAGGTCTTTGGTTGACCCTTAAACAGGATCAAGTACAACAATTTACTCACTGACTGATATCACTGACAATACAAGTTATGTATTTAACGTAGATTGTATATAAGAAGTGGATGTAGATGTCGTGACATCACCCATTGGTTTGCGGACTCGGGTTTTGAAGTCCCGAGTTGAGTATTTTGGCCATTTTTTTCCGATGCAACCAGCGAACGGAGGTGACCATATTTGGACTGTGGAGGATTGATGCCATGGAAGGGACACCGAATACAGCTCTGGTAGCGACCAGATGTTTACTGTGATGTGATCAATGTTTACTTAGATAATAACTCAAATGGGGTTTGATTTCTCATAGACTTCCATAAATGTAAACTTCTTTTTGCAAGAAGAGTCGCCCCCTCATGGCCAGTTGAGAGAATGCAAGTTTAGGGCACTTCCACATTGGCTTCACTTTTCAGAACTGGAGGTTGCCGCCTGGTATTTATGTGATAAGAAATGTGTTTACCACTAAACATATTTTAACTTTTCATCTGATACTCAACCCCTGGGGCTGCTAATGTAAATATGTGTAATGCTGAAGCGATACGCAGCCTACAGAGAAAACAAGAAAGAAAAGCAGAAAGGGAATGGCCAATTTTCTAGCCAATAAAAGTGTGGAATAGCACCACCTATGGCAGGCTCAGTTTTTAAGGTAGAGTAAAGATTATTCTACTGGTATCATACAAACTGGAGTGGTTGTAGATGAGGGGTCCAATTTGGAAAATGTTGTCCCCCTTGGCATAATTCTTAATGGCTGGCTTGGAAACAGCATATTGTGTTTTGAAATGGCCGATAAAATTAATTAAAAATGGCAGAAAATGGCTGTTTCATAAGGGTAACTAAATCCATGTAATAAACATACAAATGTCATTTAGATGATACTTTGCATGAGAAATAAAGATTTTTTTTTTTACAACATTCATCCATTTATCGTAATGACTTTAACCTGGACAGTAAGATAAGAGATTTCTACGATATAACCAACTGGCACCTGATGGCAGTAAAACGTTAATTGAGAGATGGACAGTTTGAGTAGAACAACAGATCGAATGCAGGGCTACAAAACAGCAGAATATGTTCTTGAAGGCACACAAACCCACCAGCCCTCTGGGTAAACTCCTGCTACTGACTGAGCCACCCCTTCTTTAAGCTGGATGATTTCCCTGATGAAGTGCAATAAGGCCACTATACATACAACGTGACAAGCAATTGAAACAACTAATTTAAGACAGTCCTTACATTCGCCAACTCATCGTGACTGAGCGCCTGTCTGTGTGGCTTTGAATGCAAATAAGGTGTCTATGCTGAGATGTGAACTGACTGATAGAGGCCAAAGCATGTTCACATTAGAATTTGCTTTAAACCAATCTTCTTGATTTGTGTCATGGTTAGGCATTTATCACATAAAAATAATATAAATGCCAATAATATAAAGACTATAATAAAGATCATCATATTTTTTGTCTTATGACCATTTTTAGCACTGCCCTATTTCAATAACAGACACTTAAAAAAAAGAATAAAACATGAGATTCTAATGCACTGTTGTGCTACCTGTCTGCATGTGGGTGGACATAAACTGATGCTGGCATCAGCACCATTAACACCCTCCATTATAATCCAAGTCCTCCTCTACCTACTCTACATAATTGTTTCAATATGTGGTGGATGACGTGGGATGTTTTCAGGTCCAACTCTGATATGCACCAGCAGTTGGTCTCAGTTGAACAATCTGTTGCTCTAGCAACCCCTATGGCACAGTTCCATGGCAGAAACCATTACTGATATTGTTCGGTCCACCGTTTTGTTAGATACTATCAAGTAGATATTGACAGGCATCTTATTTCTACTCTCCAGATGCACTTGTTGTAATGGTTGGTATTATTACTGGTTATGCTATTACTGCTACTACTGCTATTAGTGCTCTCATTCATTATACAGTGTTTGTCAATTCTGTAATATGAATTTACTATGTTGTAATTGTATTGTGTTGTTCATTCTGTACACATGACATCTATCAATGCTCTGTTCACCTTGGGAGACGGATCCTTCCTCAGTTGTTCTCCCTGAGGTTTCTTCCAATTTCTTACCCTGTTTAGGTCTTTTTTGGGGGAGTTTTTCCTTATCCAATGCAAAGGTCAAAGGACGGAGAATGTCATATGTTTTACAGATTTTAAAAGTCCTCTGAGGCAAATTTGTGATATTGGGCTCTATAAAATTAACTGGAATTTGATTTGATTGAGTTGATTTTAAAGATGGTACCTGGCATTTCTTTACCGCTAGGTTGATTACATTTTCATTACATACCAACAACAAAGACAACCATTAACCAAACAAGACAATTGATACTCTGTCATATTTGTTGTAGTTTCAAAATGCAGAAAGTTGCTTTAACTTTTTAAGTGGCAATTTTTGATAATTTCAACATATTAGCTAGTAGGCCAGATGACATTTTGGAATTAAATTACATAGTTTTTATCACCAGCCTTTTCCATATCGTCCTCGTCTTCTTTTGGCTTTGTTGCCCCATTCAAATATCTCCACATAATGTGCTTCACCTGGCTAGATAACACTCATCATAATCTGGGCTAGGAGCTAACTGCTAAAAAGACCAGTCCAGAAATATTGTGCAGTTGTTGTCGTTCTTCCACAGTCCACACAACTACAGAGAGGCAGCATCACAGCATGCCAGAGGTAGTAATACACATCACGACATGGTGTTCATAAGAATTGGAGGATTAGGCCTGGGAGAGTTGTGGCTTAAAACCACTTCAGACGGATGCAGTGATGCGTTCTTCTGGATCCATTTGGCAGGTTGGCGGGTGTTAAATTCCGGACCTATTCGTAAGTATGTCATGGACAAAGGTTTCAGTTTCTGTCTTGCTAAATTCAACTTCCTTAGTCTTGTTTGTTCACTCGGAAAGAGACGTTTACATGTGTCAAGTTCTGGGTGTGCATGCATTTGTGTTTATGTGTGTGTCTCGCACACGACTTGCAACAGAGGGGGATAAAACAGATGACCCTTTGATGATAACCTTTTCACAGTGGGGTTTCATTTCTTAACCACTGTCAATCCAACATTCCCGAGATAGAAATCCTATCATATCAGTTTATTTTTTATTCTCTGTCTCACCATGCAAGTGGCTTAAGGTCTGTTCCCATCTATAGGCTTGCCATGGCTTTGCAGCCTGTCAGCATGCTCTCACTGAGGTTCCCTAGGGGTTCAGTGTGTGATGACCATCCTGTAAAGGAAGGATTCCCATGTAAAACCGCCCAGTGTATCACCCGGACCATGTTTCTTCGTGTTCTCTTCTCCCCTCTCCTCCCAGGTGACCAAGGTATGACATGTGTCAGTGGTGCGTGTTAGTGTTGGGAGATGGAATGGGGAAAGGGCAGGGTAAGCTTCCTTTGTATCAGAAGTCAATGATTCACTGGGGTGAGAAGGACATTCTGCAACAGTGAACAGTTCCTACTCTCTTTGCCTTCACACAGAACAGAACAAGTCATATAGAGATGACAGCAATGCAACAAACTGTGAATAGAACATGATAAAATAAGATATATGCTTTAAATAACTATATGAGTCCATAAAAAAATATTAAACTATTGTAAGGCTTAAAATGTACGGAGCAAAAGTCCAAAACAGTCGAGAATATTTTAGCAAATGTAGTTGTTGGTCCACTTGTCATCCAAATTCTATTGCTTTGATTATAATTGCACAATGTGTTAAAGAAGTATAGGCAAATTGTTGAAAAACACGTCAATTCAAAATGTCAGACATACTCTTTAAGCCAAAATGTGCTTGAAAGATCTGTGTTTAGCCAAGGCATTCATGGAAAAGAGGGAATGCTGCTTTCACGCTTCGTGGTTCAAGAGTTTTTAACTAAAATATAAACTTTTCATAAATTGTCTCTACAGGAAACAAATAAATTGGCAAAAATAACATGATGCTCTTTTTCATAAAATTATTGCTCCAGCATCATTGTTGAATATTCTGTAGCATCCCCTGACTCCAACCTCAAGGCTTCTGCAAAGTTGAGTAGAACAAAAATGTATGTGTTTGTTTTTTTCACATGTGGCAAACGTACTGTTTTTGTTATTCGAAAATACAAATGTATTTTTAGATAATGGTACATGAGCATTTATATTCTTTATTCTGACACGATCTGATGTATTTTTTGAACATTCACTCAGATGGCAGCTACGATTGGGGATCTTCGCTACCCGGTCCAACGTCCTGAACAATTGGTACTGCGTATATGCAACAGCAAGAAGGTTTCCTTCATAAGCTACCTCTGTCAACAACTCTAGAAAGCAAATAATTTGTTACAAGTTTTAACGTCATCTGGATGCAAGTTGATAAGATATGAGATACAATATTATGATACACTGCAACAGAAAATAAATTTGGAACGTTTACATTTAAAACTGTGAACTAGTCTATATGTCCATGTTTGTCTCAAACATGGACACCATTTATGCTCATAACATTTCAGACTCTGTCCCCAAAAATAGATACCACATCATACTATACAATAATAATTTCAAAACGGTAGCTGCCAGGAGAGAAAGAATATGTTACATCATTTTGCCAATTTTAGTGGTTTTCATCAATGTGTTCATGTGTGGGCATTTGTGTATATGTTGAGCATGTATGTGGTAATGTAGCGGCCATCGAGTGACACCCTGCTGTCTCCCTTAAGGGGTGTCATAATAACCCTGTGCCCATAATAACCCTGTGACTGGCCT
Source organism: Anoplopoma fimbria (assembly GCF_027596085.1). Classification (NCBI taxonomy): domain Eukaryota; kingdom Metazoa; phylum Chordata; class Actinopteri; order Perciformes; family Anoplopomatidae; genus Anoplopoma; species Anoplopoma fimbria. The sequence goes on from NC_072457.1 coordinate 10,289,185, forward strand.
TGAGGTTGTTAAAAATGAGGGCTCTTGGCAAGTGAGGTGACGTGAAGCTTCTTTAAAAATGATGGGGAAACTTTGATAAGGCCTCAACAGGGACACGAACTGTCAGGAAGACAGATACCTCAAGTGAAGCAGGGACCTTTCATTAATGTAACACAATCCCTCGACCATCTGTTTAAAGCTGACATCGAGAGGGCCCTTTTGAAGAACTTGTCATCCTTGTGTGTGAACTACCCAACGGCATTACTTACCATTGAAACTCCTAAGACTCAATTTTTTAATATTGCTCATTTAGGGACAATAGACAAACAACGGGCGTCATTCACTAATATGTACGCAGTCATGTTCTTACTTACTCACAAGATAAGTGCACAGGCAAAATTACTGTCGGATTCATGACAATGTTCACCGGCCACTTTTGACAGGCTGAAAAGGCACACTTCTCCAATGTGTGTCCACTGCTGTGAAGATGATAAAAAAGAGGCTTGGGCTGCAAGAAGTTGAATTTTGTTTCCGCTGAGATATGGACTGTGGCTTGGGTAAAAAAGACAAATGGTTTGATATCAAATTTAACTTGAAAAAAAGAAAACAGACCACAAGAAAAAGTAGGAAACAGGTGTTGGAGGAGGACAAGGACCATCTGAATCTTCAGCCCAATATGAGCTACTCCTTGCAAGTATTGGACACAATTCCATAGGTGGGATATGTCCAAGGAATTGGGTAAAAGAGATGACATCCAGCAATTTCACCCAAGGGTAGTTTTTTTCGTTATTGTATAGGACTGTAGCTAAATTCTAAATAGACATTTGAATGATTCGCAGTTTCTTTTTTCACTAAATTAGATTTCAGTGGTGTCTACGTTGTTTCTGACTCATGCTATCCAAATATTTCAAAGTCAAATTTTCTTCAAAAAAGATAAATGTAATAATTTCAACAATTGTTAATATAAAAAAATAAACTTTTCCCTGAGATCAAAAAATGGTTTGCTCTTCCGCTTGCCGGCATGCTCCAGTATTACCTGCACAGTCTAGCAGAAATCTAACAGGGCCATACATATCATGTATATAACCATAATAATATAAAATCATATTTTTCTTTATTTAAATGTGATGGCGTTATAAAAGAATAGAAGCTTCAAAGTAGAAAATATTTCAATTATGACAGCAATAGATGAGGATGAAAAAGCGACTTCATGGTTATTTAATACATTTGGTCAATGCATTAGTCAACTTAGGGTTTTAAATATATTTATCTATTAAAGCCTTTTTTAAGAATGTGGGATTAATGTCAGGTGCATTTAGTTAAAAGGTGTGTGGCTTCCTGAAGAGAGCTGGCCGGGCCTTCATCATGTTAGCGAACACATGGTCTGCTGCAGTTCTAAATATGTTTGCAGAGTAAGAACAGATTCAGGTAGGAAAATATGGCTGAATGCCGGAATTGTTCGTAAAACTTTTCCGCACGCTTAAGCACAGATTTGTGCATGTGAATACGGCCCATTGTCTGTATGTTTAATTTGTGTATATTTAAAAATCACCAGATTTTTCAAACACATTCTGACATCAAATTATACATTTGGCTGAACAGTAATTTGTGAGGGGATTATTTTAAATTTGCTTACATGTAAAATAATTAGTAATAATATATAATATTATTTTTGTCTTTTATTGTCCTTTTTTGTGCAGTTCTTTTTTCTCATTTATCATATTTTAATAATCAAAAGAACAAAGTGATTGAAAATTATGAGGAAAGAAAGTTTAACACACTTTTATTATTTTATTTTGTCCACAAATCCCATTTAGAGACCAAAAAAAAGTTAATCTATCTCCCAATACTTTTCAATTTTCTTATAATGTCTTTGGTTCCTTATGAAGATTATAATCTTTTCAAAGAATGAAACAATACTTAATACTATATTGTATTTTATTTAAATCTGTGAAGCACTGTCTAACCCTGTGTTTTTTTTACAAGTGCTACTGTATATAATACATTTAATTTTCTTACAATATAAAAGTTTTGAAACGGCATTTTGTTTTGCAAAGTCATTCCACTGATAAGCATACGAACAAAAGGATCCAAAGTACCGTCCGCCTGATGCACAGGCATATAAAACTACAGGTGGGATACAGCTCAGAACTGCATTGGTATTCCAGCTACAATTGTCTGCACTATCGCCAGTACTTCCATTTATAAGTCTCCTCCACTACAATTCTTCTGTGTCCAACTACAAATAAAAATCTCTGGCCAGCACACTACTTGATCAAGATGGTGTTGTACCTATCAGTATTCATGGCACAGGGCCTAGACAGATCTTCAAAGCAGAGCAACTGCAGCAGACAAAAAGCTCCTCCAAAGCGTACTTTAGAGCTCACTGGAGAAGGCTAGAAGGGGAGCTAATTTTTCATAATCAGTGACAGTTGCACTGATGTCAGACCTTATACAATCATTGAGTACGAGCACAACTATCTTCGGAGGCGTCTGACTGACTGACAAGGGTCTAAAGGGAAGAAGGATGGAGTTATAAAGTGAAAGCATGAACACTTGTGACAGGCCAGAAGAGAGAATCGAGAAGCAAAATGCAGGGCCTCCAATGAAGGAGGGTGGACACTAATTCAATTTGAGTGGAAATGTCAATGTGAGACGCTATTCTTAAAGCTTGTCTGATAAAAGACTTTCTCTTTAAACATGTTGACTCTTTATTGTCTTTGATCGGTGGTCAATTACATTTGTGGTCATGCCTGACTGAGGGAGATATTCAGTAGAGCAGAAATGTGCTAAGACACAACAGTGAGAGATCTAGTGCTCACTATTATAGGTGTGAAGTGACCATGCAGTGGTGGACAGATTAAACACTGAATTGATATATACAAAGAGGACATGTTCCTTAGATAGAAACAGTGGAAGTCCTCCACTCGTTTCCTGATATTGCTGTTATTTTACTTGGTCTTAGTGTCTCCTTTTTTATAAAAATGTCCCCCCACTGTTCCAATAGTAAAACCTATGCTTACTTAATACTGTAAATGGACTCCACAGGCTCCAGTCATGGTTATGTTTGTCTTAAACCCATACTGTACGTGAGCATATTAGCCTTGCCTGCCAGATGAGTCTGGCAAGTTGATCAGACTGTGAATCATGTCTGACCTTTTCATCTCTTCCTTCTGTTATCTCAGAATTTAAAAGCGTGAATGGATTATTTTATTTTTTTCTAAAGCTGAAAAGGCACATCTTTTTATGTGAGGAGAACCGTTTCTGCTGTTTTGCCTAATGGAGTTGGATAGGTCAGTTGGTAACGAAAAGAAAGAAAAGAAAAACCCAGTAATAAACACTTTTGTACAACTGTCACTGCCATTTCATATATCATCTATGGAGGACTGTGTTTGTTGATAAGTTTTTCACAAGTCATGATTGTCATGATTGATGAATGACCAGGGGAATCTTTGCTCAATTTCATCTCTATTTTATCATGAAAATCATACTGGAAATGGTGTTTACATCTTAAACAAATGGGAAAATATTGTGTATGTGTTAAGATTTGAAAGATGGCAAGAAACTATGCACAACACCTTATGAAACATTGTTCTGTATGTTTCGGATATTAAAATCTGAAAGAAGCTATTGGTGTTTCACATTGTGATCAACTGACTTGTGTCATCTGGCATGCTAAGTTATGATCATACCTTTACATAGTTAACACATGACCACACACATAACACAGCACCTTACCAAACAGTTTGGGTAAACGCTTACTATAGTACTCATACTGCAAACATACAGCTGGCCCTATGATCAGTCAAAGTAAGCAGCAAGCAAACAGTTTTATAGAATGTTAACACATTAGGCTACATAATGCTGCTTTAGTTTCTCTCTCCATTTCATCTCTCTGTCCTAACACACATAATATATGACATGGTACAGTGCACCATGATATGTGTTCATCTAAGTTCAGTGTGTCAGCATGTTAACATTTGCTGGATAGCACTAAACACAAAAGCACTGCCTGCATAGGCTGATGGTCAAGTTATTTGTTTTGCAAATGTTTGGCCATAAACCAAAATCTGATAATGGTGCTAGATTAAAAGTCAGAGTATCACAAAAGTTATTACAGTGGATGTCATATTACAATTTAGGTGTTACAGATTGAATTGTTCAGGAGGATTCATCGTCTGGGAATTTGAAAATCTACACCAAACTTGCTGGCAATGCATCCCATATATTCGGACATTTCAGCCCGGACCCAAATGCTGGACCAATTGACATTGCCATCCTTAAGGTGAATTGGACACAATGCAAACGTATTTTTCACACAACGTGATTACAAAGTCAATACAAGTACGCAAACACACGTCCGTACAAGTTCTTAAATGTTTCAACAAGAGTGAACATTTGTGGTGCTCTGTTTTACAAAAGCCTGCCAGAGTAGAAATTCTCCTGACATCACTGACAATCAGAAACTATGGAGAAACTTAGTGTCGTCATCTGTGGGCAACTGGAGCTCTACGACGCAATGTCAGTACTGCACAGACAGAAAAGAGAAGGCGAGGGGCTTTGAGAAAAGTGGTTGAAGCCATAGGGCTACATGATAAGTTCTGTAAATATGTAGTTATTACTTGATTCCTGCTAATGGTTATATGTTACAAAGTTAGTTTAAACCATAGCATTAGCCAGCATCCCCAGTTGTGACATATCACAAAAAACCCTCCAGCGGCTGCATTGCGTGAGTAATATGAAGCAAATCTGCTTTGCGTTTGATCTGTACACATATTTAGAGCTGCACTGCTACCATGGAACATAAAGCATAAAACGGTTTTGGGAGAGTATGATCATTTAAATAGAAATATATTTATTTATGATCTTCTCATCTGCTTTTTACATGCATCCACATACACTGAAGATATCTTACACAAAGCCATAGACCATCATTACACATACTTCACAGTATACACACATATGCACTGACAGACAGATTTTTATTTTAGCAGAACCTAGTAATCTGAATTTGGAGCAAAGGGTATGATGGGGGTCAGACTTTGCCTGTCTGATATCAGAAAACTCATACAGTAAATGGACTGTAGATTTTCAGACTGTAGTTCAGTGAAATTACCTTACTATACTGTCATTTTCTATCTTATCATGCTCTCCTGGACTATATTTATATATTGTGTCAGCAATAGCAGGATGGAGCCGACCTTCAATGAGCGCTGTTTTATCAATATGAGCTCCAAGGGCGGACACAAATGATGGCTGCGTGTCAGCCTGTCTGTGATCAATTACTGTTCTGCAGACAAACACAATCACATCTGTCTTTTTCACTTAGAGGATTTGGGCACATATTTATCAAACTGATAAAAGTGAACATTTGGACTTCAATGATCTTTCTTATCTATCAAGGGTGAAAACAACAAGTATAATGATGGCATTCATTTAGTTTGCATATCTTTTCATGCATCTTCTATGTCTGTCCTTGTGGTACTCATCTCAGCAGCATTCTTTTTTTATTTTTAAATTAAGTGTAAATTGAATTGGGCAACTGGGCAGATGTAGGGTAAATCCTTGTATTTCATTGGCAATTGCCTCTCTGAATATTCATATGATTAATACTGTGATCACTTGAGAGCCACTCTTAAATTTATACTCCTACACTCCACCATGTTGCTGTGTGCTGTGTAACCAAACATAACATGACCACATGAGCCTATCCATTGACCTCACTTGAAGCTACTGTACTGCTCACTACTAAAAAATGCAATCAAACAAAAATAATGTGCAATTGGTCTTATTCCAGGATGTTAATTCATCACGTAACACTGTTCTTTTGTGTACAATTCGTACGATTTGTGATATGATATGCAACCATATCAGCCACAGTTCCTACTGCTGTGAAACAGCTGCTTTTTTGCTTATCCAATCAAACATAATTAGTATCTCCAACATAAACACTATGCTCTTCTCTTTTTTCTCTCTGTCTCTCTCTGTTACACACACACACACATTCCTACAATAGCATGATTCCCCGCCCTTTATTAACACCACTTGCCTACAGGGAGCTGGCAAAGTTAAGTGAGCTCTCCATCTGTTAAATTAGGGAGTGTCAAAACTTTTAGCTGCTGAGTGATCCAGAGACATAATCCCACGTCTCCTTGGGTAATGAATTGTACTCATGCTAATTAGCACGCACATGGCCGGCAGTAGCAGTGAGAATGTCCTAATCAAATAGACTTATGGTTTTGTCATGTCTAAGATTTCTCTCTTCTCTCTGGGGCTGGCTGGATGGGTCTAAGCTCAGACCTCTGCCGCTCACCCTTGACTAACACATCCCACTAAAGGTAACTTTTCTTTTGGACAATACAGAGCAACATTAAACATTAGCAGAGAGAGGTGGATGACTTGCGAGCATGGACCCCAGTTTCACAATGAACAATCACATGGTACATATTGTTTACTGCTGAAACACTTATTTTGAGTGATTTACTCTTAAAGGCTGTATGGATGATTGAGACATTTTTGGACTAACAATATCAGAATAGAAAAATACACCAGTTTTTGGAACCTAGCCGTTCAAAAACTGCATCTCTCATATGGGTACTATCATTCTAGAGTCAATAGAGTGATAGAATGGTAGAGTGAGTGTGACACGGAGAAGGAGAAAGTCTTCAGGGGTGAATGAAGCAGAGGCTGTCTGTGTTGCTAAACATTGGCTATAATAGCGGCCAAGGATTAGATGGCACACTTTATACCCCTGCACCCACACACATACATTGAATTCCATCAGGGCTTTATCTGGCCTTTTATTTGCCTTTATCGAGCATGGCGGAGGCAGCCCGCTCAGCGTTAACAATGTCGGGCTAAAGTCATTTCACACAACACTACTTGGTCATGTAAGCTGACAACTTTTATATTCCCTTACGACCTTGGCTTGCTTTGTCGTATGGGCTTATCACGAGTGGGGAGTGGCGCAACCAGTTGGCTTTCAGCACCAAGACGTGCCACAGCGTGGGGTAAATTGTGTTAATTTCAAGCCTGGAGGAACCATTACTAGGAGGTGAGCATAACTCACACTGGCAGACAAAACAGAAAGAGGGAGCTCACATTGCTCATGGATCGACTACATGCTGCACTGGGTTTAAATGTTCAATACTGGGCGTACTGGGGTATACATCAAAGCTTTCACATGCAATGTATTCTATCGTTTGGTGTAAGCATGTGTGTGCGGCCATGTGTTGTTCTGTTGGGTAGGGGGTGCAAGGGGTTCATCTGCACAGTCTTTTAATTAACCTCATGCCCCCTTACTATCCACACTGCCAGGATTTGGCTAACCTTACACTGATTTATGCTGCAATAAAAGTGACAAAGTTATGGAAATACAGTCTGATGCGGGGTGTGACAGGGGGGTTGCAGGACCAACCTTTAACATGCTGACAGAGGCCATTATCCTTGATGTCAGATGAAGAGGTGTAAAACGGAAATGCCCCTTGCATTTTATGCTGCACTGCCTGCTGAACATATGGACGGCCACCAGAGAGATGAACTACCGGTAGACATCAAAGCCAAATGCTTTCTGTTGACTTAAGGATGACTCAGAAAAAAAACCTTAGTCATCTAGAGAGAGATGAGAAGGATAATTTAAATGCAATAAAAAATTGGGGATATAAACTGAAAGTGCTTCTTTGTAGGAGTGTCACAATTCAGATTAGAAGGGATTGGCTGTTTACCAAGTATTTTTTTTCTCTCCAGCCCACGCCGAAGGAAAAGAAAAACAACGGTTCAGAGCTCACTGGTAACCTGCAACTGCACTTTTCGAGACACCACTGCCAGAGTCTGATATGACAAAGAAATAACAAAAGCAGAAATTCCTGCTTTCCTGCCAATCGTCAGCAGCGTCCCAGCTTGTTCACCTGTTCCTTGCCTCCACGGCATCACAGCATTTTCACCTGTTTGGTTTTTTCAGGGGTTGTTGTTGGTGTGTCTTGTGTTTATCTAGCCCGAACTAACACTCCAAGTTTCAAGAGACATTTGTTGTTTCCTGCTGATGTTCCCAATTCAGTTGCTCTCCGGCAGGTTGTCTAAACTGGTGGTTAACTATAACCTAGAAGTTCTGAACCATCACCTGTCCATCTAATCAACAAGACAGAGCGATGAGAGCTTTTCATAGCCAGATACCTGTGATTCACCAAAGAAAAGATAGAAAATGCTCCCAGCTTTCTTTCATATTGTCATCATTGATTGAAAGTTGAGCTTTGACACATATCTAGCAGCTCTTCTTTAATAATTTTAGTTTGTTCCCAATTGACAAGTTAAATAATATATGTTTTAACATTTCAAATCAATTATTAAAATCTGATCAATGGCAGTAGTGTGTCGCAATGCCCCGAGAATATTGGGATTAAATCACTAGATAACATGTAGCCTGACAATGGTTGCTGTTAAGGGAGTTGCAGTCAGCATCCTGTTGCTCAAGCGTGTGCTCGCACGAGCGCGAGCAACCATGGGCATCCGCCGAAGCAGTTTTGTCAGTTTAGAATTATGTTACAATCTGTCATTTTATTTTATTTCATTTAGACCATTGGCTATCATGATACTAACCAACTTTCCTTTTGCAAATTACATTATTAGCTAACCCGTACTTGCCTGGACCACACCCATCCATGAACTCCACCGTCATTAAAATCTCAACTACACACCTGTGAAGTTTTATGGCTCAAATCTTTACGGTTGTAAAGGCAAATCTGTCCAAAGATAGACAGAAAGAATATAAACATCTGGCAAGGTAGGCTACTCAAAACCGCTTCTGTGGTAGTTCCAGCTACAGTAAGTGTCTCCACAAGAACTTGTTTCCATGATGAGACACACAAATGCAGACGGTGACAACAATATCAGTGGCACTGTAGCCACTTTAATTAATCAACTTATTTATTTATTTGGTCTAGAACTGGTCAGAATAGTGAAACAATCTAAATTTCCCAGAGCCATATAGCAATGGTCTTCAGAATGCTTGTTTTGTCTGACAAATAGTCCAGAACCATAAAATATTCAGTCCCCTTGTTACTGGAGGAATTGGAACTACTCATTTAGTGCAATCAGCTAAATGTTTAACCCACTTATTTTTCTACTCAATATGATTGGTAAACCCGGGGCTTACTGTAAAGCTGCTCTAAACATAGTCATGTTAGGATCAGTTTTTATATAAAGTATTTTAAAACATTCTCAATTTTAAAACCTGACATAGATGCCAATATTGTCACTTTCTATGGCTTCCATGTACTATTAAGATAATAGTATTGGATTTTGTCACCAAGTCATCTCTGGACTCCTAACACACACACTCCCGATATGTCCTTGTGTTAGTTCTTCATCATTATTTAATTCTTAACGTTAAATGACATGGGGCATATACAATTTATGAATCACTTAATAGGGGATCTGCCTTAACTGTCTCAAAACCACCATGTTTATCAATTAAATGATAAAAACCAAGGGAGAGAGCACAATAATCCAATTCAGTTTTGGATTGCTTTTGCCTGAGCAGATTCAGCAGAGGGATGATGCATGATTAAATATGTATATTTTTCTCTCTCTGTATTGCTAAACCATTAAAAATGGGATATGGGTTCATTCAGCAGCACATAATTATCTTGTCATTCCAGTTAATTAGCAATATATAAGGACTCATAGCCCACAAGGTACCTGCCCATCAAACAGCAGGGCAGATGACTACATAATAAGATGACTTGAGGGAAGTGCACTAGGGTCAAAAGGTAGGTCTCTTTCCCATTGGAGCTGTGCCCAGTAAACCAGGGGTCACACTGTATCCAAGCAGTGAAGCATACAGATTAATATGATGTCCAGGGTTAGTCATGGGACACATATAGCCAAATGTTGAAATATGTGCTCTATCTATCCATAAGGATATAAATTAATTTAAAAACGGCCTCTAATTCTGCAATTTATCAGTTATTTCATGCCATTGAAGTGAAGAGGATCATATTTGATGTGTGTCAGCTGAGGATAACTGAATGTGGTGATACGATTTTCTTTAGGGCTGTAACTAATATTTATTTGCAATTTAATGAATCTATGATTATGTTTTATTGTCTCAAATAATTGGTTGTTTCATGAAATGTGAAATTCAAAAATGTTCATCACAATTTGCTGAAGCAAACTAAATCTCCATAACTCAAGATATTTTGTTTTTGTTATGACATGATAAAGGAAAGCAGGAGATCCTTACAACTGAGCAGCTGGAAATTGGCAATGTTTGGTATTTTTGCTTGAAACAATATATTTTTAGTTTAGATTTTTTTTTGGTTGATTAAATAATCATTTATTCGACAAATTGTCACAGCTTTAAAATTATTTAAAATGGTAATTTTATGTTAATGTTGGTGTATAAACAAAGCCAAAAAAACAAAACATCTCCCGTTGTATTTCTCCTGAGATTTTTTAACCCCAGTCGTTTTAATCTCCTGCTCTTTATTAAAATGTAAAACCCTGTCACAAATTCTCTGAACCAATAACAGTTCACAGAAAACACACTTGACAGAAACCAATTTGTTTTTCAGTGTTAATAATCAAGTTGCAGATGCTGATTTCAGTGACTTGTGTGTAGTTCACTTATCGGTTAGCTGATAACTAAACACACCATCCAAAACAATAACACTTAACAAACAGTTTCCCCAAACTGTGTCTCACTTGTGGCCCCTTAGAGCAGTGAGTGAGGTATCAGCAACAAAAGTTTTTTATGTGAAAGTGTGAGTCACTGCAACCACGGGAGGTCCTTGAGCATGCAACCGTAATTGAGCATCCAAAATGTTATACAGGTTGGGTCAGCAGTATGCAAGATTAGCTGTTGACTGTCACACAGATAAACCCGGCTCACATGCATTATATCCTGGTGGAAATAATAACAAATCTTAACATCCAGGTACAATAACACTTAAACATTGATTTAAAAATACTGCTCGTTTGTATCTCTGCAGATGTGTCTTTTTAATTTCTACAGAGTTTGTTGTTTATGTTTTTGTCCTGCTCTGTGAATAGCTTCTGGCAATGCTCATTGATCTGCCGCAAGTTGTGTCTGGATGTTGTTTTGGAGATTGTGCAGGATGAAGCAGCTTATGTAAGCAACAGTTGAAGTCATCAGGGGAAGGAGAGATTTAGCCGCACATCCATGTTAGAGGAGAAGTACTGAGATATTACCAATATCAACACATTCACGCTGTGCTTAAGCACATCCACGAATTGCAGAGCCCGTCGGCTGATAAAGATGCTGCTGCAGAATGGTAAATATCACCGCTCTGCATGAACATCTGTTCATTACATTGAAACTGCTACATTACCAGCTGTGTAAATTAACTGGGATCGTGAAGCGTAATAAACTGGAGGAAAATAGAGAGACTGTATACATTTGGGGTTTCAATTTTTATCCTGGCTATTATCCTACAATTTGCATATGTACTGTATACTGTAGGTCAGATGATACATGTTATATTTGACTTTTTCTTCAGTATATGTACACTATAAATATATGTTACCAGTGTAGCAGCAAGCATAAAAACAAAGGGATTAATGAATCTATTAAACAGGATTTGTGTGCTGTAAAACTACAGAGAAGTACACTATCTGATCACTTGTGGTAGCCTGTAAATAGTAGACTTAAATTCATCATGTCTGCCCTCAAATTACTTAATTAGTTCCCATGAGGTAAGCATTCATGCACTTAGACTGAAGAGAAACAATCCGGTATTTCTTAAATTTGAGGGGGGGAGCTGAAAAGCTGTAAAAAACATTGTCATATTATCACCAGGTTAGAATGAAAATATATATTTGTTTAGCTTTAAGGTATGGCATAAGGCAATCTCCTGTTTGAAAGACGCATCTCTGTTAAAAATAAAAATAAAACCATTCAACCCACAATACATTGTGTGCCATGCGCTGTAGCAGCTAAACTTGAAAGCCAAACCAGCAAGGGATTATAAACAAGGATCAATATTTAGTGTGTGACATTCAAACTATATGAGAGTTTAAACCAGGACAAATTGACTGAATAAGATAATTAGTTTTAGATAATTAGATTTAAGTTTGAGGGAATTTATTCACTAATTTGAGGCTATATTTACACTTAAATACAGCTGCTAGTCTGCTAACAGTTGAGGAGGAGAACCACAGCATCAATTAACTTCACTTCCTACTGCTACAAGGCTGTATCTGGAAGCCAGTAGCCTAATTCTAACAACTGGACTACGGAAGCGTTATTAACATTAACACATTAACATTATTAATTCAAGTAAACAAATTTGGCAATTATTAATTTACGGGTAAAATATTGAAGAGTGAGATCCAATTAACAGAAATGTTGCCCTTGAAACTTGCTGGAAGGAAAAAAAATATTCATTACCAAAGACAATCTCTTTCTGTGCATAACAATTCTAAAAAAAGAGAGACAACAAAAGAGAGACACGGTGGAAAGACAAAGGTATACAATAGAAAACACTTGCTATACCTGCTATAACAAGACTCTTAACAAGGAGTGACGTCTACAGTATAAAGTGCTCTGAGCACAATAGTCCTTTTAGATGGATGTGATAAAAATATGTCCATATTTGCAGTTGAATCACTACCTGGGTGATAAAACTGCACTTAAAACAAGAGATGGCTTCGTTTTTATGACCGTGTTACATTACCAACAGGCCAAGGTCTCTCAGAAACAGCTTTTGTGGCATATCAAATCATTTTCGTGGTAATTCATTTTAGTAAAGTAGCACAGCTTCAAACAGGAAAGCTCTGAGGACACTGGTGATATTTTGGTGTCTGAAGTGATCTTGCTTTCAGTACATTGAACAATATATATCTTAAAGAAATATTCAAGGAGGTTATTGACATTATTTTCAACCGTGTCTCCAAACACTCTGCTTAAAAAGCACACCCTCCAGCAAGCCATTATGTGTACATTAAATTTGAGCTTCTGTGGCAGTTAGTGCCTTCCCTCTCTGTCACTCTGCTGGACGCAAACACCTTTTCACAAAACAAGCGTCCTGAAGTCTGTTAAGAAGGTGTTATAGAAAGTGTTAGAACTGCGTAAAAGTTTTGTACCATTGAACAGGGACAAAGGCAAACAAAGAAAGTGAGAGAATAATTTCCTACTTTCAGATGACCACATTAAAAGTCTCCTTTTATGCAAGAAAACTCATAACATATTTGTTCCCAGGCCAGATAATTGGTGAATTCCAATTTAATAATGCCCTGGGATATTTGATATCAGAGAGCTGCAACTCATTGAAAGATAACCTGTTCAAAGCAGCAATGGTACTGTAATGAAATAAAAATGGAAGATCACTAACAATTAAGTCAACCTGAAAAAATAATCCAAAACGGTTTGGGCAAATACAATTTAAAGAACATAACTGTATGTTAATTAGTTAAAAAGTCCTCTGCTGCTTACAGAGATTTAAATAATCACATATCTTAATTCCTTATACATCTCACTGAATAAATCATGCCACTAAATGTGATTGTCTTTATAAACAGCGGTAATATTCTGATGGTTAAACACAAGTGTACCCCTTTTGACCATAGTGAGTGATAAGGTTTAATTTACAACAATTTATCTAATGGTTAAACTGAGCGTTCCATGGGACTATCTTGCTCAGAGTAAAAACCTTATAAATGTGCTTTCCGCATAGCAATAGTGAAATTGATTCATGATGCGGCGGCAGCTAATCAAGAATACACAGTGATCCGATTGGGAAATATACTGCAACAAACTTTAAATGTTGCATTACATCAATATAAGTTAGCACACTATATGGCAATTTGACGACAAGACACTATTTCACAAGCAAGTGGAATATTTGTTTTTTTCTCAAATCTTTGTCTTTTGTTTTGTGATTTTCTAATTGTTAATTCAGCCCTTTACATTATCCTGCCCAGGATACAAAATTAAGAAACAAAAAAAGGCTCTATGTCTGTGCAGGACAAACTGTCTCAGGTTTCCCAAGGAAAAAACGTCTCTGCCTTTTACACTTTGATCAGATGTTGGAATTAAAGGCTTGGTAACAGATGTTTGACATTGGAACAGTGACTGTTGACTTATTTTAATGCAATCTTTTAAAAAAAGCTGAACTGGAGAGGGGGGGAACTGGAGAGGGGGTGCTACGCTTACGCGTCAGGACGGCATTATCAGCTGCAACCGCCATGAGCTAACCAGTGGGACACGCTCACATGCACGAACATGCACTAAAAGCATGTGAGGCAGGCCCTGCTGTGTCAACAAAGCAAGGAGAAGCTCAGATAATACACACACGGAGGGAGATTGACTTCATTCTCTGCTCACGTAGACATTACTCCAATATATCTTTACAAATAAAATTGTTGTTTGCTGCTATATTTATGCCCTAAATGTCAAATGCAGCTGCTTTAAATGATTAATTTGTAGTGGACTATCATCGTGCTGCTGTAACTATTTAATAAATCATCTTAATTCAAGAGCCTCCAATACTTATCATTATCAGAGCTGCTCCACTACATGTTTGACAGTTAAACAAATTCAAAAGCAAGTGTTTTTGATTTTGACAACTAGAGAGCTCACTGCCTTGATTATAACATCTTTTAAACTTTTTTTCCAAACACAGTAAAACTTTCTATTGTCCCAGTAGCTCCAAAATTTGCATTCAAAGGGATGTATTCACCCAGTGGGACATGCACACTTATAAACAATGACAAACTCGTTCATGAATAATACATTTGGTGAGACTGCTTTGAGAATGCTAAAGTTGTAAGAGGACCAGCACTCCAGGTTTTAAGAATCATTGTATGTTTAAAAAAGCCAACAATGTTTGAAGACATAATTCTTCACTTAGAGAAAGATATCATCGTTATGGAAAAACAAGAAATTGCAGTGAATATATTAATGAGTTGTTTGCATTTTGATTTATTGCATCTGTCTCTTTGCCACAGCAAACTAAAGCAAGCAGCTCCGTTATTTTGTTGTGTTCAACTGTCCCCTGACCTCATTGATCCGTTAGTTAATTAGTTATTTATCTTTTACCACTTGAAAAAATCATGATCACTCCATAAGGGCTGCAGCTATACAGATGTGTTATTTTTTGGAGGGAGACAGCAACAAAGGAGTGAGAGCAAGCGAGACCATGCATACATCCAAATTAACATTAATGAAGTGAGTTATACGACCCTGAATGGTGACAAAGGGGCCAGGTCTCAAAAGACACTCAATATCAAGTGACGTAGGGAGGTAAAAGGGAGTCTGCATTAACAAACATGAACTTCCTTGACACTTTTAATTGCCACTTTAGCCTCTGGTGTCGGAGCAATTTAGTCACCGCAAAGGCATCACATGCAAAAGGGAGACGAAAGAATAAAATGGATTTAATCAACCTCACTTATGCTTCTTAGCCTCTGACACTGTGTTCCCCTCTAGAGCCAATAAACCACTAAAACTCCCCCAAGATTCTGGTACATATGACAAGCCCACGCTGCTGTTATGACCCCTCTCACTCGGCGTTGGTAACTGTGGCTCTTAATTGCCATCTTCTGTCATCTGGGGGCACTTTAGACCTTTAACTAGGTTCACAGGATGTGGAAAGTACATTATGTAACATAAACTCACTCATAATGCACGATGAAAGGCTTTTTGCTCTGTGGATCTCAGTTGAAGGAGCGCTCCACTATAGGATTGATGCAGGAGTTGAAAGATGAAAAATTTACTGAAAGTGTTTACTGATCCTTCAAGTAAACTTTTGCACTACATTACAACAATTATTTGCTTTACATTTTACCCTTTTCCACATGCGTATAGTCAAGATCAGGAAACTGAATTTCAACTTAACTGAAAGACCCAAACACATTATGATTAAAAAGTAAAATAAAATGACTTTAGTGCAAATTTTAATGGGGTTTATTTCTCTGGCATGTGGAGTGATTTCAGTATTACCTTAGACAACTAAGCAGGTGGGAGAAGATTCTGCTAACCTTACAGATCACTTGTTAAGGGGGAACTCCGTGGTTTTTACACATAAAAGCATGTTAAAAGATGTTGGGTAGTACTATTGCAAAGGTGAAAATTAAAATGTTGTGGCTCCAGAGGGAGCTGCATGAAATCTGAGAAACCCCTTAAAGTGATGTCACTTGAGGCAATGTTGGTTTGGTCTTGAGTAAGACAGAAGTGAGGTCACTAGACCTCTGTGGTCTGCTCCTCATTTCTCCCTGAGGCTAGCGGCTTCAGCTAAATTAGTAGGTACTAGCTTACGACATTCAAATATCTGACCAACTGTTGTCGCTTGGGTTGCATTGTGGGTAATATAGGCGTATCGTTTTGTCAGGGAAATAGAATGCTTAAAAGAAAATGTCCATGAGGTCTGACAGTGTTACAGGGGATCAATGCTCAACAACATTTGAAATACAAATAAACATGCTGTGACTTTCTGAATCTATTTTATGTCAGTGGCGCATTGCCGTTGCCGGCAGACTTATTAAACAACACTATGCCTACCAAATAGGGATTTACATTTATCCATGAATATTGCTGCAATGTATTACAAGTCAAGTGAAAAATGTGGACTTAAAATTCTCACTTGAATGACCGTTTCCTTGCATTTTTCGTGGCAAGTTTTTTTTTTTTCCTGTGTTCCGATTACAATGGATTGCAGCAAAATAATTAAAAAAGGGACTATAAACAAATTTTAGTAAAACATCTCTATAGATGATTATCCCTTCTGATAATGGGATCTTTTCAAGGTGCCTTGACTGTGTTTTTCTTTATTTCTAATCAGTTATGTGATTTGAATTACTAAGAGAGATAAAAAGACAATTTCCTCTTCAACCTCAAAGCAATCAGGAAACCTGTTCATCATTTCAACATATTCAATTTATCGTTATGACCACAAAATAAATAAACCAGAAAAGCAATTTATAGAATTGCTTTAGCGAAATATTCCAGTGATGTACTTGTAATGTTCCTCCTGAGGAAGATCAGTTATTTGACCACACCTAATTAAATCACTTATCAAACTGAAGAACTGCACAGAAAACCAATGTGTCCCTGAGCAGGACCTCAGTGAATTCCATATTCATCTGTGTTTGTGGTTACTCCTGGACAGTTCAGCAGACCATGATATTTCCTTAAACTAAATGTCATGAAGGCATTCAAGTATGAAATGTCAGCCTAATTCAGGGCACAAGCACATAATGTGAGTTTGCAAAGGACTTTGCTCAAACCATATGGAGCAATTCATCAAAGGGAAAAGGTGGCTTGAGAAGAGTGACATAAAAAAACAAATGGTCTGCAGTCACAGCTTAAATTGATTTTGCAAATAAATTCTGCTTAAAATCTATCTCAATTTCAATGGACCATTGTCGCTCACCAGTTCTTAGAGCTAAATCTATAAGTTATGTCATTTTTTAACAGGCCTGTGAAACAACATGGAAGGTAATCTGTTCTTGAACGATTATTATTGACTACATATTTGGCTGAGAATACATTTACAGTAACATCAATGGTCACTTGGCACCGATCCTAACAGACACGCCAGACAAGTATTTATATATATCATTCTGCAACACAGCCATATTTTGATCATTTGAATTCAGTCTAAAGGTAAAGTAAGTCCAATATGGAAACAGTGGAAGTTCCCCAAAAACGGAGATCTGTCTGTTGTCTGTTTCAAAACACAAAATCGAACAAGATCCTCTCCTAACTTTAACCACATGGTAAATATTGTGACCATGACGACTGAAGTCCCCTCAAATTAACAAAGTAGTCTAACCAAAACCACAATGTTTCCTTAACTTTACCTAAATACTTATTTTAAACGCAAATCATGATTTAAACTCAACCAAGTTGTTTTTGTGCTTAAATCTAGGCAAACCTTTACCATTGAGTTGTCACATACAAAAATAAGTTTTGCAAGATATAGAAAAACATTCTGCTGAACATTTTACTTTTTATAAATGTCTTTGAATTTGTTTAGTGTAACTGTTGAAGAGCCAGAAAAAAGTAAACCTAAAATATTTTGCAGGAAACCTTACTTAGTTTTTATAGATATTATTTTTTATATAGTTTTATATATATATATATATATATATATATATATATATATATATATATATATATATATATATATATATATATATATAGATAAACATAGTGACATGAGTTTTCTAGTCTGTAAAAGGTTGCATGTGTCATTTCTAGTGCAAATGGCACCATGAGTGCGCACCAAAGTTTGGAGGAAGATTACGAGAATTTGTTTGCAAGAGCTCCTTAATTTTACCAAAATGTAATTTAAGATAATAGAATGAACGCTATTCCTGCTACACATTACATAATTCAATGTATTGATCTTTCTAAATAAATTAGATGTTGTTGTGTCTCAATCTGGACTCTGCTTCCTTGTTGGCCTTGTTGGACAACAACATATTTACACAATTACCATGTTAAATGCGCTACAGGTTGGCAAACTTATTCTCCTGCCTAATGAGAACAGGAATTTGTTAAAGTAGTTCTACTAGCTCCCTCAAATTGGTTGCTTAGCCACTGATTAACAGCTTTGGCCTGTGAGTTTTCACGCTATGTTAAGCTCCAATAATACCTCTATAAATATCGGAATTATCAGAAGAACATCGTCTAGGAAACAGATTCATATTCATCACCATTTTTAATCCAGTGGGATTTATTTTCTTTTAATACATTTCTAAGAACATGTTACTTAAATTGACTTAGATAGCTTATTCCAGCCCTCTCATCAGACATCGGCCATAATAAATTGGATACAGGTAGAGATTAGGTAAATTATAATCAAGATTTATTACAGATGCTGGACTAAAATGAATACATACGAAAAGAGACAGTCTGGGTCAAATATAAAGTGACAGTGGACTTTCATTTACCTCTTCCTCAAGCAATCTCACTTCTCTTCATCTTTGGCTTTCCTAACGCTGTGACTACACTGCTGTACTGAACATTTGCCACACAGAGTAATAAAGAGCATTAACAATCATATGTAATTAGCCACTGAATATTCATCAGCCAAAACCACAGCCTGCCTCAGGTATTGTAGAGTAGTATCAAATATTAATACCTATGTAATGAGTGTAGCAGTTTATAGAAGAGGTGGGATGATGAGAACAGATGTTATTATGAAGTTTGATAAATTGGACAAATATCGGTGTATCAGTTTAGCAGAAGTAGAAACACCTGAGGCTTGAAGCCAGGTTTGTTTGATGATTTAAAAAGTTTAGTCTATAAGGTCTGCTCTCTCAGTTCACGAAACATTTCGACCAACAGTAAAAAAAACAAGCTGTTTACAAAGAATAGTTGAGATATTCCACTCAGTCTAAAATAGTTTTGATGGTTATAAATATTTATGCATTTTAATGAGTTTGATTGCCTTCTAGTGTCTTGTTAACCTTTGGCACCCACCATCTTAATACTTAATGTCATAACTACTGTCATCATTATTGTTATTATTATTATTTTATTATTAGTATTCTCACTATTGTGTTGAGGTATTTTATCAAGTTTTGATTTTGTATAATTTCTAATATGTCAATTTTTATTTGCCTTATTGTAATCTTGAAATGTTTAAATCCTGGTTTGTAAAGTAATTTGTTTTAAAAAGTGCTATTATTGCTTAAGTACAATTAGTGGGAGTTTTCTTTTAACTATACGATTAACAGTTTGGGCAAGACCCCTCTGAATTCTTACTTGCACTTTCATAAAGACAATATATGGGTTTTTTTTCAAGGATAACTTGATAATGTGGTTGGATGTTTATGATGGCACTGTTGCTATATACTGTATGCCAACCATACTATGTACTATATAGTATACACTACACAGTATACCCTTTTTTCTGAGGAAGACCTATAGTTTGTTAAAGCGTTGCTGATAAAATCAAAGAGAGCTCTTATTCCAGTGTGTGGGCATAGCGATGGACAACAAACAAGACACTTGTCCCAGAAAATACTGGAAAAGAGTGTTGTATTAAGATGCATTGATACTATATTTTGCCGGAAACCAATAAGTGGTGGTTTACGGATAAATGAATGACAAAAACAAGTGACTGGAAGGAGGCCAAGCTATATTACAGTACAGCCATTAGTTTCCTGAAACAAATCTATTAAGTTTTTAATCTCTTTGTTTGTAAAGGCCATGAATTTCAATGCAAGGACGTAACGCCAACATAGATTAATGTCTATCATAAAGACAAAATATATTTTAAAAATTCAATCCAGTGGGTATAATACAAGCAAAACGGTCCCCCCCCCATGCTGTTCATTTCAGGATTACACCCTCATCATTTTGGTGACTGCTGATATTTTCTGTGAGGGCATTAATGTCCTCACAGCCCTGCTGCTCTGATGGTCATTGATCACTAATATTTATGGAGAAATGTTGCTGAATCAGACAGAGGGCTTATTTTACTGCTACAATTGACATAAAAATATCAATACTCACAGAGGGACGGAGGCGGAATTAAATGAGTGAAATGATCAAGAGAAGATGTAGCTTGTTTTCATTAGGGAGTGGCTGATAGCATCAGATGATTAATCACCATCTTCCCTGCTGCTGTAATTCTCTACATGAGTCAGAGATCTGTAGCAACCAACCACAATAAATTATCCTCTCTGGTATTTAAATCAGGCTCAGCTCAGTACATGTTTCAAAAAAAAAAAAAGGAAATGAGAAGATGTTTCATGTTTTGGCTGTGACTGATTCACAATCTCATTTTTGCTGATAATATCATGAAATGTCTGTGTTATTTAAAAACTGGACCATTTCTAAAAGCAATGGGCATTTTACTTTGGTTGGTTAAACAAGGGAAAATAGAGAAAAAGGTATCTTTGAAGTTTGCCTTAATCCTCAGAACAAAATGGTTCAGAAAGCAAGCATCATACATAATGCATGGTTCATTTCGCTCACACATGATTCAAGGTAGTTTTTTTTATTTTTAGTTCTGCCGGAGGCACACGAAAAAGAGCTTGCACAAAGTAAAAGCACAGTTTGTGTTTGTAGTGGACTAGGGCATGCTGCTCTCACAATGGCCGATACACCAGGCTGGTTCGATTTCCCTGGGGATATGAAGTCCATCATATCATACAGCACTTCCTTTCAACCCTTTCCCAGTTCAATTTATCGGTTACACACAGGGTTCAGATCCTCAACAAGAATCCCTCTTTTGTGAGATTCAAAAATGATTGCCTTAAAACTACAATAAACATGTTGAAGATGATGACTCAGACTCAGAGATTTACACTTAAGTGCAGCCTCAAGTTCATGATTCACATTACAGGAAGAATGACTCTGCTGATACTTCTGACTGTGATAAAGGAGTACTAGAAAATTAATTAGATATAAAAGAGTGTGTAATTAAATGTTATGTCTGACTTTTCAATTAGATTTTGAAGAATGCTTCACATTCAAGCACCTACCTTTATGTCACCTATCAAACTTAACCCTTAAATGCATTACTCTGTTCTTGGGAGACTGAGGGCCATAATACACCCTGTTTGATTTATTAATTTTGTTCCATTTAGCCTACATTTATTAATTTTTTGTATATCATTTTCTGGTGTAAAATTCATAACATTTTTGAAAATCTTTTTTTTCTGATGTTTTAAAATAAAATTATAGGGCAGACAAACAAAAGACAAAAGGATGAAGCAGTGTTTTTAGTTAGTATTCTGTCACAGTAACATGACTGTGCTGAGCTGGAAAGGTTTTACGACAGTATCTCTGGAAATGAAGATGTGCCTGAAGCAAATGATGACACCACTATAATTTTGTGCAAAGTGATCAACCAGTTAATTTAGAAGCAGAATTGGAGCGTAAGTATGACAATGCTAGCTCAGAGAACATGAGCTTAAGGGAAACAGTGAAACACTGAATACAGTGAACACAACTGTTTGCAATAACCAGAATACAATGAATGTGATTTGATCTTACTGTGCTGACTATTTTTTGTTTTATAAGTGCAAGGGTCTGATCCCATTGATGTTCATTGCTAGGAACGCATCAGAAGTATATAGTCTTGTGTGGTACATGTAGTGTTTTTATAGTGTTTTTAGATGAGCAAAAGTTAAAATATTCTCAACTTTTCAGCTGCAGGCCTGGAGTTGCACCACTCATCAATGTCACACTTGGCCCAGGCCGCCAATCAAATCAAGTAATAGGGGGGGTTTACTACCGTGTTCTACCTGTTTTGATTCCGCAAGAAAGTTATCTGTTGGACTGTGAGACAGCGATTGAGCAAATGAGAGAGAAGGGGGAATTCATTCCTCATGTCGTGATAGTTTTATGTCGGCTACAGTCTTTGAGAGAGAGAGAGAGAGAGAGAGAGACAAAGAGAGAGAGAGAGACCAGAGATTGTCGTTAATCACATTTGCAGGTGCACAACGCTGTTTTATGTACACCCTTTATTATAGTGTTAAAACTATGTTCCTTCACACATTTGTTAGATGTCAAGGATGCACTGTGCATTGCATTCTGGTGAGCAACACTTAATGTATATATATAATTGTTATTAATATAAATATAAAGCAACTTTAATTTATTGGTCTCTAAAGACAGGAGGTATGTAGGAATGTTTGGCAAAAAAATGCAGTCACTGAAGCTTTCCCATTGCGACTATAAGTTCATCACAGAATGTATAAGTTTGAAAATAATAGTTGTGGAGGTTCAAGAATCTATCTAGTGTAACAAACCCTTATTTTTGGTTGGAAAATGCCATCCCAATTGAAACACTGAAACAAAATTAATGTTTCCATATTTGCTGACCTTCTTGAATAGAAGAAACTCCTTGCTGAAGACCAAGTAATACATATTTGTGTCAGAAAGAGATTGTCCATGGCCAGGAAGCTGCTTATTAAAACTGCCCTGTAAATCTAGCACGGACAGGTCCTGGCCTTATTACATTGTGGTTCTAATGAAGCTGTCAATCCTTCAGAATACGCAAGTGACCTCTTTTTATGTAAGCGTTTTTATAATGCTCCCCTGGGACCAGTCGGGTTTATAGAGAAGGTGCCAAATCATCACACTTAATCAAACAACTATAGCCTTCCTCTCAATTCTGAATTGATGATGTTTGTGAACAGTATATCCTTCAAGCCTGTTTGACTGCACAAGACACCACTCCAACAAGAGTAGCATCTGTCTGCAAGGAGAAATGTTTGAAGCTTTGTTTTTGTTTCAATGTTTTTAAGTGTCATGAAGAAATATTTGAAATAAACAGTCAATTTAATGATTTAATCATTGTGTTGACAGATCCTGACATGATACAAATCTCAATCATTTTAATCCATTCAAAATATATATATATATCATCTACACCCCCTTCACATTAAAAGCAAATGGATTATCATACAATGTGGTAGTCACATAATTCACAATTGCTCTCATAACAATTATAATGAGCTGTCAAACATCAGACCACAAATCATAATTAAGAAGGCCTATTTAGGGCTGAAATGTACTTTAAGTCTTGACTTTGTGTCTTTGTTTCTGAAAGAAACAATCCGCAATCATAAAAAAAGAAATCCAGCACTATTCAGTGTGATTACAAATCAAATTTAGCACTTTTAAAAAGGGACTCAACCACAATCTATTTTCATGGTTGTGTAATTGAAACAAGCTGTGCTCAAGAAAGACAGCATGCTGTCAGTCAGTCACAATTAACTGTAGTTACAATCTACAGAGGGCAAATAAATATGTTCACAGAACTGGAGACATGAAACATACTAGATACAGGGACTGCAATACACAGAGCTGTACAAAAGGTGACCCGTGTTTTTCATATGTCAACGATATCCAATAGAGCCTCAATTTAAAATAATCAATATTACAAAGTATTTTAAAAATACAATGAAACGATCTTTGGATTTTTGTGCACACACACATACACACACATACACGCACACACACCAGATTCTTTATGACTTTAAAGACAATAAGAATCTTTAAGGGCTACAACATTTTTAAAAATAAGTAAGCAGGATGCTTGATAGATTTAAAGGAAATCAGGATGACTTTAAGAAAGTGTAGCCGTTATTGCAAAATTCTCCACAAAAAATATGATTATCATTTTCAAGAAAAGACGCAGTTCAGAAAATGGTGGGAAAAGTACTTGAAAAAGCAACAGTAGATTATTTTGTTGCATTAAGGAAAGCAAAATATAATAGGCATGCTGGTATAGCATTTGAATAATATCCATGCAACAATTTTACATTCCTTTCTAATACAGACAAATATTGCTGAGTAAAATAAAGATGTAGTAAATGCTGCCAACACATGTTGCTTCTTTCCAGGTAATATCCAGCCAAATGGATATCAGTCTGCAAGAGTAGAGAAAGGCTCAAAAGCTGGTATAGCATGCAAGGACCTCCTCAACCCTTTAGCTCATTCTATTGTTTACACAATTGAAAATAAATATCTTGACCATCTTAAAATACGAGAGTGAATAAAGCTAGAAGGGAAGAATGCCTTGACCAAGAGCTGAGATGCCAGAGTCCAACCAGCTGTGGCAAAAACATGGCAAGTGGCAGAAAAGCCAGGACAGGTAATTAAATTACAGCTGCATTTCCACTAGTAACTACAGCAAAAGCTAGTAAAACAGCATTCAAAGGCAAACATGTTTATGTTTCACCCCAGATAATTCAGTGCAGTGCAGTGGACCTGATAGAGGACTGAAGGCCTGCCCAACTCTCCTAGCTAGTTTTCTATGAGCTTTCCTTCCACACTCTATTTCATCTATTGGGAGGCTTCTTTCATACAACTTTTTAAAAAGCTAAGACATGATCCTGCACCACCCTGTTTATATTTCAAGCTAAATTGGTAACTAATACTAATACTCATACTGACTGGGAACATGGGAACACCTCATCATTTAACCAATACTTTACAACTATCATTTTTTAGCATTTGACAACTAGCTCCCGTGCATCTGAACCCAAGTCAAAACCCCATGGGAGCTGAAGCTGTTAATAGAGTCATAGGATGGCACTGTGCTCTAAAATACATGACATTTTGGAAGACAAAGACTAATTGGCAAATTGAAAAATGATCCCTGTCTCTGGTTGGGAAACTAATCTGGCCTTATTAATCGTGTGATTGAAGAGGCTAACATAGTGACTATCAGGAAAAAGAAAAGGAGATGCCTCAGACTTTTCTCTCATGCTCAGTCAATTAGTAGCTAAATTGCCTTTGATTTATCTTCAGTCACAGCAAAGGAAGAAATTAGTTAGCCTTGCCTTTTATGAAGAAGTAAATTAATCATAACAAAACTCTAGCTGTCCTTATAAAAAAAGGTACCTCGATTTGGACAAAGTTGCGACTTACATTTGCAGATGGAAAAGTATCACAGACTTCATTATATTGTATTATTTCTACAAGTTCAAAAAGAGACTGGAACAGGACACAGAAAGCAATGTCAGTACGAGACATTGAACAGAAAGCTGAGTTCTGGTGAAGGATGCACAGGAATCCATCGTTGTGTGACTGACTGCTGCGTAATCGACTATGTTGGACTCCCCATTACAATTGATTGAAAAGCTATCCATCCAATTATGATAGCTTCCCATGGTAGCCCAGGCTTTATTATCTGCAGGAACTGCCTAGTGTTTAACCTAAGCTTGTGGGTAGAGAGTCCACACAGGCTGCCCCACGTCATTTTGGCCTAAACCCAACTGGGCCCAATGGATACATGTCTGGTGCCAGTAGTGGGTAATTGTTTCCTCCATCAGGACAAGGTCACTCTTTCCTAAAGATGCTAACTTATATGAGACCAATTTGCCTTGGGAGACAGCACCATGACCTATTCACCTCATTGATTTGGCAGAGATATGGATTATTTAGCACATTTGGAATATATGGGGGTCTGTTTTGTGTAAAACTGTCTGTTCAAAAAAATACATAAAATGCGAAGCTCAACACTGAATCAGAAAAACAGTAAATGAGCAATTGCATTGATTTACCAAGACCTTTACAAGTAATTGAATCAAGCAGCACAATGTAAAGGCAAATGCTCAAATAATTCACTGTATTAAATAGTGTAAATTTAATAAGAAATAAAAATCTCATAACTCAGTGATATGCAGTAACTTAAGGACTTTATGATATTTTGAGTACTGTGATATTTTCTTTAAGAGTTAATTAAACTGATCATTGACTTGAGCTATATTGCAGATTAAGTAATCACCACTTAAAATTTGTTATTTAACTATACTTATTTCTATTGTTTATTAGTCGAGCATCTGATGTCAGTAACGTAGTGCATGTGGTGAGGTTGTGCAAAGCGGGATTCAGCCCCACAAATGCCTGCAGTTGGGTTGATCTGCGCTCTTCATTTTTGGCCGTAATCAGCATTATTGGTCTCACTTTATGTGTTAAATAAGTATATTTCTTCACAATTCTTTTTTTAAAGCTTTTTCTTGAAATTTTGAGATGGATCAAGTTGAGCAGTATTGATTTAAGCCAGATGATTCCTAGCTAACATTAACGGTTGAGTCAGGTGATTCACAGAAATACTTGAATTATTTGCACAAAAAATCCTTGCATTCGTAGTCATAATTGTCTATTATAAGCTGCTATAATAGGTAGTGTTAAGGAAGTAAAGTGGGTCCCAATTCCCTCTCTTATATTTATTTCCTATTAGTGGGAAAACTTATCCTTCAACAACTGTATTTATTCAAGTTTGATAACTTAAATTGACAAGATTACATTTGAGCACATCATGATAGCTATTTAATATACCGTTACTCAATATTCCTTTTTTACAAAGTAAAGCTTAAAAGCATCATAATCAAGTCAATGCAACCGCCAGTTATGTTAGCTGTGTGCCCAGGTGCGCACATGCACCGTGCGAAACAGCCTGCCCACCTGTTGAGAAGGAGTCATGGACTAAAATGAGAAAAGTCCCATACACAAACAGAATGATTACTGCTTGGGCTTATTTATAATTAATTCAATACAAATTTGATTTGTTTTGAAAATACCTGGGAGACCTAAGTCAGCAGGAGAATCCCTGAATTGATGATTCTTTGAGTGTGGGTATTTTCTTTGCTTATGGGGCCCAAATAAACCAGCACAATTGGCAGAATGGGAGATTATTATGGCCCAAACCCACTGCGAATCAGCTTAGAGATGTAAACTGCACACCACTTCATAAATGTAAGTATAGCCAAGTGTGTTTCCAAAGACCATTTTGTGAGCCTTTCGCTCTCCAAAACCATCAACAATGTGCCCCACTGGTCCAACATCTTGCCTCACTTACTCTGTATCAACATTGTGGCCAATCCACTCCGCCTGTTCTGTTCTGCAGTGTCCCTTAAATATGTTTAAGCTTCAAGACAATAACTGTTTGTTAATTATGCAAACATCTTAATTTCATCACCTGTTTCAGCAGCAGAAACAGATTATTTCTCGCTTATAAAATTCCATAACAGAAGTTTTATCATGACTATCACCGACTCTTTCACATTTTAGGTGTGAGCTCAGAAAGCATATTGGCCAACTGTCTGAATGAACTCCTACATGAACCATCTCAGAGTGAAAAAAATAGGGACAAAGGAAAATAATTGATTCAACCATGTCTTCCATCAGATATTGATTATTTTGAGAACAATGTAGTGGGTGACATTGACAGCTCAGTCAAATGAAGCACCAACAAAGCTTTTATTGTCTCAGTTTATTAACTCTCTACACCAGGAGTTAATCTAGTTTTTGTTTATGAAATAATAATTTCACTTTGTGTGGTTTACTCTAATTTCCTTTCTCATTGCGACCACCAAATCTTATCTTAACTCAACCTTTATACTGCAACTGTTGCAAACCTTTCTTTCATTTTGAAGTGAATGTTTCCATAGCAGGGCTGAAATATCCTTTAAATCCAGGGAAAAAAAGATTATGATTATGTTGAAACACTGACTGCGCAGTTATATCCGCCTTATTAAGTCTTAATGAAATACTAAATACATGTTGTCCTTTTCAAAAGTAGTTTCCGTCCGATCCATCTCTGTAAACACAATCAGTTTGCTAAAGCTTTATGCCTTGATTAAGCTGAAAGCACTTTTAGTACTTTTAGGTCCCTGAGTACTTTTAGGTCCCTGATTTAAATTGGAATGTGATGCAGGTCATGAGATCACAGTGTGACAGTGATCTAACTAACCAGCCATAGAGGTGTAACCTGCATATAATAAAATATATTCAGATGACAGACTTCTTTTTCTTCCAAAGTGCAGTTTTTTACCTTTCTTGCAAGAGTTAAAACACTACTCTGAATGTTTGACGGTGTGGAAAATGAAACCCCTTGTGTAGCCATCATACTTCTCATGTGGTCAGCTAAACTGCTGTCATTCTCTTTTTTTTCTGAACACACTGCTAGAATTTCAGAGTTCAAGCCATTTGTTTTGTTTAGGTGCCCGTGCTGACGTAGCTTAAGGTTGTACTTGCCCGCCCTTCTTCCAGAGTGCCAAGATTGATGACGCTGTGCTGAGTTATAGTCAAAATTATCGGCAGGAGTGTTTGGTCAAATAATCCCTATAATCCCTGACAGCCGCTTTTTGTGTGTTAAAACACCCATTTCTATGTCCACACTCACAACAATCTCTGCTATCACAGAATATCTGGTTTTAGCCCCCTGACCGTCATGGCAAACCAGCTAAAGATGCTCGAGATAGGAGGCTGGATTAAGGGGAGGATTTTGATCCCTGCTGTTTTCATCTGGGGAAGAAGCAGCTCAGACATCAGTCTGAAACACTTTAACACATAAAGAAAAAACAAACAAATAGAAAAATAAAAACTTAAGTGATGAGGTTGGCGTATCCACATTTTTCCTATTACCAGCAAATTCCAAGAAAAGACAATAATCAACATATGTTGTTCTGTTTCTTAGTACTTCATGAGTCGCCTCTCTTGTCTGTGGCACTCAACACTGAGCCCACTTGTTCCTACAGAAGTCCTAGGTTAAAAACAACACACAAAATATGATATATAGTTTCATTTTTCAATAACGTTAAATAGGGTCCTGGGCGCTGTAATTTTGAACACAACTTTTTTTTACATGGCTTCTTTGAATTTGACTTTTAACGTTTCTTCAGGGATTCTACAGCTCGAGAACGCCATTCTGTTGTTTGAAAAAGGTTCATTAAGCAATTAAGATGTTTTGGGGCATTAATCTGCATTACACTCAGCAAGCAAATGGTATCTCTCTGTGGTTGTGTATTGGTGCCAGAATACTTGGAAAGATGATTTAATTTTTCCATTTGACTGCCAGCCTGCAACAACGTCAATTTAATTGATTGAATCTATTCTGAACTGCTAACTCGGTTGAAAACAATGTGTGCAGTGCAGCTGAACAGATCTTGAAACCAGATAGAAGGCTTGTGGCATCCCCTCGTTTCCCACAGAACCATGTTCTGTCACAGTATTTAGTCTTTCAAATGGGTGTCTGCCGATGATGATTCCTCTCCCCATCTACTTTGCACTGGCTAAAAGGCTGCAATAACCTTTGTGGGTATCGTCAGTTTGTTCCAGCTCAAGCTGGTATTCTGAAGCAGATTTTTTCCGTTTTTTTTATTAGAGTAATTGATGATGTAAGGAGAAATGTAAAACTGATTTTTAAAAAATCTTAAATTTTAATCTAAATTAACTGGAAGAAATAAAAAATCGCATAAGGAGGCCCTATTCAGACCCCTCATCTGATTAATCTGTCAATTAAGCAAAGTATTTTCCAAGCACCCTGAAGTCAGCTGTTGTAACGCCCATTGCCAAGGCTGCTGACCAAACAACTATTGGGAACTATAGACTGATCAGTATTTTACCTGTAGTGTCCAGGATGGCCGAGAAATGGGTACCCAAGCAGCTGACCACTCATCTGAACACAGGTCATACTCCTCTGCACCCTATGCAATTCGGATTCGGCACAAACCACTCAACAGGAACAGCCAACTTGAGAGTGTAAAATCAAAATTAGTTGGTGAAATAGGTGCAGCCTTTCTGGATTTAAAAGGAAACTTTTGATACAGTGAACCATGAGGCACTCCTGTTAAAACTACCCCCTTTTAATTTCTCCACTGATGAACTCATATCTTAGAAACAACTAGTATTGGATATACTCAATCAACATACATTCACTGTAACATTGCTGTTCTTACAGGAACAATACAGCACCCTCTTTTGTTTACCGTGTACATTAATGACCTGCCTTTGGTCTACCCATCTGCCAATATTCAAATGTATGCTGATGACATAGTTCTTATGTATGTTAAAAACAAACAACAAGCTACAAACAAACTAACTGCAGCCATTGACTATGTATCGGGTTGTTGATATTATCATATCAGCAGTCAATTGTTTCTACTCAAACACCATCCCAATTTACAGTTAAATACTTTGAAGTATTATAGAAAAAAATCACTTGTAACATTTGTGTTCTTATATCTCAAGAATGAGCTAATATTATGAAAACATGTTAGCAACACAGATCTTAGTTAAAAGAAATGATGCTTCTGCTGCTAAAGTAAAGTTAAAGTTTAGGGTGTAGTGTAACTATGTTGGCTGAATAAAAAGGTTTGAAGAGAAGAATTCTTGGACAGAAAGTTCCATGAATACATTTTGGGATTTTTTTTTTTCATATTGCAGATATTCTTTTTGTTAACAAAAGGGCTTCTCACTACTTTGAGGGCAGCAGAGGAGTAGAAAAACTTCTTCAACTAACTTCACATCCCCAAGGCTAGAGTGATGAATTTGAGTTCACTATAGGCTATACTTAACCAATCCCTTTTGGGAATACTGAATTAAAAAAAAAATAGAATAATGTAATTAAAACAGTGTGTCACAAGGAATTTTGTTAATCATTGATAACTTGGCAAACTAGACAGCTTTTGTTAAAGGGCTTCTTTTAAATCAAGAATAGGCGACTCGTTGCATTATAGTTCTTGGCTAAGGGCGTAGTGCATAAGATGTTTAAAGTTTTGTAGGACATGCCACAACATCTTAGTATAAGTATGAAAGTATGAAGTAAGTTCACTGTAGTCTCAGACTATTTCAAATTCTGTTGAAAATACAATAAACATGTGGGTTAGCTATAGTGTTTCCCCTGTCTTACTGGGATACAGGCTATATGAGTTGTACACAACTATTTGAGGTGGGAAAGAGGATTTGCTTTGTTTTTGAATCTATTTTTTATCATACGTATTAGGCCATTATTAGATTTCTTGTGATGGGGACTTTATCAGACATGACAACATCGAGGTTTTAAAGATGCTGTTTTTCAAGCGTCTAACTGAATAAAGAGGCAAAGTCCTTCACCTTCAGTTGGACCTCCATTAGACCTTATTTTGAAAAAAGAATATGTACGGTAGTCAACTATGAGAGACAAATACGTTTTTGATCCTGTTTGGATTGTTCTACAATTTACACACATGAGGTTTGTCAATTTAAAAGTGATTTGCATGTCAAGAAAGTCTCATTTTGTCATTAAACTGTTGAAGCATAAGGCTGGGAAAATCCCAAAGCCGCGCAACTGACTTCTCTCGCTGAAGCTGCGATGCCCTTTATGTTTCCTATGACAGACCCCCTGGAGAGGTCAAAATCCAGCTAGCAGTGGCAATACAGATATTTCATATAACAGACCTAACAAAATGCAGACCTGTTTATATGAGTCAGCTGTCACACTAGAGATCCAGTCTGCAGTGTATATCATAAACTTCACTGATAAACCAATTAATTGCATAGTTGAACTTGGCTTCGTGGTCAAAGTAAGTTTTTGTATCATTTCTACTCTTGCATTTTCCATTTGGAGTTTGGCTTTTTTTTTTAAAAACTGTGTGTAAATGAGGAGGCGTGCCCCTGAGGCGGGAAGGAGTGTTTGAAATGCTGGGGCGCAGAGGCCCCTTATGGACAGCAGGGGAAACTGACTGGAAAAGAGCACATTCAGTTTGGCATAGCAGTATGAGCAGGATTCAAGTCACTCAGATTAACCCATGAATGTAATTTAGTGAGGAAAAGCAGTACTTTACTTTAGTGTTCGTTTTGTTTGGGTCTTCCAACCCAGAGTCTGGTCGGCACATATCAACACATCGTGTCCATGACTTTACTGTCAATGCTGCTGTGTGTGCTATTGAAGGGTATCATGTGCCACACATGTAAATGTGACCAGCTAAAAATAGGTCGAAAATAACCAATATATGAGACTGAACAGCAAGTCATAAGTCATGGTCGATCAGCTGAAAACTGGGCGGTTTTAATCGGCAGCCGATTGATCAGCTGCTTCTCTAATTTATAGGTAATGCTACCCTACATTATGTTGTCTATGTATATCATTTAAAACTTCTCTCTAGTGTAGGCAACAACTTCACAATGGTTTTGTGTATAAACAGTCTCATAAAAATCAATTCCTCTCTTTAAGAAAAGCCACTCAAAGTTCGTAACCATTCCACATTTAATACAGTTTGTTTTGGCTTTTAACTAAATCATTTATAGAATCGATAAAATTACAGTTTTTACTATAGGCTCAAGTCCAAAGCCAGGCATGAATTTTAAACCTTGAAAAAGTCTGTTTATATTTCAAGTAAAAGGATGAATGAACTGATGACAAGCCTTCCGGTCCCAGGGGCTCTAGCTTGTCCCATGCAACTCAATTAAAAGCAGTATCTGTTAGTCAAGGTGATTAGGCTTTGCTTGTCATATCCCCAGAAAAAAAGGGGAAGATTAAAGCAATTTGAAGTACTCACTCTGAACATTGCACTTTTGTATTCAGAATCTTTGAGAAAGAGCTCCAGGCATTTATCTATCCAGGATCAGGCCAAGGAATTTCTCCTAATGGCCCTTAACTGTGTCAGCTGTATTGTCAGTACACAGAGCATGCAATACTGGCCTATGGACCTGTACACCCAACAAACACATCCGACCTAGACATATTTCCGTAATGCTGCATTTTATTCCAGGACCCATGAGCTCCTGTGATGGGTGGATCAGGATGGGTGGTGCGGTTAGTGTTGGCAGGACCAACAGTGCTGAATGCTAATTGTTTTGAAGGGCACAGGATTCATTGGTTGTTATGGTAACAAGAGACTGTGCACAGTGCAGTAGAGATATGGTGACTGAAAGACAGATAGATAGGAAGATGGATAGAGAGATACATGGAGATAGAAGGAGAGAGAGAAAGATAGACAGACAGAGAGACAGTTTGGCACGTGGGTCTTAAATATACTTGCCTGAAGTCAATTTATTTTTTCTTGCCCCAAGGTCTATAAAAAATATCTATTTATTAGTGGTTATCAAATAACACCGAAAACTAAAAGGTAATTGTCATGTTTCATCTTTAAGTAAATTAATCATACCAAGAACACAGTGTGTCCATCATCAGCTCCAGAGAAATATATGTTTTAAAATATGTTTTACCACTTGCCCGATCCTGCAAGTGAGTTGCTAGATTCAATTAGCATCAATTGATGCTCCTACGTCGCACTGCAGGCATCAGATCAGAAATGCCAGCACCACAGAACAAGCAGCATTTTATAAAAATGTATTTTCATAATGAAAAGTTATTTTATGAAAATCATCTTCTTTATGTCTAGAAACTATGTTTAGCATAGGATAATATAAAGAACTTCCACAGTACCAGCTAGTGAATAATATGTACAATTGAAGGATAATGTAATTTACACTATTCTGAGTTTCTGCCACTTAAGTTGGAATGTCATCAAACCTGCATGTGCTACCATGTGATGAGACTTTGCGTTGTGTCCACAGCTTTTCGCAAACATTAGAGCCTGTTCAAAATACTCCCTTTATACCATTTGAATGATTACATGATCCTGAACACAACTTAGCCCTGCAAAGTTATGCTCTGATAGATTGCCGCGTAGTTCATTCTAAGCTAAAGGGAAATATGAGAATGCTCCAGGACATTTTAATTGTTTCTTTAATTTTGCATGTATGTTTTCCATTACTGTTTTCCAGGTTATTCAGGAACCCGGTATGTACACTGTGCTATTGTGTCTAACAGGAAGGCCATCACTCTACTAGTTTTCTGTAAGGATGGTATAGTTTAAATAACACCAAGTCATTACTGGTTTTCCTGAAATATCTTGACATATTCAGGGATACACCCCACTGCGTCTTCACCTCTTTCTCTGCCACACTATTCTCACCTTCCAAGTAGAAGACACAACAGCAAACACTTAGCATAAAATGTGAAAGACGTAATTGATAATGCTGCAAGCAAAGCACCTGCAGCAATTTGTTTTATTATGTGTGCTTGCCTTCAATTTGCTGTATGTGTCCTCTTGCACATGAACATTTCATCAATGGGAAGTCAGTCAGACATTCGAGGACAAGCAACCTGGAGACGTTGCTGGTTGCCTAGCAACTGCTCAGAGCCAAGACATAATCTGGCAAATAACCCCCCTGTTAAATGGTTAATTGTGGTTTTCACACTTTCAAGACAACAAATGAAATAAAAAAAGATATACCATGTTAATTAGAAAAATGTACAGTTGCTGGTAAGCAATTTTTGTTACCTTTGCAGAGAGTGATGCTAGCTGTTTTCTTGTTTCCAGTTTCTGTGCTAAGCTACATAAAGATAATCAGCTGCTGGCTGCACCCTAATATTTAACATACAAATATAACAGTGGTATTAATCTTCTCATCTAACTTTCCTTCAAAGAGCGAATACTTTTATCTCTGACTATGTTAAAAGTATTCCTTTACAAAATAGGCATGCTCATCAGAAATGGACACTCATTCTCAGTCACGGGGAAATGTATGCTGTGATGCCAATTACATTAAAACTGTGTCACAAACAAATACTAGTGGTTTGATATGTGAGGGCAATATGTAAATATTTACTTTTTGCAAGTATTGTTCGTTTTACAATTATTTATTAATATGCTGTCAATGTTCTGCAGTTTTCCAGTGACAAGTCTGAAAACCTATGTTTGATAGAAGGTTCTCTGGCAGCACTAGATATTTTGTCCAGATTTCACTCAGGCCACAAACGACCAGTGATTATGCCCTGGTTGTTTACTGGCTATAACCATTACATGGCCATCACATTTCTGCAATGCTAATGCTTTGGCAGCATAGTCCAAGCTGTTTTTATCCAAACAATTGACTTGTCTTTGATGAAAAAAAGCATGTAAATAAACTCAAACTACCTTGTATGTGTAGCTCTCTGTATATGACAGTATTAATGGTTGTGTGTGTCCCTCTTCGGTTTTCCAGGAGGTTCTGCTCACACACTGTCTGAGTTTCCCCAAAGACTACTGCAACAAGGCCCATGACTATTCATCCTTTCCAAATAAAACAGCTGTTAGGGGGCTAAGTGTTAGAGGTAATGAAGTACATGTAAGCTATTTGGACTGGAGTAATCATCACAAAACACTTGGATAAGGCTGAACAAGCTGTTCAAAGTATTTTAACTTCCTGGACTCTGACTATTTAGTTAAATACACATGAGGCCTACTTTTGTTTACAGTGTTAGGAGCTGACTGGAAAAAGTAGTCAGCTAGGAGGAGGACAGTTTATTCCTGGAGAGTCATCTATCTGGGGTTTCTACCCCCCTTTTTATTTTTCTGCAATATTGAATTATAATTAAAAGGCTTTTAGAAATTGTATTATACTGACACACACACACTGAGTTGATTTACAAACAACACTTTCTCAGTACATTTAGATTTGTGTAAGAGCTTTTTGTTTTTTGTCTATTCTAGACTGATACAAAGACAAGCATACCTGGTCTGCCTATTTATAACTTTTTAAAATATACATAAAAAGAGCATTAAGAGACAAATGGAATTGCATGACAGAGACAAAGGTCAAATATTTATCCAATGCGTGTTATTCAGACAAAGGAGGAAGGAGTCAAGGTTATTAAATATTTTACCTTTATACTGTATAGTAATCCAGCCATTACTCTTCAGTGAAGGCTCCCTTTTTTGATCCTTCACATCCGTCATAATTTATTGCTCACCATCC
This sequence comes from Anoplopoma fimbria, assembly GCF_027596085.1. Taxonomy (NCBI): domain Eukaryota; kingdom Metazoa; phylum Chordata; class Actinopteri; order Perciformes; family Anoplopomatidae; genus Anoplopoma; species Anoplopoma fimbria. The sequence continues at coordinate 10,325,162 of NC_072457.1, forward strand.
TTAACTCTTCTGTATGAAAAACATTATATCCTCCTGTCTGTTCCTTCTCCTCCTGTTACAGAATGGTGTCTTTTGGCAATGTACTTGTCAGGTGTCAAAGTATGTAAATGTCCTTGCTCCAGGTGTGGCCATTTAAATTTTTTCAGACACTGAATTTGTGGACTAAAGGAAAAACCGACCAGTTTCACTGCGCAATTACTTATTAGAAATTAAAGACAGCAGATTCCCCTTTTGTGATTTGATATATGAAATTCACAGCTCAGCAACCTAAACATTGTAAGTTCATTAACATTTTTCTTTTTCAATCCATCAAGGAAAAAGCAGAAAAAAAATGTAAAGGCAGTGAAAGACTACAAAGTATATGATAGACCAAGAGGAGGCTGCCATATTAAGAACATGCTACATTTTGCAATACAAATCACTAAACAAAGTCTGCATTTCAACTACAGTTTCTTCTACTGTAATGACAAGATTTCATGCAGCCATAAATACATAAATTGCAATACTTTAAGTTGCTGTGAGGAACTTTTAACTTGTTATGAAACAGTCTCCATGTAATACCAATACATCTAGTTTGTTAGCAACACATCCACAGCATTTAAAATTGTTTAAAAAATAATTGTAAATATCTCTTCAAAAGTGATAAAACAATCATAACACAACATTCTATGAGCCAAAAGACAATGTAACTGATTTGGACTGTTCCCTCACATCTAGACACTAAATCTCCACAGCAGCAATTGTGGCCAAAATCCAGCACATACATGGCGTGAGTGCCTGCTGCCAGGGAGACATTAAAACCTAAGGGGAGGCAAGTATCTGGCTGCAAGGAATTTGCGTTTCCCCCTTTTTTATTGGTTTGGTTCAGTTTGAGCCAATATCCCCGGTTTAAGTATATGAATACGTTTTCGAAAAGAAAGTCCATACAGTTGTAAGGCATCTATCTGTATTGTGGGGCTTTTACAGAACCAGTCTTAAAGCTTCAACCAAAATATAGCCTTTCAAAAATTGACCTTTTACATTCATCCATTCAATCACAGGTAAGGGACTTATTTTATTATGAAAATGTTCACAGTAAAGCCTCTGAAATTAGTTTTTTAATTATTTATCCTAATTAAATGACCTCCCAGTCAATCTTTGTTTTTAGCTACCAACATCTCTGGGTTGAATCAAATTTGTAAACTTCACACAGACACACACACGCACACGCACACGCACACACACACACACGCACAAAATATTGGACTAATATGCAAGCATTTCTTATTTAACGGAATTCTCAAATGGCTGCATGGTCCCACCATTACACACAGTAGATGGAACCAAGATTATCCAAGGGACCATGATCCCCAATCCCTTTCTTTGAAATAGATCACGGAGTCCATGCAGTCACACATGGGGGAGTCATGTTTTATCCCATCTCACTCACAGTAAAGATGCCTCTACCAATGGGAGCCATCACCAGGGATGAGAACCCTTGCTGGCTTTCCCACTGAAGAACATGGCAATTTTTTTGTTTGTTGTTGGAACGAATGACCAAGCTAGAAGCACTACAAACGGAAATCAAACCCTGGGTCAAACTGATGGACAGGAACAACTCAAATGCACCGTTGAGTAGTTTGATTATATTACCAATGTGGTAGCAGACATAAAGCTAAGCAGTATCCCTCCGGTATGTCCATGATTATTTCATTTATGTGGCAGAATTCACTTTACTTCAAAAACCCAGAAATCAATTCATTTTATGACTGTGACTATGACTGTGACTTTAAAACTGTTATTACCACCAGTGTAATTTGTATATTTGAAACATTAACTGAAAAAAATGCTTCACTGCAGGACATCTTCACTCTATAAACTTTAAGACTTTCTTGTCTCATGCATAAAATAAGTAGGCATATTAAGGTAAAACTCCACTTTGATATGACCAGTCCATGATTTATACCTTTAATCTCATCACGATGGGTTATATGCTTCCCAAATGAGCCATGCAGGTTAAATGAATTAAAGGCATAAAGATAATGATTTTCTTATTAGAAGATTTGAAAAAACTGATGAAGCAGCGCGTGAAAACAATTAGGTTAGCTGTGAGTTTTATTCTTTTTGTCTACTTAATTTTAGTGGTGAAGCAATGAGGTGATGGATTTTGGATCAATACCTTTTATTTAATATCATAACAATTTCTGAAATAAAAAAAGATATATATTTGAGCATTACCTGAATCCGAATAGTTCACAATGCTTTTTGAAGTAGTACAATGCCAGAGACAAAACCAACATTTGGCATGTGACCTTCCACAGTGATTTATTTTTCATACAATGTTACAGCCCCAAGACCTCTGCATGTTTCGTCATTTAGGATTATATTCAGGGCTATAAAATCACCATCATTTCTTTGAGAACATTTACAGTGACAAATTGCCCAGCTGAAGGTTGCTATTTCTGACTGCTCTGTATATCTGGAAAACGTACGAGCCGGAAAGTGTGTTGCATTGCTGACACCTAGCAACTGTGAGCTGTTAGGTGCATTCTTTCTTCCTTTTTGTTTTTCTGCCGTTGAGCCGGCAGCAGAGGCAGAAACAGAGCTGAGGTGATGCTTACCGAAAAGGGACAGCCGGCCTGGCGTAATAGGTGTGACGTGTTATTTGTGGGCCCAAAACCCCAGGAGAAAATAAATAAAACACTAACAGCTGTTAGCAACTAACCTCCAGCAACCAAGAATGGCAGCAACTTAGGGAGACTTATATGGACAGTATGGACGTATGCAAGTCGCTGCCCGACATGCAAGTTATACGTAACACTCTGCACATATGCTGTTGTGTTAAACATCATGCTTCTCTTGCTGCCCTGATGCTGGCATGCTATCTGGAAATGCACACTGGGGCAAACCTACATACCCACCCAGTGCAGGTTTTGACCATGAGAGGTCCTACGCCCACAAAAGCTTTCAAAATTTTTATTTTTATTTTTAAATGTTATGTTTTTTAGGAAGAGAGAAGTTCATATGTAAAGGATTGTTCAAGGCTCTGATCAGACAGAACACGTTTAAGCACCCTATTGTGGCTTTTTTTATAATTAGTTGTCAATAACAGTAAAGCGTTTTAGATGCTGCTTATGATTTGCTGAGCACCTTGTTTTTTTCTGCTCTCAGGGTTACCAAGGGTGAGAAAGGTGACAGAGATTTGTAAAGCATAAAAAACGTCCTAAGTCCTTTTTTTCTCATTGTGGTGACTTTTGTTTGATTCTCGAAACTATGACTTAAACTATAACAGAAAAAATAGCTGGCTTGAAGGCAGATATTTACAGTACTTAAGATATCAGGTAAGTTGTTTTCATTAATTCAAACTGTGCTATTATGTTGCGTACGGTTCTTGGTTTGTGTCAAGCTAATGTTAGCACCATGTAGCAGCATGTTGAGCAACAAGGACATTGTGATGCATGTAGTGTGCATTAAAGCCTTTAGTATTCACCTCAAGTAGAAGGAAACTAAATAGAATTCACAGGGGAGGAGGATTTTCCATCTTTTCTATTACGCCCACTGAGGAATATAATGTAGGATTTAAAACCTATCAGGTTCCAGCTCATCTTTCAGATAATGTGTTTTTACCTGACTGACCTGGGCACAGGTTCTGCCACAAAAGCGTGATCAGGTATTGCAACATTTCAAGCCAACATGTTACATATAGAATAGCAGCAGGTTATGTTTTGATCATGTACACATTTTTAGACCTTGAGTTTGAGGGAGAGGTCTGGTTAAAAATAAAGATCCAGTGAGTCAGTGAAGGTCCGATCCCCCTGGCTAGCATTGTAAGAAAACTATTAATCATGGCTTTTTGAGGAGCTCTGCTGCACCGAACTACAACCTGTCACCACATGTATGGTTTGATGCTGTTATTCTTCATTCGAACTGTGGCTACCCTTAAGGTGATCTTCAAGTAAAGGCTGTGTCTTGGTTTGCGTAACTGTAACTTCCAATTTCGTGTCTGCTGTGAATCACCAGGAGAGCAAATGAGAACCAATACTTAATCAAGTAGAGTTTGTTTAAGCAATGTTCTTAACCTTTTCCACACATAAGTGACACTCAGACATCTGTTCCATGCTTCAAATTGTAGCGACAAACGGATAAAGACCTCGAGTTTAAAGTAGGTATGGTGGAAGCAGAGATGTCACCACACCAATAAACGGTGTTAAAGAGGGAGCACCAGCACAAAAGTGGAAGAATCGTAAAGCGGGAAGGGTTCCGAAACCATTTTGAGAGGAGGAAAGGAGAGATTTTTCTTTAATCCCTGTGAGGCAAAGCGATTTAATGGAAACTTACTCTTATCGGGCATGATGCAGAGACCTTACCATTGCCTCTGCTTCACTTTGATGTGTTTTGAGAGAGACCACAGAAGACTGCTTCACCACATGCACACACACAGCCCCGCAATCCTTTAGAAGGCTGCACCATGCAATAGATCTTTGCTGCACAGATATGGTATTCTAAAAGTGCAAGGTTTATTGTTGTTCCCTCCCCCCAGTCTATGTACTTAATTCAAAAAAAGCCTTTCAATTTCAAATCACATTCCCATGTGCAGCCCAGCTCACAGATATTGCTACTGTGCATGAACATGCCTCTGCCTTCTTTGCCTAAGTTATATGAGAAAGTGTGTGTGAAACTTTATCCAAGATTGACTCTGATCCTGCAGATTGTATTTCTGCTTGAACAAAAGGCAGAGTAGTTGGATGGTTTTGTGTCTTGTATTTTTAGTGAAGCTGAATTGTGCATTTGCCTATCATGAGAAAGTGGTTGCACATCATGCCGAATGTAATCACCACAAACAAATCAAATGTGATTCCATCTTTCAATACAGTCATTAAGAGACAGGTTTGTGAGTTTGAGACATGATTGCAGTACTGATAACGCTATGCATGGAGTGGTTTGATGAAATATTAATACAATCATAATAACACGATGCCTTTGTACAATGTGCCAAAACAGAAGTGGCATATTCCCTGCAGTGGTAACAGCAGTATTATTTAATCACCATGGTGACAGTATTTCTGGCTTTAATCAAAACACTGCCATGATGATCATGTAATATTAGCTGCTCACATCAAAACACTGCAAGTAGACAAAGGCAGAGACTGTCCTCTGTCCAGGCATATAAACTCACCAGGGGTGAAAAAATGACAGGAAGGTGACAGGAAGCCTAATGAAGCTTTTTTTAGTGAGCTTGGCATTTGCCCTATGCTGAAGCGACATAATTAGCTGACTATAACAAGCAATCCGCTAAACTGCGTAAGTAATGAAGGCCCAATTTAAACTAAATGTATACAGCGTTTTTCTATGAATTAGTTGCATGTTCCAAAACAAATCCAAATGCAAATTCTTTAATTATTTACTGGATATGACAGTATTAGCCTTGATAATCTTAGCATAAAGCAAATGGAACAAATATGGCAAACATTAACGTTAAATTAGTTGGCACTTTGGCTGAGGAGCTTAATCGTCTGCAAATCGGTAAATTTATTAATGTTAAACAAGTAGTCCCAGAGCCTTAACGTCAGTAACGCTATGCAAGTGGTCAACTGTGGAAAAAGGGAAGACCCTGAACTTACTATAGGCACACTAACACAACGCTATGGATGTAGTTTAATGTCTCTATCAGTTAGTGGCATATCAAAGTTAAAAAGTACAAGAGGAGAACACAGACCGGTTTCGACCCACACTGGTCACATAAGTGAAACTTGGAATAACAAGTAGGTTAGCTTACGTTGCAAGGCATGTGGACGGTCAAAAAAATCACCTCCCACAGAAGTCATCTTTCGCCATTCATCAAGACTTTTCAGTTTTTTGATTCTCCATTCACAATAATTCAAGGTAACATGGGCTGAGTAGTATTTCCATGAGAAGGTAAGGTAAAAGACAGAATTAAAGTAAGAAGCAATACAACTAAATGAAGGCAGGCAAAACCAGCTGGAAACAAGGGAAGAGATGGAGAATAAAAGACGACGAGAGAAAGGGGAGACAAAGACAGCCAAAATCAGTCAGATGTATGCAAAATATCCAAATATATATGTGTATATTATAATAAAAACTGTCTGCATCACACAGACAATGAGAACTGTAACAGATGATCTGCTCTTGAGTTATGAACCTCACTCAAACTACAAGATTAGAAAGCAACAGTACATCACAGACTCCAGGATATTACTAAGATTATCTTTCCAGTGGAGCTACACAATGCCTTTCTTTCTCTCTCACACACACACTCATCTCTCTCAAATTCAGATTTGACAGAAATCTCATTCGAACAGGATGCTACAGAACACCTTGAAAGGACGTCTCAAATTGTGTCTTTTATCCTGGGAGACTTTGTTTTGCATCTGTTTGGCTGTTTCTCTCCCTTTCTGGCACAACACAACAAGCATAGTTGTCAACTAACATGTGTGCTTGCCTTGGTCATTACACAGCGCATACAGTAGATTCAAATGGTACTGTCACAGTTCGTCTTCCATACTCCCTGTCACTCTGTCTCACTCACCTAATTGGCTCACTCTGTTCACCTGCCTGTCACTCTCTCTCAGTTCACTCCGGCCACTCCCAGTTCCACTTCCAGCTCACAGCCCAGCCCCCTCTCTCTCACCACACTCTCCCTCACTCACCTAATCAGCCTCATGCAGTGCACCTGTCTGCCACACCCACCTCATCAGCACAATCCCTCTCACCTGCTCACTCTGCTGCACCTACACCCTGCAGTATTTAAACCCCAGTCAGTCACACGCTCGCTGCCAGATCGTTCGTTGCATTTATGTCAGACCTTCCAGCAATTTCCCGTGGACTGATTTCCCGTTGCCGACCCTGCCTGCCTGTCTGGACTTCCCTGCCTTGCCTGTGCCCCGGTCAACGACTCAGCCTTCTGTCCCCTACCACCGGCTTCCCCTACCTTGCCTTTGCCTCGGTTAGCCACCTTAGCCTTCTGTCCCCGACCACGAGTTTAGCCTCCGCTTCCTCTGGTTTCCGTCTGCCTGATCCCCTGCCTGTTTCCCAATGTGAGTCTGACCCTGTCTGCTGTGTGCTCAGCTTTAAATAAAGCTCCAGAACTTTATCTGTCTCCTGGTTGTACTGCTTTTGGGTCCACACCACATCTGTGACGGGTACATACACATTTGAGGCTTCTTCAAATTTGTTCCCAGTGGAAAATTATACAAACAGAGTGGTTTCTATACTGAATGCAACAGCTCAGACTTTACAAGACATAGAAATCTAGAGTAACTACAGATCTGATTTTCTACAATGAAAGGGAACTGTTTAGAGAAGCTTAAATCTACTACACTTGCTAAGTATTTGGCTTGTTGTAGCATTGCCATGTCATTATGTATTGCAGTAGAGCTGTTTTGTGTCATCATTTAACTTGATCTGCCAGAAGAAGAAAAAGCTAAGAAGTGAAGTGAGTTGAAATGGGTCAATTATCATTGATTTTAATTAATAGTCCAGAGAAAGAATACAGCATTCCAGAGTTTAGTGATATTTGTTCTGTCAGTCTTATAAAGTGGGGAGGTTTTTCATGGTTCCTCATTATCAAACACAGACTGCATCCTACTTTATAGAGCACTTTTGATATTGCAAGGCTGTGCTATTGACTGCCAGGGGTTACCACCTGATGAATAAACAACCAGATTTACTCATGCTCGCCGCAAGGGATAATCCACATACATGATGCAAGTAGCATGGTGGGAGGAAGCAGGGCACAAGTAGGAAGGAGGTGGGCATAGCTTTTGTGCAACAGAGGCCTCTGCTGGGATCCATTTACAACCAAAGCATAATGTTAAAGAGCTGTGGTTGTGTGTAAGACTGAATGTTATGTGACTGAAAACATGGCATTGCTTAGTTGTAAATTACCACAAAATAAACCTGCAATGGCTTCATAGGTGTGATTGCGGTTGTGAACTAACTTGTGATTAAGGAAAATAAGAAATAGCATTGAGCTTGTTTTGAAGATATTTTGCATGCTCACTTTTTTGTATAGACTCTCAGCAGTCAGAAAACACCTATTTTATGTGGTCAATTTGTCATGGTCACAGTAAACACGTGGGTAATGTTCTAAAATGAAACAAAAACACTTACCTAGGTTTAAGAAAAACATGAATGGGCTTTTCATTACTTTTGAAGTACAAAAACTAAGCATAGTGTAAACATAACATTAGAGCAGAAAACATGCACTTTCAAAATAAATCAACAATACTTTGGGACCCAAAAAGCAGTCCAATTGTATGGAAGTCTAGGAGAAATCGACCCTCACTTGATTCATTACCTTGGTAAACATTCAAATCGCATTCAACATGAGTTTATGGTCTCAAATGCTAGTTTAAGGTCCTCTTCAATACAGCATGATGTTCATCCTGTAAATGAAGGGCCCATTTAGAGTACAATAGATGGGCTACCTTGTGATTGACAGGTCACTACCGCTACCAGAGCTGTACACGGTGTCTCTAAATCACCTGCGCTATCCAAATATGGTCACTTCTGTTCACTGCTTGCAAAAAAACAAGACGGCATCAGCAAAAATGCCAAACTGAAGGCTTCAAAACCTTAGTCCACAATACAATGGGTTACACGACAGCGACTACGTCCACCTTTATATACAATCTAGGCTCTCTCTGCTTCTGTCTTTTTACTATGTCTTCACACTCATGGAGCATTTATCTTAGTAATAATTGTTCGGATTATATTGTAGTTACTTGAAAGCCAGGAGCGTCTCATTCAAATGCTAAAGGGTGCCTTGTGGGTCGGGATCAGACAGTGAGGGCTGTGACAAAGCGTCAGTATTTGATGACTTGGGAATGAGAACGGGCTAGTTATTCACTAATTACGCTGAAACATTGTGATAACTACCATACATGTAATAGGTCCATCAATGAAGCCTACAATAAATTGTTTGGCCTGGAAATGGTACTTCTCGCTGCCAGCAGCCAAACTCTCAGTAAAATGGAACACAGACAAGTTAATGGATCATTGTAAGCAACTTGATAATTTAACTTCAGTGATAATTTATCACTGTTTGATTTAGTGCCCAGTGCTAATAAAACTGGTTTTAGGAAGAAACATTTTTTAAAATTACAACTTGAAAGTTTATATTCTTGAAATATTACTCATGGATATTCATCATACTGAGGTCAACTAGTCACAATGAATGCCCTTCAGACTGGCATAGAAAAAAAATCAATAAAGCGAGACAGAAAGAGTGACCAGGCCAGTATTGATACAGGAGCAAGACAAGGACACTGGGGGAATTGAAAACACAGATGAAGAATAGGCAAAGAAAGTAAGAAGTTTTATAATCAGGAGAACTTTGGTTGAAAACCATCAATCAAAACTAAGAAACTTTTCTGGGGCTTTTCATCATTTTATACGATCTTAATCAGCAGATAATATAGCCAATTGAAAATGTAGATGTTCACATTTACATTTTATAGCAGTTGAATGAATTAAAAGTTCAGGCTGGCTTACTAGCTTTGATCATATTACATCCGCAGAAGAACATTGCCTAGTTGCCTGCTGTTTTTGGAAACAATCAACAGATGCAGATCAACTGCTAAATAGACTCCAATGTGAGTTTATTTTGTTCACTGGCTCCCAGAATACATTTTGAAATTGAACTTTTAAGCTAATACTGCTGGAAAATCCTTAAAAATCCTACAAACATTTCAATTTGATCATCTACATTTTAATGTCAACAGGCTTAACACCATCTGCTAATGAAGGTCAATGTTATATGATTGGAAGGTCCAGAACCGCTAGTAAATAGAGGTGTCAATGTTTATTCAACTGCTGTTTCCAAGGTCAATAATTAACTTTGAGATTCATAAGTAGTTTGAAAAACGGAAAAGATATTTTCAATTTTATTGGTTGGACATTTAATGTTCGTAAAAAGGGTGGCACTGCTTCAGGAGGTTCAATCTCCTTTTTCTCCCTTACCAAGGCCACAGACCCGTGACATAGTGCCTGATGTTTGTGTATGCAAATTTCTTTGGATAAAAGCATCTACCAAATGATTGTAATTTCATGTAATGGAAAAAAAAATGTAGGTTTTACTTGCAATGTGGAAAGTTTGGGGACAAAAGAGGCATGATACTTATATTTGCAATATTAAACAGCAAAAGACACCACTGTTCGTCTTTCAAAAGCACGAACAAATAAAGCTCACATTAACAAGATAGTGTTGCATGGCAACTCTACTTAGAACTTACCACAAAAGTGCCTTTCATGGAAAAGATAAATGCTACAAAGACGCATGAAATAACTGTATGAGTTAAGTATTTCAGCTGTTACCACCATATTAGTAAAGCAATGATAAAACAGCTAAAGAAAAGCAAGGTTGACCCTTTTCAATCAGTGTGACCTCTTTCTGTAAAGGTATCAACCTCCATCTCATACCACTTACCGTACACCATCACCCTAGAATTATGTGATAGAATGCTGCACACAAGAAATTGCAAATGCCATTTTCTCTGAAATGAAGCAAATAACACTACACAATGGCCACTGAGGCGAGAGATGGACACTCAGAAGGACTGCTGGTGTGTGCAATATATCTGTCAGTGAACAGTTAAGGAGCAGCTGCTGGCACTGACTTGATATCTTTTGATGGACAGATTGGCAGAGATTCTTTGCAGCTGCATGATCGTTAAGGCAATGGAAATATGCCAACTTTAAATATGAAGCCCAGACCTATGATTCAAATGTCATAGTGGGACAACAGCGGTTTGTCCAATGTCAATTTAAAATCAGCAATGTTTTCAGAACAATAGTACAATGATTTAAATTGTATGCTGTCAAGACTTACCAACTTAAATCCACCAGTGTAAGTAAGTCACTGATTGTCTCAGAGCTATTAGAACAAGGGCTAAAATGTTACCTTAACTCGCTGTTTCTCTTAGTCTGAGTCACCTGAATTTTCTTAGTTCTTTAAAATAAAGGCTGATCAGTTTGCACAAGAAAAGCAACTCTTAAAGACCAAGTTTTTTCCAAGGTGTACATATCTTATGAAAGAGCACACAGCACGTGTTGAAAGAACAAGCAACTTTGAATAGTATACCATTTGAATTAGCTATTTCAACAGGGATGTTTTGTACTTTACAAATGCCTCCCTGTTTGAACAATTATTTTTGGCTTTAGAAATGAAGGTTGGCATTTACTGCATTTTATCCAATCAAATTCAGGATTTAATTAGTTTTTTTCATCTGATTCCTTTCAAACGTATTATCGAACCCATTTTGTTAAGAATTTAGAGTTACAAAAATTATAAATAACTCAAACTCAAAAGATCCAGTTTAAATCTGAATATTGAGAAGACAGAACCAGTTTTGACGTGTAGCGACAATCTATACTGTGTTCAAATATCTATTGAATATTTAAACATTGAAAATACAATGTGAACCTATGCCAAATCAAAATATGCAGATCATAAAGTCAGATTTGATATCGAGAACATTCAAGGCCCGACAAGATGGAAATAGATGATCCGCTGTGACGACTCGGAAATAAGAACAAAGAAGAAGCTACAGTCTGAAAGTAAGACAAGATAGAAGCTACCCTGACTTAAATATATAGCAGCAGAAGATGTCAAATGTTGAGTTAATATTTACAGATTAAAATAACGGTGGCCTACTGACTATGGCACACCTTATTTTCAAAAAAGCTACTTGTTCAATGTAGAGAGTGTCTGTATTCAGAACAAAGAGTTGATCCACTTAATTTAGCCATATGAATTACATATATATTCTGGGAAATTCTGATTATGCAGCCATGCATGTTACTGAGAGTTATTTCTTCTTCTTAATCTAATAAACCTGAGCCCAATTGCCTGTGGTGCTTAATCTCAACCTAACCATTATTCCACATGACGACAAACCATAACCTAACCTAAAAACATTGAGCAATAACAGTATCTGGGACAGGTGAGGGAAACACTGATTTAGGGGGGAACAAGACATTAACACAAGAACGACAGTGAATGGAAGACAAAAATATGTCTTAAAAATGTCATGCTTTATCCACACATCCTTGCCAGAGCATGGGAAAGTACATTGCTATCGCAGTAGTGACAACTTTGTTCGTCTCATTATCTGTAACCAATGTAGCATTGAAGTATGGTGAAATTAGCAAGTTAGCTAGCTAACTAGCAGGCAGCTGGTTGGTAAGCTTACAAAAATGAACCAATCAATTAGCTAAATAGACAGCCGTCTGTCTCTTGTGCTAGGTACTCCTCCCGGCGAGCTGCGACCACACTTTACAGCAACACTGATATAATTTGTGTTGTCACCATAACAACTAATGACAATCACCATTTTCATTTGTAATAGTCAAATGACCAGTGTGAGCAGTTCAATGTCCATTCTGCTACTGTTCTATTGCTATTGTGAAGAGGGTGGCCAAATCTGAATTGCTTTGTGAATCATATGTTTTTTGATCCAGGCAGCCCAAGAAAACACTCTGGGTTGTCTTGTTTTACTGCGTATTGGTTGGTAGGCACTCCAGATACCTGGAATGAAGGCTACATAACTCTGAGTTGTGCTGTAAATATGTCAGTTATTCGAGAGTAGTTTGTCCCAGTATTTAGAGTGACAATTGTATAATGCAGAGGTAAAAGGTCAAAACCACAGTCACTTGTGCTGTCAAATTGTCCCTCAGCAAGACACTGAACCCTCTAGCAACAGAATGATTGAAGTCCTTCTCTGAGGGCAAACCATTGGCAGTAAATGTCTTGCTTGCGAATAAATTCTGTGTCATCCTTTGCAAAGACAGAATTCCCACATTCAGATGGATTGTTTTGTGATGGATAATAAAGTGCATAACAAATAGGCAGAACAACTGTCTAAAAAAACACTTTCAATGAAATGTTGCAGAAATTTGGTTTTACAAATCAATAACAGCCAATTTAACATTTCCCTCTTTCTGCCTTTAACTGCTCCAGCGATCCATTTTCTGTAAAGCACATGACGTGCATCCTCTGATACACTGTAGTAACTCAAGTGAATTTTCAATTTGGCTAAACTGGCTCTGGTGGGGCAATAACATTGGTAGAAGAGAATAAAGAATGAAAGCTCTCACTCTAAATCTGAATGTTGTGGAGTCTAGGGACTATATGTCAGGAGCAAGCAGGAGACAAATATATAAATCCCAGCTTTCACAGCCCAGACAGCCCCTGGTAAGAAGTGACAGCACATCAGCTACAAGCAAATAGAGGATAATGCATCAAACAGTCATTAATTGTACAATGGAGTCGAGGGAACATTGAGTTTGACAAAGGTTGAGGACAAGGGGCCTTCTTGTGATTTGCTTAATCAGGTCCATAGACACCCACTTGCTGAAAGTTATCAAAGAATACTTCCACTCAAACTTAAGATACACGTTCTGAAATATGAATGATGTAACTCATAAATCACCAAAGACTGTAAATGAAGCAGCATATCCTTTTTAAAGAGAATCTTAAAATGTACTAAGCCTAGTAAATATGGTAGTAAACCTCTTTTCCTGGACATAGGGCTAAACAATTTTGGGAAAATAGTATCTCTAATTAAAGCAAAAATCACAAAATTAACATAATTTTGCAGGAACTGACAAATTCTGCTTTGTCAGGTGTAAATAAAGGAGTTGAGTGACAGTCACTGGCTTAAACTTCTACTTACAGCAGCTTGTTGAAACAATGTCAATTTTGTAAGTTTTAATCAAAATGGTGGATCTTTCCGTTTTGAAAAATTGCAACGTTTTAAATTGTGATTTCAATATAAAAACTAATATTAGCTTTGCCTTAGTAATAGGGCTTTTTTATAATCTCCCACATGACTGAAACAAAAAGTAAACTAATTTTGTATTCATTATTATCAAAATCAATAGTAGCAGTGGTAGTCGTAGTAGTAGATTGAGTAAGGTTTTGTGCTAATGTAAAATGTCTAGTCAGTAAAAGAATAATTCCTGTAGATTAACCTTCTCTCCTCTTTTGTGTAATGCATTTGCCCTCTGACCACGCTTTACTGAGTCCTCTTTTTTGTATGTATGTGTGTTTGACAGACAACATTAATCACACTAATTTGCTTAGGATTCCATGAGATACATTTTCTAATTTTCATGAGCTCAGGCATACTTAGTATTCAACAAAACTATATCCATTTCTGCAGCCACCCATGCATTCAATTAGGAGGAATACTCTACAAAGCCAGGTAGGCTCTTCCATCAATACACGCCTCTCTTGAAGACAAGCAGGAAACCTTAATTTACACATAATTGGTGACAACTCAACCATGTTCTTATGCACAATGAAGAATGTGCTGTGAATATGCTATGGAAATCTGCACTTCAAATATATAGTGCAGGCAGAGATACTGTTGGTGTGAATCTGATTTCGATTTATTCATTGAAACTATTCAAACACAAAATCAAATAGGAAAAAATGAGCATGTAAACACTTGAACCCAAACATTCCCCCAATTTGAAAATAGCCAAAAGCAAAGTTACTCACTGCCTTTAAATGTAGCCGCAGTAATAGCAACACACACAGACATAACATAAGCTAGAGGTTTATTTTATTGAGCTGATAAGCCTTAGTTTTGGCACTGTGCTGCTGTCACTGTTTTTCTATGAAGCATCCATTCATTAAATGTTACAAAAAAATAACGTTGCTGGGCCTTAAAATAGATTTACAGACATATGATGTTAATATAAGTGATTTTTCTAAGAATACACATATTGTTAGTAAAACTACTGTTCCCTTTCATAATTCGGTTGTCCGTGTCAGATGAATTCTTTCCAATCTCTAACCGTGATGAAAAGGGCAAGAGGTGCTTTTTCATATATCAGCTGTCGTGCCAAGTATAAATAGCAGAACACTGGCAAACCTTTGCCCCAGTTTGTGCCTCTTACACATAGCTGCTTTAAGCATGACTGATAAACGCTGGTGGAAAATTGACATTGTACATGACAGGATATATTCCTCTGCAGAGGCAGTAACCACAACACATGGGCCTACCAATAACTGTGCTATATTCAGAGCATAACAAATATTTAGGGTCTGCAAACTAACATTAACTGCCACAAACAGCATGGTCACAGCTATGTACTGACACTTCTGACAAACACAGGACAGAATCTCATAGTTGAGCCACTATGCCATTTGCCGTTATTCCTTTTCAAACACCTTATGCAACAGAAAATAAAACTCCTGCAATTGGTGTTTCAATTATTGTAATAATAATATAACAACCCAACTGCTCGATTGAAGTCCTAAGAACTCATCTTATTTAGTGTTTCCACTATATTTATTCTGTAACTGTGGCTAAAATTTAACACACTCATTAATATCTTCTGCTCTCATGTTTTACCAATTGCAGGGCTTAGGCTCTCCTTCTTCCTAGTCTTCTTCACCCTACACAATCACAACAGCATATCATGAAAAGCCTGTCACCCTCTCCATTAAGCTCTCCACCTTGTAAAAATATATAATAATTATATTTCTAGGATATGAACCAGCAAATGATAAGGTAGTACAAAAGGTAAACCTTTAAAAATGCAGCACTTTTTTTGACTATCAAATGATTTTACAAATCTATGTGTATCCTGTGGATGATTACCACTTCCATGAATATATTTTTAACCATGCTTTAAAGCTGTATTGAAGCAAACTGGTCAGGTTTGTATACTGAATGTGTGCCTTTGTGTGCATGTGGCTGAAGAACAGTGGCAATGTTTACATGCACATATGTAAACATTGCCACTCATATTCCACATCATTCCAAGTATGACAATATTTTGTATTTGATAATTAACAACAAATCCAATTGTTTGCAAAGAGTAGAGATGCATTCCCAAAAGAAAATCCCACATTTCTGGTCGGAAGGATAAAAACAACTACTTTTAAGTATAACGAAGGACTTGGATATCAATAGGTTTTTGGATATGCGCAAATATTGCAACACGGACCTTTTCAAGAAGGGGTTGAAGGAATGAAAGAGGGAAGCTGTGTTTGCACGGACGAACAAAACCGCCACTGGTGGAAAACTTTGAAAAAAGCATATTTTGACGCAAAGAAGTATTGTATTGTAGAATATTGTTTTTTATTAGCCAATTTTAGGAATAGGAATATTCTCTTTTTAGGAATAAGGGAAAAAACACAGAATATTTGGTGCATGTACATAGTCAGTGTTGTTCACATAAACAAGCTCCTGCAGTTCAGTTTATGCCACATCCTTACTATACCAACTGTGTCAAGGTGACTGAAGCTCCATATACCTTAGGTACAATTCATCCTACCTTTACACATGGTAAGTGCTGATTAGCAAATGTTAAGATGCTAACACACTAGACTAAGATGGTGAACTGGATTAACATTACTATTTTAACTTTGTCACTCCGAAGCGACTGTTTTGAAAGTTAGTAAGTATTTTATTTGTCATTAAAGGTTTAAGAATTATGATAACATTATGAATTATCTTAGATTCAAGTTGTTTCAATGGGGAAACACCATCTATAAACAATCCAGCTCCTGATAAAATAAGACAAGAGAAGATAATCCTTTATTAGTCCCGCAGCGGGGAAATTTGCAGGCTTACAGCAGCATAGGGTAAAGTGCACACAAGAGACATAGTAGAAGAAAGACAAGATAAAAATGAAAAATGAAATAAAAAAACAAGTATTATAAATAAGCAATAAGAAACAGTAGAAAAACAACAATAACTGAAATATTATATTTACAGACAGAAAAAACTATTTTAACTATTATTGCACAGTGTAATGTATTGCACAGATTTTTATTGTCATGTGTCATGTGGTCTGCTGGGAGCAGAGTTGGCTGGAAGGAAGGACCTGCGGTACCTCTCCTTCACACACCGGGGGTGAAGCAGCCGGTGGCTGAAGGAGCTGCACAGAGCTGCCAGAGTGTCCTGCATGGGGTAAGAGGTGTTGTTCATCAGGGATGATAGCTTGGCCATCATCCTCCTGTCTCCCACCACCTCCATCGTATCCAGTGGACACCCCAGCACACAGCTGGCCTTCCTGACAAGTTTGTTCAGTCTCTTCTTGTCGGCTGCTGAGATGCTGCTGCTCCAGCAGACCACTGCATAAAAAATGGCTGATGCCACCACAGAGTTGAAAAAGGTCCAGGAGTGCTCCCTGCACTCCAAAGGACCTCAGTCTCCTCAGCAGATAGAGTCTGCTCTGACCCTTTTTATAAAGTGCATTTGTATGATTAGTCCAGTCCAGTTTATTGTTCAAGTGAACACCCAGGTACTTATAAGATTGCACAATCTCAATGTCCTGTCCCTGGATGTTCACTGGTTCCGGAGGATAGTGTTTACCCCGGCCGGCTCCATCCTATAAAGTCCTGGTTCAGTTCTCTGTATTCCCTCTCATCGCCGGCGGAGATGAGGCCGACGATTGCAGAGTCGTCAGAGAACTTTTGCAGGTGGCAGGTAGCAGAGTTGTATGTGAAGTCTGATGTGTAGATGGAGAAGAGGAATGGAGCCAGAACGGTTCCTTGTGGGGCCCCCGTGCTGCAGGACACCCGATCTGACTCACACTCCCTTATCCTCACATACTGTGGACGGTTGGTGAGGTAGTCCAGGTTTCAAATGTTTTCAAAAGATGTTACCTGATTTCAAATATTCAAGTTACTATAGACGTATAATATCTTGAAGCACTCCTGTTTTAACCGAATGGATTGCCATTTCATCCCAGACACTTACTGTGCGTTTCAGTACACATACTACCATACTATTTAGTATGTCAAAAAAAGATTAAGTATGTATCAAAAGTAAAAAGTAAGAAGTATTTAAAATGCTGCTTTAATGACAGTCACAAGAAAATAAATGACCAGTTAATGAAAGCGTGTGGAGAGAAAAAGGTAAGATGGAAGTAACAGCGATGGGAAGAGAACAAAACACAAGCACTTTGAGTCCGGCAACGGAAGACTGCTACACAAGCTGCCAAATTACATCTGCATCTATTTCTCTTAAAAACCATTTCCGTTTCAAATTGATCATTTAAACTTGACAAGTTTTTAGAGAGGTGCTCTATTCTTTTTGCAGCAATAGTGCACCTGAAATTATATACCACATTGCTCAGAGTCAGATTTCTGAAATGGCCCTCTACACTCTGTAGGGCAAACATGTCGTTTTTTATCACAACAACATAGACTGATGAGTTGGCAAAATTCAAATTAAATCTGTATTCTGCAAACCCGGGGAAAGCTTCATCCCTTTCAAATTATGCGCTCTGTATTTTTTATGTAAACAAACATTGGGTTTTGATAACGTGCTTACCCCCCAAAGTGTCGTAATTTGTCAAGGTGAGGAGCTTTTCACAATGCTTGATTAAGAGCACCATTAATTGTTGAGGTTTCAGGGAAGGGGAAGGGGAGATATAACCAAAGAGGAGGAAAATAATTGTTGGAAACAGTTTTCCTTTCATCAAGCCACAGAGCCCAAGGAGACAGGGCCACAGTGATGAGAGGTGTGAGGGAGGAGGAGAGGGGGGGGGAATTAATTGCAGAGGGGAAAATTATTACTGGGCTGTGAGCTGAGGGAGAAGGGATGAAAGAGATGAGGTGGCAGCACGGCTCAGGATGGAGCAGGGAGGTCAGCCATGATAATTTTAAGAGAGGCAGGAAGAGTCTAGGCTTTCTCTCTAAAGAAAAGAGATGTGAAAACATTTCTGCAGGTGCTGCGAGGATGACGATGGTTACAAATGAACAAAAAACCAATATACTTATTTTACAAATAGTTATTTCTACACATAAATAGTGATTCGTTTTATTAACACTTGATGATCACTGAATCAGTGATAAAGACTAACTCTACCATATACTATGTAACGTAGTGCCACAGCGGAAACCTATGGTACCGACACATCAGTGGCATGAACAGAGATGATATACTGGTGGTAGTGGCCGACTGGCAATTGATTACAATCATGTGGCTATATAGTGCTTTTGTAGTCCGAAGAAAACTAAACCAAGAATACCCCAGACACGTCCTGTAACGTTATCCTGATCACTTGCAGACACCATCTTTGCTCAGCTGCATGTTCCATAAGTAGAGACCGACTTTGCCCTCCAGGAAGGGGTGGAGTTTGGTGACCTGTCAATAACATGTTTGAGAGTATGGTCACACAGTACACATTGTATTAACGCCTGGCTGAAATCTGACCACAATGCCATCCGCTTGCATTACCATGACTATGTTTTTTGCGTGTATTTACAGTTTGCAATAATATTTACTTCAACTACTACTACTCTACTATCAAGGTAGAAGACGCAGATATACATGTTGCTGCTTTAGGAAAAGCATGTTGTCAACTCTTATTATCAGGGCAAGCCAGATTATTAAAATTCATAGTCCTTACTGTTCATTTGCTAAGAGAAATAAAAAAAACAAAAAAAAAAAAAAACAATAGATGATAAACAAGCTTCTGAGTGCTTCTTAAAACATATACATAACTTATTCTCAATTTCAATCAATTAAATATGACAATTTGACAAGATCATTTCTTGTGGTGCATGACTGGGCTGGCCTAGTCTGAAGGAGAAATTCAATTACACATAGCTGCCATCATCTTGGCCTTCATTTAACGTCATACAGTTTCACCGGGGAAGTTCAAACATTTCACCTCTACTGATTGATGGCAAGTAGTTGGGTGACTTGAATTGCTGTTCTCACCTCAGTTATAAAACAAGCCACCTCAGCAGATAGTAATTGCTCTGTGCTCAAAGGTTCATCAAAGCATTAAGTTATTGGCTTGATTAAAGTTATTAGTCACATAGAGGGGGAACTGAGCGGTGAGGATCCCTCTCCATTTTTAGAAAGTGAATATAGACAGCAAAAGGACATCACTGATCCTAACAGCCAAATCAACTGTGAGCTCACTTATATGTGAGAATATCAGGGCTGCTGACAGAAATCCTGCTGGTTCTTAATACTTCATAAATTGACAGAAATGTTAAAGAATTAACAATATCATAATAGCTTGTATGGTTTTTCAATAAGTGTGATAACTGAGTTATTAAAGAGACAGTTCACTTAATCTGTCAAATGTCTTTCTTGTGGAAAGACACAAAATGGGTAGATGACTTGCTATTATATGCAGAGACTAACAGTTGGTATTCATACTCAATAGAAAATAGTTATCTATAAAAACTCTAAAGTTGTGTCTTTAGCTGCTAGTCTTAAACCGAGACAGGGTTCCCACTCTTTTATAGAAATCATTTTCAGGACTTTGCAAGGACATTTTCAGTGGTGATCCAGCTGGTATGACCGACAGGGATCACGTTATTCACAAATATGTTCCTCTCTGTGGAAGTCTATATATATATATATATATATATATATCACAATTTAATTAGTAGAATTAGTAAGTGGAGTCTTTAACAAGGGTAATCACACCCACTGTGAACTACTGCTTCAAAAGTTAAACATTCTATGTCATGTTTTGGTCCATTTTACCTTAAAAATGCATGTGCTACCATGTGATATGACTTGAGGGAGTGTTAATGACATATCCGCAACATAACCAAAATATTATGGTCCATAAACTCCCATTTGAATGTCAATATGATTCTGAATATAACTTAGCCTTTCAGATGTCAAAGATATCCGTTTTGGGGAGCTCTGATAAAGAGGGTTAGGGTCATATGCTAGTTTACTGCAGATTTAATTGTCAATAGCGTGAAGAACAATAGACACCATGATCTATCGTTTTATCAAGGTAAACTTTTACAACATTACATCTAATTGTTAGGACAAGGAGCATTCTTGTCTAGACGCTGGTAAAATATGCTTAGAAATTGTGACTTTCCTGAGTTAAACAGCATGTCTCATCACCTTGCTGCTCGCAAGAAAAAAAGAGTTGAGACTTCATGATACGCAGCTGGTTACGTTCCAGGTGATAAAAAGGAGAAAAGAAATTAAGTTTTATAGCTTAAAAAGATGGTGCAACTTCTTGAATAACGAGTGGACAGACACCTCAGACAACCCATTGCAATAACCCCTTTCCTAAAAGCATTTGTACAGCCTTGGTTACCTTGAATACAAAGGTAGAACAGGCTTTCTCCCAAGCAGTGCAAGAACACATTTTATTGTTATTGATGAGAATATTAATCAAACGTCAGAAGTTTAATAAAGGCCAATAAATTAATTGATTTATCATTTTGAATGGGCTGTTTGATGAAGAACTCTATGTATAGGACACTGACATTGTCCCTTTCATTCAAAAACAAGTGCAGCAGCTAAATTGATGGGTGATTAAAGTGGGATAAGATTGATGGTTTCACATCAGCAGAGTTGACCGTGACCATGTGAGGAAAGTTTATGGGCACCAGGACCGTTTTGTCTGGATATATCACTTTAGTGTTTTGCATCAGCTATTAATGCTAAAGATTTCATTTTGATCTTGCGGCTCTGTAACACTCAAACCCCAAGAGATTAAAAGTGCCAAGTCTTTGCTAATTTTTAAAACATGTATCTAATTTCAATTAAACTGTGCACTTCAATAGGAGCCTAATTCAAAGGTTAAAAAAATAATATATACATGATATGGTTATTCTACCTGACATTGGGAAGCAATATAACTCAATTAACAAAGGATGCATGTAAACACTTTGCCAGCTCATAGTTATATTTTAATCCTTTTAACAACTCTTTTTACAATTTTATCCATCACAATTTGACCATATTTTGTATATAAAACGTTTGGATGAGCCTCCGCAAAAAAGTTGTTAATTGTCTTTTGATATTCCATAAGATTTGCCCATAATTCGTTGAAAAACACCCTTGAAGGCGTGGCTTATTTAACATAAACGGCTTTCATTTTGAAAAAGGCCTTGCTGATTTTAGAATAAACAGTAAATACGCAGAAAAAAATCTTGGCGAAATCCGAGTTTTTGCTGATTGTGATTTTCTTTCTAAGAACTTTAATTGACAGCAAGGCTTTGACTTTTTTTCACCCCAGTCCAGAATACTATTTTAACTTTACCAAAGTAAGTATGAATTCAAAATTCATACCCATTTTTCTTCAATATTTGTATCTGCCAGAATTGAGTTCAATTTTCTATTCTTATTCACCTTCATGTTGATTTATTAAGTATCTGATCAGTAAAAACTACAGGAACTGGTGTAACATTCTACATGTGGCAATCCTTTATTTTTCACTTTGTCTACTTGATCAAATAGTGAAGGTGGTTCAAAACCGTTAAACTAGGGTTAAATAATTGTTAAATTAATTATATGACTGAATTGGAGAACAACACCCCTGTAATTAACATGACATAATCACTTGATTCTATAAGCAAGGCAAGTTCACTTATGTAGCACATTTCAGCAAACAAGGCAATTCAAAGTGCTTTACCTAAAACATCAACATCATTAAGACAAATTGCAAAATAAACACATTAGAAAAGGGTATTTAAATACATTAAAAAGAGTAATTCAGAATCCAAGAAAACAGTAAACAAATACAAACTGAAAGAGAACAAGACAGGTATAAAACCAAAAAGTAAAAGTTGCAAAGAGTTGCAGCTGACCTGCAGTTTTGTGGGAATTACTGATGAATGGTTACCTTGCACGGCAGCTGGATTCTTGTGATGTTACAAGCTCACACGCAAATCATTGTATTACATATCGCACAGAAACCCATTTTGGACGGCTTAAGGTAATGCATTTGTGTCTGGCAAGCCAGTGACTGGACAGATCATCATTCTGTAAAGAACTACTGGCAGGTGTCAAGACTCAAAACAACAATGGCGGCTACTAAAGAGGTTAGCGTAGATGCTGCCTTAGCATCAATTATATAAGAACTGGAGAGTATTTCTTCATTGAAAGAAATGCAGCACTGAAGGCTTTTCTCCATGGAAAAGATGTTTCCGCTCTTCTCCCAACTGGCTTCTGTAAGTATTCGATTGACAGATAGCTCATCCAATTACCTGCTAAGTATTTATTGAAAGTGCCTCCCCTTTTCCAAACTGCGTCCAATGAGGGTTTTTCAAATAGTTCTGTGTAACAAACCACCTGGCGGGTCAGGTTAGATAAAGTAAATGTTTCACTGGTGTTTTGAGTGATGCTTTGTGTAATTATCTCTGTTTGAACTATATTTGTGCGTGGACGTTATACTCTCAAAGAAACAGAGGAATGATCAAAAAGAGTATCATTGGTCACCGAAATCAAAGAAAATGTTCAGACCCTTGGGAGTTTATTAAGTCCAGAGTGTGCACCTAATTGTGTTTGGGCTCCGTCACGTGCTGAGTCACTCCATAGTTATCAAGAACACAACACAGTCTTTAAGTCACTCTGTCCTGGGGGTTGTCAACATGGATGCACAGTATAGTCAATGCAGATTATATAGACAGCATTTAATGTAAATCATCAAAAATGGCTGTAGATATTTAGGAGCATAGCTTGAGAGGTGTAATTCAGCTGAAGAGCAACATATTTAGAAGAAGCAAAATTTCCAAAATAATGGCACCTCCACCTTCCTGTCTTATGTGCTCGATCCAAGGCCCCAGAAAGACACCGGGCTTTGAAGCAAATGTTGCATAGTGGCCAATTTCCCAACCATCACATGATGTCATGAGGCCCAAATACTTTTTCTCATAGTCTTACTTTGGGAAAGAGACGACTGTAGCTTAGCAGATAATTGTTGTAAATCAACTTCCCAATTGGAAGACATGAATAGCCCTTATTTAAATTATAAGGTCCTAAAATATGTAAAATGCCAAATCTTGAGTTACTTTCCTTCCTTCTATCAACTAAATGAACCCAAAGCTGAGGCTGTACTGAGGACTGTGAGGCGGGGTAAAAGGGAACTCTCTTTATGGGCCCCAAGGCTGCGGAAGATCTGGGTATTTTCATATGAATTCTACATTTGGAGGAATTGAAACATGTTTTTTGCTTGATGCGCCACTGAGCAAATTTCATAGGAATTATGGGGCAAATCCTCCGACAATGTATGCAGTTCTGTTTACACGTACATGCTCTATGCTCACACTGAAGTTGGGAAGGGTGGACTGCAGAATCGGCTGAGTGCTTCCTGTCACCATTCTTTTAAGACAGAAATTGAGGAAGCTTTCATCACACGTGAGTCATGAGTGCCATTAGCCTTGCAGTCTGGACCCATCACTTTCGACATTTTGTAGACTTGGGAGACAAAGGAAATACAATGGGAGTAGGGCAGGGGTTAAGTGTGGTTCTAGCAGAGACCAGCTCTTTCATCTGGTCAGCAAACACTAAGTAGTGGGAAAGAAAGAGAAAGGTTTGCTGGAAGAACCTCCCTCTATTGGATTTGATGTGTCCCATGATCAAACCTCTACTAAGGTGGGGGATGAGGTGACTCTCTTTCAAGGTCTGTGCTGCACTGTATTATGTCTGCCTCCTCAAAGGTAACAGATGGGTGATCAATTTTACTCCGGATTTGTCCATCTGCCTTAAAAAGATATAAAAGATATAAATATAAAAAAAAAGATATAAACGGTCCAAGGAAAAGTTGAAATTGTCAATTTAAAATGCACTGGATGGAAAGTACATGTAATGGAAAGCCATTTGTTCAGTGCCAACAATCAGCTGAATCTCTCAACTCCTCTTCTGATGAACACCTCACCACTTAGAGAGCTGACTTTATACAACAGATGAACAAAGTCACATCTGATTTCCAACATAATTTCACCCTATATGCAGCGTGATGGTTTTCACAGCTGGGTGTGCAGTCATGAAATGCAGGATCCTTTCTGAAAAGTCAGGGGCCGTATCCTTGGGAAAACAAAATATTTTGGTGTGATTTTTACTGCATATGCTTTTACCACTTTCAACACCCACAATTAGAGTTTGAGGCCCAGTCGGTTGTTTTCCTTGCGAACATCAGTCCTCACCCTGATGTGTGAAGCTGGAGGGTAGTCCAGGGCTTTAGACGGAGATCCAGGATCCTGCAATAGGGTGTTAAAATGTCACTCTGCCTGAAAGACAATGCAGGCCAGCCGGTCACATAACAAATCTCAGGGCGAATGGCTCTGCCTGTTACTCGTCCTCCCAATTTCTTTGCAAATTTCAGGGGAGGACTACCACTTGAGGATGTATTACCCGATACACAGCCCTCCTGTTTCTTGCTAATCTTGTTGTTTCTAATTATTCTTGAGCTATCATGCTCTTGTCCACTGTTTTGAGTGAAGTGCTGTCCTTCCAACATTCTCCATTCATTAGCACATTCACTTCTAACCGTGGAATTTTTGTGTCCAGCATGTTTCCAGACACCGCAATATTGCACTTGGTAGGCCAAGCTCATGTTGTACTGAGGACTTCATAAAAATCTGCAAAGAATTACAGTCCTAGTGATTCATAAGTTATAATTCATAGTTTCTCACATAAGTAAAACAAAATTTTCAGCAGAAAAATGTAATCATAGTGTCTGCACTGTAAGAAAGCAGGAAGTCATTGCAGACACAAGATTGTAGATAGCAAGTTTACCAGCAAACAGCCAGGCTTAATTATGACCCATCATAAAAGTTACTCACAGAATATGATAAAGTATAATAAAGAAAGGATTGCCATGTGATCTGCTCAGCTTTAGCCCAACATCTCTATCAGTGCAGCAGATTGTGCCTTTTACAACAGCGGCATTCTTAAAAATGAAGTGACCTATTGCATGCCCCAACTTTTCCCCCAGTATGATCAATTATTGACTATTTTAATTGTTGACTTAATTAACATAAGATACAGAGATGCCCTGCTGAGGATGATGCTGGCGCCAGTATGGAAAAAGATAGAAAATCACAGATAAAGGAAAAGCTGTCTGTTGACTGTAAAATGTAGCTGCATTACAGTAGCAACACAACAACAGATCTGAAATCACTGGCTAGCTTGTCACTGAAGTGAAGCAGTGTTGGCTCAATGAGGAAAAACGTCACTTCTATAATGTGGTTTATGATTAGGCAATGTTGGCTTTGTAAATTAATTTCACCGCAAATAGCTTTCCATTCTCATTGATTCAAAAAATATGTTTTTCAAATGAGAGCCCTTACAAATGAGAGCCCTAACTGACAAACTGTGTATCTCAGCAATAATTCTAATTAAAAAACAAATGACTGTCACATAGTTGCAAGTAATCAATTTGATTAACTTTGACCCATCCCTTAACTTTCCTTATACCCTCCATATGTCCACTGTTAACTGGCAAAAAAGCATGATGATATTGTCACCTTGATGATGAATAGTTAATTACCCACCTATCAATCATCTCCTGTGGTGCAACAGAGCATTATTTTCCTGTTTACGTTCCAACCAATATCACTGAGCAAAACCTGACTGTCTTATCCTAAAATACAGTCATCCTGTTTGAAATGCGCAAATTATACTTTATGGAACCAATATAGTCCTATATCCATTTCATTTACATCCGTGTCGTAAAAATCACAATCTGTCATACTGAATAAGTGCTTACAACAAAAATGCATCCTCACATCTATGCCTGTCACCACTTCTTAGAAGAGCACGCCTTTGTGTCAATTACCAGAGAAAATTCTACACCACTCAGGCGGGATGATGGATCACAATTTGCATCCTTCAATTATACCTTTGTAGCACATGCAATTAAGTAGGGAAATATAATGTAGCAAATTAATTATGATTAATGGAGCTAATTTGAATGGACAGATTAAGTGCAGTATTTTAATGCTCTCATATTTTACCTTCTTTATGAAAGCCATCTCAGTCTGAACGTCCTTGCTGCCTCTCACCACACATCAGTCTCTGGAGACCTGAAGGTGACAGAAGAGAGATAGTGCAAATGACAACACTGCCAGAAGCTTAATGTAATACTTACTTTCTAGGTATTTCGTAAGCAAAGTCCTGCCTTGTCAAAGTTTGGACAAACAATTACATGAGATATGATGGCAATGGGAGGTGTGACTGTGGAAATCCAACCAAGTATTTCACTCTATGAAGTACAACTATGAGGGCGGTCTTACCACGACTACTTCTGTTCTTTGACACTTTGTAATACTGATGTTTTGTTGCTCTGTTACATCATCATCATTATCACTGTTACATTTTGGAAAATTATCAGAGCAAAAATGTATGATTGAAGCAAATGCACACTTGGTCAAATATTTTCCATGTTTTGTTGCTTTCACCATTTTTGGTCTCTTTAGAAATAAACATAAGAAACTGAGAGTAATCATGGAATAACACACAGCTGTGGTCCAATGATGAGTTTAGAACGTTTTGTTGTCTCAAAAATGTAGAATTTACATGTATGAAACAATGAGGTAAATAGTGGCAAAGACTTCAACAGTCATAATATAAGGAAGATAACACAAGTTAAAATGTACTGTAAAATACATACACCAATATATAGGTGGAAAATACTTTTGTAGAAGCAATTCCCCACACAATAGCAATGGAGAATTGATAACAGATTCAAGGTAAAAGCAACCTTCAAAAGGTTAGCAGGGACTTAAAAGTCTCAATTGATGTTGCAGTCTTGCAGAGAAAGACGATAGAGTTTGGACCCAAAACTTCAGAGAATCAAAGTATCCACATGAAACATTAGTCACATTTTAGTCCTTGTATTTGTTTCTAGTGGTGCGATCTTACTAGCGCTCGACCGATGCTGGATTCTGATAAGGATGAAACAGATAACATGAAGAGACATGTTTCCTTAAATTTGGTTATTAAAGTTGAAAATCCCCTTGAATGGTCTTTGGTGGACACATTTCATAAGGGACACACTATTTATCACCTCATACACATCTTGGGTGACTTGGAAAAGCCAATGATTGATATAATACTTACAAATGGGAAAGGTAAATAGCAAAGCTACCTCTGATTGTCATTAGCTACTCAGTTACCACAGTGAGATTCCATCACACATACCGTACATACACTCACACAAACAACTACTTCGAGTTGGACTGCATCTGCCCAACTATTTACACCGTCATGTCCTTGTGCTGCCAAGCCCTACAAGCCAAATGCATGCATCAGTGGCTGTCACTAATAGTATTGAACAATTGACACGTAAACAAACATGTATGTCAATTCAGTTCTTGCAGAGCAATGACTGAGATTGAGTGGTTAGACATATCAATTGAATGGCTAACAAGGCCTGTCAGACTGTCAATTTTTTGCAAATAGGAAGAAAGTTCCTTCGCTGGTTCTATTACAAGAGAAAGTTGCCCGGAACCAGCTGTTTCAAACATAATAAACATATATCATTCGTATTATCTTGTCTAATCCTGTATGGATTAATTCAAATTCAAAGTCTGTAAAGGGAAGTAACAGACATTTTTTTATTTCCTCCTTTTGATTGAATGTATATATATTGTATATATATTGTTGAGAAAAATCTTTGCTATATCTATGTTCATCGAAATTATGTATATAGTTCACTACCGGTTCCTATGTTAAATCAAAATAAAATGAATATGCGAATAATTGCGAAATCTTAAACAAAAAAATTTGATTGGTGACAGAGCTTTTTTGTAGGCATGTTTCTGTAGTGCCTGGAAGCATAAAGACA
The DNA here is from genome assembly GCF_027596085.1 of Anoplopoma fimbria. Classification (NCBI taxonomy): domain Eukaryota; kingdom Metazoa; phylum Chordata; class Actinopteri; order Perciformes; family Anoplopomatidae; genus Anoplopoma; species Anoplopoma fimbria. Next base: position 10,353,692 of record NC_072457.1, read on the forward strand.
AAGGTTAAACGCTGTCTGGAATCCAGTGGCCTTTACTTCAGTATTTTTCTCTCAGTCTACACTGTCGATCAGCTCACCAGCTGTCTCTCACATAAAGCAAAAGAAAGTCATTCGGCCAATTTCGAAGATTACTACTCGCTACAAGCCAATTTTGGTCTGTGTGCGATTCATGTCTGACTGTGTGTGATGTTGTCTGTAAAGACATGTCGAAACCATGTGTTTGTGTGCTGGACAGCTATTGTCGAGCTTTGTGTGTCTATGCTGCAACCTGTCTGACACCATTCTCGTTAGTTTGCAAATGCCCTGTCCTACAAATGACAGGCAGACACACGGGAGTGTGAATTAGAATTCACCTCTAATCACTTCCTAATTCACCTTCTGTCACTCCTGAGGCTTGCTCACAGCACTGTTTCTGCCACATAAGCGTTTTGCCGATGAATGCTGATGTGAGTATTTCGAGCACAAGAAACCCCTCCACACACACACAAACAAGCACACACAAACACACACAGAAAGACAAGTTGTAACTATAGACTGCAGGTTCACATTCACTTGAGTATATACACACACTTTAACTAAATACCCAGTCACTGTAGTCACAATTGCAAAACAAACTTAAGGACCTGTTCATGAGTTATGTCTGTGTACGTTATATTTATCTTCATTACGTATCAGTCAATTTTGTTCTTCTGTGCAACCCAGTACATTTACTATAAAATGTCTTAATTTGTCTCTCCACAAACATCTATTTCCATGTTCCCCTCCAAAACATTTGTGCAGTGACATTATTCAAGGCAGGAAGTGGTTTTGCATTTGAAAGCAAGTGCCGCACCGATTTCCACACTGTGTGTTCTATATTTAGTGCACTGTGGTGCTTAGAGCTGAAGCAAAGCTAGCATGTGTTGTCCTCCGAGCATACACCCTTTGCTAAAGCATTAGCCAGCTGTGTGGTAATTTAAATAAACGGTAGGTACGGAGGTGAAGTTGCTTTCAGTCTTATCAACATGAGAGCTTTTGCCACATAAGGTTAAGCCTGAAAGAGTTCATTATTGAAATAAAACACACAATATCTGAACCATTATGCAGGACTTTAAGAAGTCACCTGTTTCTTTGCACATTAACATACATTACAGTGATTAGTACATTAATAATAGCTGTAAGAGTGTTACTTTTAATCAGACAACTATGATTAATTCTAAATTGAGCATCGAACAGCTGCAAATACCAGTTTAGACAACTATGGCAATGCTTTCTGTTATAAAAATGGCTTAAAGGGTCAGTTCATCCAAACTTCATACGTCACATACCCCTAGTAGTATGCATGGTAAATAGCACCTTTCTAGTCTTCCGACCACTCAAAGCACTCTACACTGCATGTCAACATTGACACATTCAAAAAAAAAAAAACATTCTTACACTGATAGCAGAGGCTACCATGCAAGAGGCCACCTGCTCATCAGGACTCTAAACTAATTCATAATCATACACCGTCGGCACAGCCTTCGGGAGCAATTTGGGGTTCAGTGTCATGCCCAAGGACACTTCGACATGTGGACTGGAGGAGCTCGGGATCTAACCGCTGATTGTTCAATTAGAAGACTGAGATTTGGGTGTACCAACCCTTTGATGTAGAATTTAACAACAAATTTAAGTTGCAAACTACAACTGTAAAACTATAGACATAAAAATGTCTCCTAAAATATTTAAAAATGTAGAACAGCAACTTAAATGATTCAGTACAGCTATTATGCATGGTCTTAATCTTATTGTATTTCGGGCTCATAAACTTAACTATGCAACAAGATAACAAGGTGCTCATGACGGCTTGTGGCTGTCAGACTGTGACAGGAAAACAGTAAATAAATGGATTGAAGTAGTTGATGAGGAAAGAGCCTTATGAGACTTGCAAACTATTAACAAGGGAGTTGCAGCAGTGCAGTGTGTGTAATAAAGTATATATGTGTGTGTGTGTGTGTGTGTGTGTGTGTGTGTGTGTATGTGTGTGAGAATGTGTGTGAAAGAGAGAGAGAGAGAATCACAGAAACACACAGATGGGTGTAGGCAGGTTGCTGCAGTAAGTGTAAGTTATTAGTCACCAAGGACCGAACAAGGGCTAAACTCAATCATTTGTCACTTTGAGAGGCTGAACAGTGAGGTAAACAGAGAGTCAGGATGTGCTCCAGTAGGCATCAGCACAAACATCACAGTACATTATTGGCTTGGAAGTATAATTACAATGCAAAATGACGGTCACATATCATGGACCTGACCTTAAAAGAGGCACAAACTGAACAGAGATACTCCCTCCAAGGGCAGAGTCAAGGTTTTATTGCATAGCTTAATGAAATGAGTCAACATTTGGTATTAATAGTACAAACCTTAGATTTGATTTCATCTCTGGGTCCATTTTACATCGCACAGTGAGGAACCCATACTAATAAATATATTTTAACAAGATTAGGTTAAAGCAACATATGAAAAAAATGTACTATTTACAAGAAAGAGTTTAAGAAAATGATATTGTTCAAAAATATTACTAAGAGAGAATAACACATTGCTTCAGTGTAAATTACAAGATTATTCTGATGCAATATAAAAACAATACATAACAATTTGCAATATTTCTTACCCAAAAAATGTATTTAAATTGAGTTAAATACCCGACAAGACTGTACAGAGCGACATATATGTCGCACTTACTCTGCACGCTGTGTGTGTGAGAATGAAGTTACCTAAGTAGCAACCATGCGATGCGTGTGAGACAGAGCCACTTGTTTGTTTCAGATGAGGGTGTGTGCTCATTTGTGTATGATGCACGTCGAACACTACCTTGGTCTGCTGATGCACTGATAAACCAGAGAAATATAGAGTAACACTGGGCTTCAGGATTAAAGAACGTTTTTGTTTCACATGCAACTCGTATAAGAGTACAGGTTCACTTCGTTAAACCTGCAAAATTTGAGCAAGGTCTAGTTGCCAGATGTATTTTACAATCAATAGCTATAACCTGCGCTGCGTGGTTCACAACCAGTTAGTATACAGTGTTGTGGACATAGTGCTTAAATAAATATGCTGATAGGTCGAACCATGTGTTTTTAGAACAAATATTCAAAAAAAAATTGGGCCAATTTTGGCATCCCAAGTTCAAGACCGAGAGTCATATGGTTCAAGTTTCCATACCCTAACATTGGCTGCAATAACAGCAAGATCATACAGCAACAACAGCAACACTAATCATCATCATCAAACCTGTTACTCATAGCAACATGTTAATAACAGTGCTCACTTGGTTCAATCATGATTTGAAATAATCTATTCCATTACAGCAATACTTATCATGTGTATAGTCTCCGTGAGGAACTTCAATCTGGTTGTGAAACAGTCATAATTAAATACTGATGCCTCTTTACATAAGTAAACCAGACTATCATAGAGAAGATTGGCTTTTTCTATACGGTTATTCTTAATTCTTGCCATTGGTACCACTGGTTTGGATTCCGTGTAAAACCAGATGAAATCTTGCATTCACCAGAAACTCTTTCAGCTCAGACTCCAGTAGGGCATCCAGCTGCAACCAACCTGCTGTGGACAGACCCACATCCGGTTTACCATCGACCTGTGGTCAGAGCTTCGGTGGGGGGTAGAGAGCTCAATGCCGGGCAGCAGCAACTCCTCCTCCAGCCAAGAGCAAAACTGGCCGTGCTGCTCCGCCGGTCTCAGCTGGGAGCCAAGAGAGACACCATGCTGCTGTAAGGCCAGGACATATTTATGGGCTCGCCGGAGGCAAGGATGAACCAAAACCAGGACTGCATGGGGCAAACTGTCGGATCCTACTGTAGTATACTAAGAGATTTTCTAAAAGGAACCTGGTGCTCAGAAACAATACCACATTTGTCCTAAGCAACCGTCAAAATCAACACAAAATGACGGCAGGAGCAAGTTGTACCCTACATCAGCGGTCCCCAACCACAGGTCAGTGGGTCGCAGGGAAAGAATAAATTATTTCTATTATTTCCATTTTATTGATAATCAGTCTGAAAGATGTTTTATTTTGAAAAATGACCGGATTCTCTCGCAATTACATCCGCTTATTATTGTCTTACATTAAACCGGTCCATGGCGCAAAAAAGGTTGGGGACCGCTGCCCTACAAGATGGTCTTTGACAATGAGCTTGCATTAAACAAGGTAGGCTAAGGAAATTAGATCTTGTAATTATGTATTATTCTAAAAGTAATTACTTTTGCCTTTGGAAAAAGGCTAAATCAATGTAAATAAATCCTTTCTTACCTCTATTTTCGGGCCGATTTTTGATCTTCAGATTTAGTCTTTTTCTGTTTTTCTGCTCCAGATTGGTATGAGCACTTCATCTTTCATCACTGGGTTTTGTACTCTTAATGTCATCAACATTCACAATTTCATTCTTGTGTTCAATCATTCTCAAGAGGGTCCTGCTGTCTGGTACTAGCTAAACTGTCCTGTATTATAAGACACCACCACATGGGGCCCCCTTGTGGCAAAGGGGCTCATTGCAGTTGCTTTTGACGCCTATAGGGTGAAATGGCCCTGATGCTTATTGTTAGTTTTGACCAGGGGACTTAATAAAGCAAGGTAACTGAGCAGTGTCAATTATTTCAATGTCAGCCTTAAAGCTTGTTGTCTGAAACTGCCTCTCCCTTTACAGTGGTGCCAGTGTGAATAAGAATATGCTAAAGGTGTGTAGGATTTGGTGGCAGCAAACTCAAAGATTGGAGATTGCGATCAACTGTAACTTCTCACGTGTGCCAAGCGTGTAAAAGAACCCCAATCACAAACGCAAAACGCTAAGACGCAAATGGTTCGTCCATTCCGGGCTACCGTAGAAACATGGCAGTGCAACATAGTGGACCAACTGGGACGCTCCTTATGTAGATATAAATGGGTCTTATTTTCAGCTTCATATTTTATATTATATTATATTTTTCGCCAATAGTTTCCCTAAATGCCACACACTTCCTCGCAGTTTCCTTGGACAGTGGTTACACCTGGACCGTGATGGTGCTTGTTGCCTTGGCCCTGCTTGACACCCATTGCTACTGTTGTTATTATTAGAAGTAACATTATTTTACTATTCCTGCTGCTACTTGTATTATAATTATATTATATCCACTGCTGCTGTTAATATAAGTAAGAATTATTTCTCAGTTATAACTTCTGGCAAAAGTACTGCTACTACTGGTATTACTACTCTCATTATATGTATAATTTCTGTCATATGGATTGACTGTGTTGTAATTTTATTGTGTATTTTATTCTGTTCATTCTGACAGAGGGATCCCTCCTCAGTTGCATCCTTTAGCATCTTCCCGTTTGCTGGCAACAAAATCTAAAATACTACATGTAGAGAAAGTGTCCAACGGGTCAAAGGGAATATTAAGTATATCATAGCAGCATGGAAGGAATTTTAACTGGGGAAATTACTTTTTTACTTCAGTCATTGCGAGTGATGCTGCTGCTGATGGCTGTCAGGGCTGTTCCCCCAAAAAACACTGCTGTAAAAAATTGTGTGGGATTCAATACAGATGACACATATTGCATTATATTATAGTCAGGGAAGGGTGATATGCTGTAGAGCTTGTTATTAGTGACAACAAAAGAGTATAAGAACATATATAAATACAAAGCAAGGTGTAAGACGGGTCTGATTAACCATCTTAACAAAACAGCGATGCACTTATTATTTAAAAGCTCCTATATCACTGACAGATATCTCTGATACAAATAAAACATGAGTTGCAAATAATGCCGGGCTTTGTGTCCACTAGGCTTTTGTGGATGAAAATTGCTGGCAGGTGGATTTGAAATGTAGGGATGAAGCACTTCACTGAAGTTACAAAAAAGCACTGCATGCAGGCTTTGTCCCTATGAAAACATCTCATCTATCCAGCTGAAGTGAAAAATGCAGCACTTGCCACTACAAAAAATACAGACACAAAATGAAAAAGCTCTGGTAAGGCACGTTTGTCAATTTTGATGAGTGACCGATTGACAGCTCTGCATTTTAGCCCCTCCTCTGTCGGTCTTTTTCAAAGGCATGAACCAAGAGAATACATAGTAGTGCTTCTTCACTGAGGATACTATCTTAAGCTCAGCATAAATAGCTGTGTTAACCAGGCAAGAGTCAAGAAAAAAAAAAGGGGTAAACTGACTCAACAATGTGGGGGAGTTGTCTACATGAGGTAGGGGGCACTATGGAGGCTTTGATCCCTTTAACCTTATAAACAAAATAAGCTAAAAAGATTTCACAATCTTCAACAGAAGACGCCAATACAGTTGAAGGAGCAGGGATTACATGTCAATCAATGTTGTTGATCAGAACTTGTGTTTTGTTTGAGGATATGAGGTTTGTAACATATTTAATTATCTTTTCTTTGTTCTGCTCTTCTTCATTCTCATTTTAGTTGGCGAGTTTCATCACTTACTCAAGGTGATTCATTTAACTGGCGCATTGACCTTGACTTAATGAGAGCTATGTAATCTAAGACTGATGGACATATACAATTAATTTGATCAACCAGGTCATTAACATCATGGAACTTGGTTAAGCTATGACACTGGGCAGAGAAAACAGAGGAAAATGTGTCTGCAGTCTCTCATTAAGGAAGCAAGAGTGAACTGTACAATTTGAGGGAGGAGCAGCTATTAGAGGGGCAATATCGAAAATGACAGCTTGATGATAAGAAACAAAATCTTTCAAGGTGGGGGAGTTAACAAATAAACTCATAGTAAAACAATAAATCAAGAGTGTGGCCTTGTCTTGAGTGTGGCACTTAATACATGCTTTTTAATAGCCACAGCAAGGCCAACTTCACGAACAGTGAGTTTGGGGGAGTTAAAAGTCAAAGTTGGTGGGACATAGCTCAGAGAAAGGACTGATTTCACCAGACCTAAGACAGGTCTCTGATAAAAATTGAAAATCTAAATTGTAGCTTGTAATACAATAATAATGATAATGATAATTGATTAATATTAATAATAATATGATTGGCTGAAGATTATGGAACTTATCCTTCTGATGAAGGGAACGGTTAGAGTTATTGACAGAGCGCATATATATATATATATATATATATATATATATATATATATATATATATATATATATATATATATATGAGTATGTGTTACTATGTTATGTGTGGCCTATCCTCATTACAAGTCAAGTACTTTAAACTATATGTGATGTTTGTGTTTAACAGCATTGTTCATTTGCATTTAAGATGGTGATATTCCCACTTTTAGAGATCCTTTCTCCTCCAAAAATAATCAAAGTGGTTGATAAAGCCAGGACAAGTACCAACACAGAAATTGAGAAGCCACATGATACATGATAGAGATCAATTCTTATGGAATTTCCCTCCATGTAGGAATTGGACCAGAAAAATGCATATTTTTCCGAGGCTCTTAATTGTTTCAGCCATTGACTAAAAGTCTTGTCATTATTTGGCAGACTGTCAGAGCCTGTTATCTTTTTCAAGGACAAACACATTGACACATGGCACAAAGCCATTAAATGATAAATAACAGTAAAAAGTCAACAAAACAAAACAAATGACTCAAACTTAAAATCAAATAAACAACAATGACAATTGATTTCCATTGTATGCAATAATAATAAAAGAAGGCTTTCTATACAGTAAACCATGAGGTATTCCTGTTAAAACTATCCTCTTATAATGTCTCCTCCGATGCCATTAAATGGATGAAATCATGTCTAACAAACAGGAAAGTGTACGTTTCAGCAATACTCAATCAACATTCCCCTTAACTCCAACATTGGTGTTCAACAATACTTGGCCCTATTTTGTTTAGCTTGTACATTAATGACCGCCCTTTAGTCTCCCCATTTGTCAGCATTCATGCTGATGACACTGTTCTTTATGTGCATGCTAAAAACAAACTACCTGTTTGCCATGGCCTATGTATCAGATTGGTTGATCAACTCATGTTTACAACTGAACACAAGCAAAACTGTCTGTATGTTCTTCACAAGGAAACCCACAAAGACTCACCAACCGGATGTTTTTGTTAAAGGAGAAAGGCTAAAGTTGGTGTTCAATTTTAAATATCTGTAATTTGAAAGCATGCTAAAAAGGTAACCGGTACTATCAAATTCAACGTGGGTAACTTTAGGCATATAAGACCAAACCTAACAACAGAGGCAGCAAACTCTTTATGTATACTTTGATCTTCTCCCACATTACACACTGTTTTACAAGCTGGTCACAAGCAAGCATGACAACTCTGAATCCAATCGCTATCACCGATGTAATATAGTTCAAAAGTACTATGTATTTTATTTCAATAGTTTTAAACAGTTTGTAGATGCTTGCACCTCCCACACTGATTAAGTTCAAAATGCGGAAGGATAGTAGCGGCAGGGTAACGAGGGCAAATACCAGAGGGGACTGTGTTGTACAATACAGACATTGCAAGTAAAAGCAAACAGCCTTCCCAGTCAGAGACACCCACTAATGGAAAATTCTTCAAATTAAATTAAGATTAAGCACTAATTAACTAACCTTTAAACAAAAACTAAATAGATGGCTTAAAGCAAACCAAACATGCTATCACAAACAATCACACTACCTCATCTCTGGCACTGCCGTTTCAAACTATCACTGTTTTAACAAAGCTGCTACTTTTTGTCTGGTAAATAACTAAACAAAAGAACAGGAGGACCTCAGGTTCTCCATCTACACAGCCACCACTGTAGACTGAGAGATTGTCCTGACCGAAGTTGGGGCTGAGGTGACTGTGACGTCATCTGTCAGCTAGCGGTACAGGAGCTCCAAAGTAGCAGAGGTTCCTCACTGGTGCCTTGGTAAAAGAGATGGAGAGAAACCGTTTTCTTATTTCCTATTAATATAATGCCTAAGACTTCCCATGAACCGAGACTGGCTGGGGGGCTCCAAAGCAGCTAGCCGCTCTTGGAGCTTTGTCCTTCATTGGAGAAGGTCATTCATGAGGCTTTCAATGAATGAAAGTGCAGACTTAATGACTCAATTCTGCTGTTTGTTTGATCACAAACAATTGTGTGTGATTATGGCTGATTTACATAAAACCAGGGAGTTGCAGTAGGGAGACCTACACAGTCCCTCTGTTCATGAGTCATGTGAGCAAATTAAGACGTCACTGATCCGATTTTGCCAAATGCATCCGACTGACATATTCAATGCTTATTGGCCACAAGAGGCATCATTTGTGTCCCATTAATTGTTGCCTAGTGGATTCCCGGAAGCAGTTAATTGAACATCCCTTCAAATAGCATTGGCACTGATTATGTTGCTGTTTAATGACATTAATTACACTGCTCTAATTGGATGCTTAAGGCCATGGTTTGTTTATCACTATTCTTTTTCTTTCTTTTACTGACAGCCTTTGGTCTTATACACATCAGAATCAGAATTCAGAATCATAAACTGATTGCCATTGCCATGTACGTTACAGATACAAGGAATTTGGCTGGTTGATTGGTGCCTAACAGAAAACACAGTGCAATAGTATAAACATAATTTAAAAATAGAAATATGAAAATGTACAATAAAATATGGTAAAACAAATAAGAGTATGTTAAAACAAGTATATAATTAAAGCACCAAGTGTGTATTAATAATGTATAATACCATACACAACCTGCTTTAAGTATGACATTGATGTAAAGGACTTTAGAAAGCCTTAAAGTCTTAATTGACTAATCTATTTATGTTTTTTTGTATTTCATATTCAAGGGGAAAGCAGATAAAGAAAGTTTAAAAAAGAAATCTTATCTCTATATCGACTTTGATACCTGCTTATCAAAAAACAGAATACAAAGCTATTGTTTTCCCTGTAATTTGACCTGACAGTGCACAAAAATGAATGAAATGTAGCAGGGTAAATGATAGTGTAACACATACTTGACTGTCTTGATATCCAGAGAAAGAAGGGGTAAATTATTCCCTCAGAAGCTGAGTATGCCTTAACAGAGAGAAGAGGAGAAAGTTAATTGGCTGTCTTCTGGCCAACTGGGATCTCTATCCACTTTTACAATGCAAAAGAACCACTAATTATAGGACACAATGCATCGCTATCTCCTGGCTCACAGCATACTTTACAGGTCAGACAATCAGATGCTCCCTGTAAAATCAAAGAAACACATCACGGAGGAGAGGCTGTAATTAGCCTTCACTCTGCAGTGACACGAACAGCCTGGGTTACAAAACATGCTGAGTGATAAAATGACCCAGGAAGATAGCAGCCCTGTCTCCAAACAATACAATCATATACAATTAATTACATTACATTACATTACAGTCATTTAGCAGACGCTTTTATCCAAAGCGACTTACAGGAAGTGTATTCAACATAGGTATTCAAGAGAACTACTAGTCACCAGAAGTCATAAGTGCATCTCCTTTCTTAAACAAGCATCTTAAAGCATAAACCAGAGCAAAAGTATAGTGCAGAGGCAAATTACTACGAAAACAATAATTGCAACAGACTAATACGAATATAATAAGTGCTACAAACTACTACGAATAGGATAAGTGCAGTAAACGAATACGAATTCAATAGGTGCAGCGAACTGATACGAATACAATAAGTGCAACAACTAATACGAATACAATAAGTGCTACGAGGAAGGCTCAGGGTAGTACCGTATTTTCCGCACTATAAGGCGCACTTAAAAGCCTTTAATTTTCTCAAAAAACGACAGTGCGCCTTATAATCCGGAGCGCTTTATATATGGATTAATTCTGGTTGTGCTTACTGACCTGGAAGCGGTTTTGTGTGGTACACGGCGCTCTGTCAACATGTTTTAGTAGACTTAGTAAACTACAAAGCCGCACCGCAGCAGCATTACGGCTACCGTAGTCAGGAGCGTCGCGGAGTAATACATACTGTGCTTCACCATAATATTTCAGTGTGTGTGTGTATAAGGACCCCAACATGGCTCCTGTCAAGAGACACGCTTACGACGCGGACTTCAAACTCTGTCAGTCAGTAGGACATGGGAATAGAGCAGCTGCGAGAGAATTCAACGTTAATGAATCAATGGTACGGAAGTGGAGGAAGTTTGACTGACTGACTGTTTTGTTTCGCTTAATGCGCCTTATAGTCCGGTGCGCCTTATATATGAAAAAAGATCGAAAATAGACCATTCATTGACAGTGCGCCTTATAATCCAGTGCGCCCTATAGTGCGGAAAATACGGTACTTCATGAAGAGGTGAGTTTTCAGCCTGCGCCTAAAGATGGGCAGCGACTCTGCTGTCCTGACGTCAGTGGGGAGTTCATTCCACCACTGAGGGGCCAGGACAGAAAAAAGCTGTGACCGGGTGGATCGGCCGGAGGGACCTCTGAGCGACGGGGAAACCAATCGCCCCGAGGCAGCAGAGCGAAGTGGTCGGGCGGGGGTGTAGGGCTTGACCAAGGCCTGGAGATCATCTACATTAGCAACTATTTTTTGGGGGGAAATGTTATCCCACTCAGATTATTTTTTTGCCTCGTGTTTTTTGCTAACTATCAAATGTTAATGCGGCAATCCTTAAAGTGTTGATTTCAAAGATTTTCATTTAAAAAATGTCTGCTAAGTCACCATCGCTGAAGGAGGAAAACAATAATGATTGAACCTATGACCCACTGATGAAAGTATATCAATATTTATATATTTACATTATTACAAACTGTGTGTCAGCCGCAACATTCCCGATAAAAATGAAATGCAATGTTAAACAGTTAAAATAAGTATTTATAACCAAAAAAGTTGAGCAAAACTCAAGAGGAGTAGAAACAAGCACAATAGATATTAAATTACAACGCAGTAAAGATTTGCACTGAGCTGAATTGAAACCAAAGTCCCGACTATGTTCTGTCACTACATCAACGCGGAATTGTTCGCATCGCCAAGGAAGTTAGCTCTGTCAGGACTGTTGCAATTGTTAGCACCAGTCACTGCTAGCCGCCGGCTCAGCCGTCTCCATGTTGAGTCGTTAAGAGGAAAAATATATGCGCTCTAAATATGCTTCCGTATTGAGCACCTTTTAATAATTAACTCAATTATTTTTTACATCAAGTTACCATCCACCAAGCAGGCATTTCACTTGTGGAATAAAGTTTGAGCTTGAAAAATGAATCTTCAAAAGTGGAAGGTGGACAGAAATATAAGGATTATGGGTCTTTGAGTCTGTAAGCAAAGGTCAGAGAGGGATAAGGCTGGAGTTTTGTTTACTTCACCTGTTTCCAGAGTAAATGTTATATATCTATGAAAAAGTAAGCATCAAAGTTAAGAGATGTTGCCCTACTGCTGACAGGAAGTGTGTTTTTGCATTATTAGAGGGAAGGTCTTACTATTAAAAGGGCCATCTAATTAACGCCTGCACATTTATCAAAAATAAATGTATGTAAAGTGAGCATACAGTGAAGTGTATGCTCACTTCACTGCTCAGAGAATTTATTAATGATATGAATCTACATTTATTGATATTTTGTCTGCAAAATCTGTATCTAATAATTTGGAGCATTATTAGAATAATTTATAATTTGTAGAAATGATTATTTAGTGATTTTTTTACCTGGAAAATGGAAATGATGTACAAATACATCACATCAAACTATTGTTTGTTTTTTGGGGGGTAAACTACTGTTTCCAAAGTTAAAAAAATGTAAAAAGTAAAGCTCAACCATGTATGTTTTTTATTCATAAAAATTATACGAAAAATACATTGATATTTATTCATTAGAAAATAACTAGTCCATTCTTTCTTACAACATGACAACAGTAAAAAAAATTCACATCTGCGTTTTTGGAGGTAATGGATGATGGCTCTATTTTATAATTGGCTGTAAAAGAGTTAGTGCTATTTCATCTCAACCAAAGTTTGGAAGCACGAACCTCACAGAGAAAGGTCACGGTTTGCTCTTGACCTCTGCTAATCACAGACTTCCTAATGATCAGAACTAAAACAAAGTATTTTTGAAGACTCTCAAGCATGGCTGTGTAACTGCCTCTGTACTTTGGCAGTTATGAGCCTATGAAGAGCTGCCGCTCGGGGTTCTCGAGAGATGGTTGAAAAGTCGAATACAGCAGGTGAACTGTGAGTCTTTGTGGGTATTTAAATTTTTCTGATGTTGAATCCACCCTTGAATTCCTGGTATTTGTCCGTTAAAGTTCTTTCAATTTGTTTCATCTCAATGGAAAAGAAGCCCCGCTCTTTTCTTTGTGAAGGTATTTACAGTAAGATGCATTACGTAACCAACTTTAGCTGGAAATGATAGGGAATGAGAATCAAATTTGATGCATGATCATATCTATAATTCATAACCTGCTAAGATATTCACTTTGATACTCCAGTAATTCTGCAACCAAATGCAACCTACTAAGAATGTGTGTTTCCACACCCACACACACGCGCAGTATTATGTACTGAAAACTGGAACAAGGCTTTAGAGTATTGGTATTTTAATGTTCTTTGTTTTCGTTTTTTCCACAAACAGTTCATATATAACAAAGTACTAAAATATCACAGAAGTTACTAGTCAGAGTACCTTCTGGTGCAACCAATAACGTAAATGAAGTTTTGAAAATTTGAATTTAATTCAAAGAAGGGCAAATACATAAAGTCAAGAGGTAATGAAGTTTAAAAAACATGTAAATTCAAATTTATTAAACAGACCTCCCACAGGAAGCGGCATGAGATTACTGTTAGCATTATCATGTTTAAATCAATTTAAAATAAAAACCATAACAGCTTGAACAATTATTCCTCTTGAGGCAGAAAGCTGAGGCTTCTGACTTTCACATTATCGCGTTGATCTCTCATGATGATATCATTATGTTACAAAAGACAGTAAGAGAAATAGAGACAGGGAAAGCATTCAAGTGACCATGTAACTCCTACCATTTTGGAAAAGCAAATGATACGGTACATTTTCAAATGACTTTAGGCCTACTGTAAGTTATTACTTCACCTAAATGACTTAAAATAGTAAAAATAATTAAATAATTTTCATATCTTAACATACATGTCCTTTGCATATCTTGAGAACAGTTCATCCGAACTACCTCACACTTGATGGAAGTTTTGATGGGGACCAAAGGACATGTTGAAGTTTGTGAATATAGAGATACAACGTCCAATGTTAATAAATTTACAGGTAAAAAAGCGTTTTTGTTCTGTGCAGCCGCAGAGACGGGGCTTCAGGGCTGACTGATTAGAGCATGTTTTCCACAGCGGAACTTTACAGGCCATGTCTCATTAACTACAGTTCACATTTGCTGCTTTTTGCTGGATATAAGCTGGTTTTAAAGATAGAAGACAGGATTTAGTGCAGAACTGTATTGTGTATTAGACTGCATTATGTTATTATTAATATTATTACTATTAAAAATGGGTTAAACGTTGGTTTAACACATGTTAAGTAAACCTTACCCATTTAAATGATCCCTCCCTCCTGTATCAGATACTGTACATCAGTTAAAATATTTTAAAATGATGACACAACTACACTGAGAGAGGAAACCAATTCAATATTGCTCAGCTTCCCAACAGACCTTAATCTTGCAGGTGAGAATCATTAAACCCTGCAGGGAGGGTGCAGCATATCATAACCACACAGCATGACACTACCCACTCCCGATATATACAGAAAAGAGCCATACACGTAGGCTGTGCACCTTTCCAGTGTAAGTGCTTTGTCTCATTTATTCTGATGGTTGGACTTTTACTTCCTCAGTTCAGCCCAGTAATTGCGTTTGGACTCTAGTAGCCCTGTAGCTACTGTAGCGTGAGTTGGCGCTCAGGTTTGGGCCCTTGATGCAGTCTTTAGCCATCGGAGTCTGCTTCAAATGTCAGCAACTCACTGGCTCATGGAAAAGGGTGGGGGGTAGTGCAGAGTTAAATGTCAAGTAATGCTTTTTAAACTAATTGCCTCAGTGTCTTTGGAGAAGCCACGGTGGGATGAGGCTGATTAGAAGGGGAAGCTTCATGAATCTGACCACCTGATGAGCTGACGGGTATTGTTGCACTTTTATTGAAAAAAATCTCTGAATGGTCTAACAAGAATGTAGCTGTGAGGGTCCAACCATGCTGCTCTTTAATTGTTACAGCACATTTAGTTTAAAAGCTGCCGGGTTATGTTGCACACAATTATAGAAATATTTATTTATTTCTACAGTGGAGACGAAAACATTTGCGTCATGGCCTCTGCGGTGTACGATGTTAGCCTGACCTAAATGGTAATTTACAACAATTTGTAGAAAAACAACATGATGTTTTTCATCTGATATGTGAATAAAAAGGGAGTGGAATGTGTTTACTCAAACAGGAACATATTTACAATATTTTTGTTGGAAAACATTTTCAGCTATGAATTAATGGCTGTTTTTGAGTAATGACAGCAGAAAGTGTGTATGAAGGATTCACCAAAAATAAACTGCAGTACCCATGCTCATTGTAATAAAGGAACACGTGACGCAGTGTGGATCATTTAGGCTGTATGTTTTTACCCAATGTAATAGTAGGGTGCCATAGGACAGAACAGCAAGCGCTAACCACTATTAGACTATTAAATAGAGAACGGGACAAAGATGGTAAAGGACATTAAAGGGGAGGCTGTGGCGTAGTGGAGAGCAAGGTAGTTCTCCAATCAGAGGGTCGGTGGTTCGATACCCGGCTTCGGCAGTCGATGTGTCCTTGGGCAAGACACTTAACCCCAAGTTGCTCCCGAAGGCTTGCCATCGGTGTGGACTGGATGTTGCATGAATGTTAGTTAGAGTCTGATGATGGCACCTTGCATGGTAGCCTGTCATCAGTGTGTGAATGGGTGAATGATATGTAATATACTACATTTGGATAAAAGTGTCTGCTAAATGACTGTAATGTAATGTAATGTAAATAGGGACAGGGAGGCAGGGACAGGACTAGTGGTGAAATGATTCTTCAAAATCCACGATTCCATTTTTCGATTTTAAACAATTTTTTTAAACCGACTGCTATGTGATTGTTAGACGATTGAGTCTTGATTTTTTAAGATCAACAGACCAAGACTTTGGTTTCATGTCCTGACAACTACCATTTATATTTTCAAAGTCTTCATTAAAAAGTGTTTGTTCTATTGTTTTTGTTTATTTTCTATGTAGAGCACATACCACTTATTTGCAAATGATAGACCACCCCTTGGGCCTATATGATGTCATTTTAAAGTACAAGTTTAAGAATAATGGAAAATTACTCACTTAGACAGTAACAAAAGTGCAGAGCTGCAGTCTGTTTTGGTTTCTCACATAGATCTGAAATGAATACCAATTTAGGCCCTTGCATGCAAATGCAAACCGCACTGAAATACAAGAGATTGCTTTTTCATCTGGCCATCTTCATCTCAATAGAGGAAATGATTTATTTCTGTGCAAATAAATTCATTCAGTGAGAGCTTAATTAACCAGTGATTCATGATTTGGGTTAAGCCCAACTCTCCGAAGCTTTCAGAAGAATCTCATTTTCTAGGACAACATTGATTCTTTTTTATTTCTTCAAATACCCCTCCCTTTTCACTCAACTGATTAGTTTAGTGCTCGTCTGACTCGTGATTTCCTGTCTTGACTGAATACAGAAATCACAAACACAGAGAGTGAATGAATTCCCCCACGGTACTAATCACAGGATGTACAAGTCAGTACAACGTAGTGGTACAGTCTTGTCTAAAGCAAGCTGCAACACACACACACACACACACACACACACACACACACACACACACACACACACACACACACACACACACACACACACACACACACACACACACACACACACACACACACAAGATCCGTAGTTTTGTTTTATGACGGAGGATTAGAAGAAACTACCTTGCCAGTGTGTTTGATAGTTGGTGTTGATAGCGTGCAAGTACAAGTTTGAGGTTGTTAAATTATATTTTGTTGGAGTAACAAGATGAAATAAGATTTTAAACTTGGTGTGAAGGTTTAAAGCTACTGTTCCAGCATCCCCGTCTTCTAGAAATTGCATTTACATACAAATCATTTGCAACAACAAATAGAAGGGAAAAGTAAATGTCTCAACTGCAGTTTTTCATTTCTTTCTTAGTTATTTCATTTTGAGTATAGATTTGCAGATGCTGAGCCCCAAATCAATATTATTGAAACCGGTCCTGTCTCCTAGAAATTATATTTATTACAAATAATTCGCAACAGCTAATACTGTTTGTCTTGAAGAACACATGTTAAGGTAATAAACTATTCCTACAGCAGTTTCAAAGGCTCTGTAAGCTACGCAGCTGTCCCGCCCTTAAGGACACGTCAGGGTTCCCGCTGCTAAAGAGATACCACAGGGACAGCAAGCACTGCGATTGGCCGGGATGGACTGCTTGTATTTCCTTCTACATGTTCCTGACGCCAGTAGAGATTGTTGAGAGTGAACTCATGAAGCAAGTTGTAATTAACACACCTTAGAAAAGTCATTTCAGCTGCAAACCTGCTGCTAACCATGACCACAGATGAAAGAACATGACCACAGTCACTGTAATGAATATAATTAGAGCAATGATACAGCTGGATCATTTTCTAGTGTTGCAAGAGTGTTACCAATTGCTGAAATCCAGCACAGAACTATAAATCAAAATCTTGTCCTGTTAACCCCATTTGTCAAATACAAATCCGTCTTAGAGGAATAGCTCACCCAATTATCTTCCTTTGTGGGCTAGTGGAAATCCACACGCAACTATTTCTTGCAAAACTATTGCCAAACAAAACATTTCCGGATTATCCTCCCATGAAGGAATTTGTTGTGCATGTGTGATGGCATTTAACCATTGGCCAGTAGTCAATTCAAAGCATAAATGAGTTAAACAAACTGCTTGCCTATGCCATTTGATAGAAAGCAATCCTTCTGGGGCCAGAGAGCCCAGAGAGGTAGGTTCAACATAGTATACCCTTTACGAAGTGCAGACACATCCGTGTGAGTTTAGTAACACAGTATAAAAACAATTTTGAAATGTTTCAGCTTTAATGAAACTCATATCATGTTATATGGCTATATTTGTATCACGTGCATAATGCATAAGCATTGACATTTTCAATATATTATTTAATTGACCTTTTTTTTCGGTTCACCACCTCTCTAAAGAGATGCTGTTAGCTTAAACCTGGATTTGACCTTTCATGTAATGTTTATAATGGAGTTAACCTTGATAAGACGGAGCCTGTTAGGCAGCATGATGTCTTTTTTTGTAAGGAAACTACTAAATTGGTATAAACATTAGCTTAACACAAAACCTGATCTTTTTTTTTTTTTTATCTATTAGTTAATAGTACAGTATAAATGAATAAAAACAACTTAATCGAAATCCCAAGTACCACACTAATTTGCCTCCAAACGTGCTGTTTTCTGTTCAGATTATGTTAACCACGCTTGGTAAAGTCATAAAGCTCCAGCTATCCAGCAAAGGCAACATAACGAGAAAAAAAACACTTGTGATATCAGCCGCTTTTCTTCTCTGAGCTGATTTTTTTTTTTTTACTTGAAGTCTTCAGGGAGCTCAGAGCGCAAAAACGCAAGATGCTCATGAACACAAAAGCAGAATGCAAAACAATTATCTCTCATTGAAAACAATTACAAAAAGCTTCCCCAGGTTGCTTAAACATGTTCAACATTATACTTTCTTTATAACACGTTTGATGTTGCATTTTAGTTGTAATACACGTTATTTCCAGGAGACAGAGTTGGTTAAAGAAAACATAAATACTGAATTTGGTCTCAGCATCTGCAGATACTCACTATGAAATACTGAGAAAGAGAGGAATAAACTTTCATGAGACATCCCTAACAGAGCACTGCTAAATACAGGACAAATATGCAAGTATCTGTTATCGGTGCCTCCAGCTGCCGTGTGGTATTCATTGACCCCCATGGCTGCAGAGGATGCCAGATACCTCTTCTAGCTTGGTGCTTCTGGGAGGAACAGTGATTGAGTTACACTCACAGTTTCACCATCTGGAAGGTCTCTTCAGACAGGCAAATGGTGTCTCCCAGAAGACAGACCTCCCCCTTCTGTGGCAGACCTTGAACCACTTCTACATGTCTTTGTGGGGGCGGATATTCCCTTGCACTGAAAGGCAACAGCCATCCTGCATTCAAACACATGCCCACTGTTGTGTCAGGAAGCTTGTCCTCCTGGTCTAGTGGCCATTCCCGGTGATTGAGGAAACAACACGGTTGAGACCGACAACAACTTCTATGCACCAGCTGGTAAAGTGCCAAGGAAGCACCAAGTGCTCTGGAATTGTTAATCCCTCCACTTGTTACCTCCTCACATGACAACATCCAATCTGCAACTCTCAACAATACACAATCTGCTCCTCAAAACAAAGGCTAAAACAACCCAACCTTTGTCCAGAAATAAGGTTCCCCATCTGTGAGGAACAGAGACACAACTCAAGAGTTTGAAGAGAGTGAAATGAAAAGCACATTTCCAAAGTTTAATCCTGTGACCTTGTGTTAACTGTTAATGTATCTCTTATATGCCAAATATAAGTATATATTTACACTTTTGTGGATCGTATTTACAGAGCTATATGGAGAGAGAGATAGGAAAAGATGTGTGCTGGGATATCTGTGGGCAAACACGTTGTTTTAATTTCCACAACAATGTGGCTGAGGTCTAATTCATTCAAGGAGAACTATTTTAAACCAGCTCTGTGTCACTGCAGCGTGGGCAGTACAGTACATGAACGTCTGTTTTGCAACTGTGTACCACACTAATATTTGTTTCACTGTGAAACACGTCACAGTACAGAAGCTAAAGACCCTCTTACTTCAATACTTGTGGACTGCATTTACAGTTTGTGGGGGTTATCTGTCTAGGGTAAGGTTTTAGGGGACAATGATGTTGTCACCAGTTTGTATTTCATCCATAAAGTGTTACATGTTTAGTGCTTAAGACCAACTTTTTAACATTCTTTGTCATGACTATGTGCTGTGATTTAAAAATGATGCCATAAAGATGGGGGAAGAATTTTATCACCTGGCAATATATAGTCCACTGTATATTATCGGACACCTTAGTGTATTCTAGAAGTTTTGGTGGTGCAATCTAACACCTTTCCATAACAACATTTAAAACGGGTAAAGGATAAAGTTCAAGCAGGAAGGGAACCCAGAGCAATATACAGTAGCACCACTGCTAGATTAATGCGTTTGCTGAAGAGACTGACAGCAAGTCACAAGGGAACCTCATTTACTGGAGGACTAGCACCGGTAGGTTTTACTATGCCATGGGCTGTGTTGGACATTTGCATTAAATATCATGTTGACTAGACATTTATGTGACTGAAGCCACTTTATTTACAAGGAATGCTATGTTAACGCTAGTTTGACTGTCCACTTTTCCCATTAAATATGTTACAGCATGTGTTATCTCTGTTTCAAAGCTGACCTCGATCTCATCATCATCCTGCAGTTTCATTGACAACAAATCAAAGACACACAGCCCGAGCCCTCCGGCAGCACATGTTCTGTTATGTATGTTCTCTCCCAAAACGGTTGAAAGAGAAACGTATGCAAATTTAGTGAGGAAATGGAAATGACTAACTGTGTTTTAATGGGCAGCTACACAGACATAAAACAATAAATAATTTGATACTGTTGGAGGTAGAAGCTACCTTAGCAGAAAGCGCACCCACTGGGTATTGATTGTATAATTTTGAAATCACTGCTGACTAAATGAGCTAGTACTCCATATTCTCAACTCATATGCCCTCCTAATCACCTCACTCAGGCGGGTGGGGTACCATAATTTACTGTTCTGGATGAGACCTGTGGGCAGCCAGTGCTGTCCAAGGCAATCTACATATTGGAAAGGGGAATATTGGATGAGGAAGGGGTGACGGGACTACCATTTGGCTCCCGAAGATGAATTCTTTATAACCGATTTTGTAATATAGAATAACCACATCTGGTGATAATCTAGATCAACAGTTGCTTGAAAAGCCAGGTGTGAATCAAGCTGAAAACCATTTTATAGACTAAAAAGGTGTATGAATCCTAATAAAATATTTTTTGCAGCATGAATCTTTTTTTTTTTATTATCCCCAGACTTTGAATTTTACTCCACATTGTCTCATAGAGTGAATGGGAATGAATCAAGTAGTTTATTTAACAAATAATTGTTTTAATGGATGATACCACCATCTCAAAAATAAGATTGAAGGAGAGGCAATAGTTGCATTAATTGCTATTTATTTCAGTATGCTGTGTGCCATATTTCTAAGAAATCTTTTTAAGTCTTTTTTTATACAGTTTTTCACCCAAAAATACCACTGAAAATAACAACATCAAATAACAATGGGCTTCATTTACCAACCATTGTTCTGTCCTCACACAGTGTTTGCTCAATGGGTATTAGCACTCCATGCATTTTAATGTTATTTTATATCCATGACTGCCTAACTATGACAGTTCATTTGGCGTTCACTTCCTTTTTAAAGTACATTTTTTTTTAACTTTTGGATTCCGGTGCTCCAGCCACTTTGGAATTCCGTTTGCACAATCTTGACTTACTTCTGTGAACAACAGAGTGGTTTAAAAACACATGAATCTGTGGTAGACTTTTCTAAGCAAATGTATCCACCTTAGCCATTAAGACCATTGTGTGTTCCTGCACAAGAACGAGGCTTGCATTCAACATCATTTTATGATTAGTTTAATTAATTTATGGGTTATTATAATACTTGTTTGGTAATCAGTAAACCTTTAAAAGTAATTTTTAAGCAAAAATGCATCCAAAGAAGCATGCTTCTTGTCTGTTGGTCGGATAAAACAACAAAAGGTCAACCTGGCTTTAGGAAATCGTGATGGGATCTTTTTCTGATAAATAATTGATTTATTCAAGAAAAGATAAACAAGTCTTTTTATTAAATAACTGGAGTCAGCGAAGATTAAAATTTAAGAGTGAACTGCCTTGCTCCAATCTTTTGTCATTTTCAGAATAAATAACCAAAACGGAAATAATATTCACTTTTGAGCATTTTTTAACCAAGTACTGATTTTCATGCAGGGCAGCTTGCCCCAGTTGAGTCACTGACTTAAAATATTCAAATATCTTTCCTTCCTGTCAAACACAACTGTATATTAGTGGCAGGCACTAATATAAAGCTGTATGAATGATATCAAGGAAACCAATAAAATCTCCCAATAAAAGGTTTTACTTACCTTTTTTTATATGCTACCAGATTTCTCTGCATAATAAAACAGCACAGGATTACAACAGTAGATGTTACACACTCATTTATGAACCAAGATACTTGGACACAGCAGTGGGCAACAAGTACGTACAGCTGGGTTGATTGTTGGGTGGTAGATTAATTGAGTCCCTGGCGTAATTACTCAGACAGGACAGCGGGCAGACACAGATCCTCAGCATCTCTGATTATGTGGTGTTTGTGCTGTGAAAGGGGTCATTAGTCACTCTCACGACGGCAGCTGGACGTCTTCCCAAAATACTGTGTGTGTGTGTGTGTGTGTGCCTGTGTGTTTGTGTGTGGGGAAAATAGATAGAAATGAGAGAGAAGAAAACAGGATAATTGACACCACACTGAAGGGTGAATACACAAAAGCATTGCAGGGCTTTTGAGGCCACTAAACCTGCACAAATAACACCAAAAGAAACCATGTAATATTAAAAGCACCCGCAAAGGGCGAAATGTGCCCAAAACTGTGCTACCAACCAAATATCATCTCGGTGCTCCTGAGTTATTTGCACATATATAAGTGCAGTAATATGCATACATCTGATGCTAAATAGTCCCCTCATTGCAAAAACTTTCACATTGACAAAAATCTGTGCTAATAGCTGCACGCAGTTACAGTGAAACTTTTAGATGGTTGTTTTAGATAACGTTCAGAGAGTTGGTGGAAACAGAAGCGCATTTATAAGGGGTGCCACTCCCAGACTTTCATATTCACTTTGCATATTAAATCACAAATACAGTATCTCCCTGCCACGCTAGAATTCTTTGCCTGAAGTTTTGAGGAATGCCTCAGAACCTCGCCGGTCCTGACCAGTAGCTTGCTGTCTGAAATTTTCTTTTCTTTTTTCTCTTGCCATTGTTTATGCAACACGGATAATAACAGTCAGATGCAAAAAAATGGCAAATTACACTCAGCTGCAAAACATTATGTGCTCATGCCGTTTTAGCGAATTATCTTTTGTGAATCGGACCTTGACAAAAGAAAGATATGTGTTGCATTTGACGTGCAATTGATGGCCTTATCTGCTGCCTGAATTCATTCTTTGTGATTGTTCCTGTGAGAGAACAAAACAATGTAAAAACATGTCTTGCTAATGCAGCAGCCCAAATAGAAGCTGTTAGGCTTCCACAGCTTAGGGGTGTTATATAGTGGAGTTTAAAGACATGCAGAGACAATGAAAATATAAATATCTACGTTAAGTTTTTTCACGTCTGTTTTTTTTTGTAATAAGTATACCAATCCTTTGGCTTCCTGCATCCTGACTCTAAAATAGAATTTGAATGTTTATATTAAGCCATGTTTTCCATCGTTGTCATCTTTTATTTGTATTGCTTCAGCACTAAAGCCCTGCCTCTGCTCTCTGTTGGCATGATGCCCGAGACAGACTTGGCATGGTCTTTTCCAATTTGGTGCTTTGCTAAGATAGATATGTTTGCTTTTCTTGCTGCTGACAGACCTCTCACCTCAAAATAAATATACAAAACAGCTGAACTTTCTTTTCTCAAGTTAGTTATGAAGTTGCAGAGGAGGTTCAACCAGGAAGATCATTTCATCCCAGCACCAATCACACATGTATTTGGTTTCTTTGGTCAACAAGTCCAATATTTAGTTTGTCAATGATGTCTAGATCATCACAAAGAAGCATTTTCTGATCTGACGCCCCTATAAGTTCTCCTTGTATGGCATCTGGATTCATTCAATATCACCAGGTAAAACCAAAATCCATCTTGACGGGCTTCAAATAATACAATTCTGTAGGAATCAGCAACCTGACAGGAGCTACTGGCAGCTACTGGCAAGGCTTAGGTGTGTGAGAGGAGCAAACTGGAAGTGTTTGCTCTTAACAACAATGGTGGCTCCTCAAGAGGTTGGCATACATGTATCAACAGCATCAATTATGTCAGAACTGGAAAGTATTTATTCACTGAAAGAGCTCTCTCTAAACCATTCAAGACATATCTTGCTATTTTTATGGTAAATGCTATAGCAATAAATATATTAATTAATCAGCAATGGATATAATTGATCGACATCTCATAAAAAACAAAACACTTTTTTCCTAATTAGAGGTTTTACACGGTCCATTTGACAGCAGAATAGCAGACAGCTGTGGACATGTCCCCATCACGTACGCTCATGGTTCTATTGATATTAAAATCGAAGGTGCTTGTCGGTCTGGCGTTCCAAGTGTGTGCATACCGATACACACTCCATTCCACTTGGTAAAGGTAATGCGCAATAATGTTGTTTGCCAAGAGTTCATTGCCATTTGGCTGTATTTGCATTCCTTGAAGGACAAATTATTCAAATGTGGGTAGAGGCAGAAATCCTTGCACATCCTCTCTTCTAAAAAAGCATCCACTTTGTTATATTTTTCTTTTTCTTGGCCAATCAGCTGGAGATGCAAATTCCACCAAGAGTACTGGAGTGTTGAACAAAACTGGAGCATGTGCAGTAGGCGCACGCATGCTGTCAATACAGTCTGCCCAATCACAAATTTACATGATGACATCAACTTCAAGTGGACCAAAGCGGACCAAAAAAGACCCTAGCAGATAGGGGAAATAAATTGTTGATCATTGGATATGTATGAAATGCAAAAAGAAAGAAAGTGAATGAGCAATTGGTTTACAAGCACTATGGTCGGCCAAGAAGAGAGACCCCAGTGTGTTGTGTGTCTTAAAATACTGGCGGCAGACAGTATGAAGCCCACTAAATTGAGAAGACACTTGGAAACCCACCACCCCGATCATGTGAACAAGCACCTTGAGTTTTTCAAAAAGAAATTGGAAAACCGTCATGCCCAGCAGTCACTTTGTAAAAGCTATACGTTGTTTGCACTTAAAATAAATTAAGTTAATTTTATTTACAAATGAATGTCAGAAAGCAATTTACATGTAGGAATAGGAATGTGCCTATGCAGAGGAATGTGATCTATGCAGAGAAAGCACTGAGTAACTTGCACATCTTGTCTTTGATTTGGATTTTTTATTTTCTTGCACACTAATTCAGTTTGAAAAACCTACTGTTAAATGGGGAAATGTAAGTTGTTGCACTGTTCCTAACTTCAATTTTAACATTTGAAGTTAATTTTACTTGAAAATATATTCAAGAATGTAATGCAATTAATATGTCTGAAAGCACTACTTGAAAGCAATCTAAAGTCCAATCTTTTTGGAAATTGATTTTATTATTGCTATTTTTTTTCAGTAAAACAAACTGAACAATAAACTGTGAAGTGGAAAAGTAAAGTGATATGTACTTATTTTAGAAAGAAAAACAAATATTTTATAGAGTTTATATATTATAATGCAATTAATTCAAAACAAAGAAGGTACGACCCATTTGGGATGGGTGGGGTCGGGTGCGGTGGGGGGGCTTACAATGTTCCTATATCATCAAAGGGGGCTTGACAAATAAAGTTTGGAAATCACTGAGTTAGCTTTTAATACAAACATATTTAAATCAAAATCAAGTTATTTGGAATAAAAATCCAATAACACAATGGCATCGCTTAAAAATGCAACTCATATACAAATGCACAAAGACAGTCTCAACAGGTAAAAGTATGTTGTTAGAATGTAAGTCAACCAATACACTTTTTATCTCTGCCCTAGCATTCTAATATAGTAATATAGTCAAATTACTTTTTATTTGCCACACTGATATGAGCAGGAAAATTACGAAAAGGTAGTGTAACTGGGATTGTTTTGTACAAAGCAAAACATTTTGTCTTGGTCAGTCACATTCACTTGCTGTTAGCCTGAGGCAACACTAGATCCCCCGAGTACATTGGACTTCTCACCTCAGAACCATAAACTCAGCACATTTTTTAATCAGTCAACTAGACTGGCTGGCCAGTCAGCACTGAGCTATAACTCTGTCCACTACCTGTCATCTTAGCTAGGCCGCTTCTGCCTAACAACCCAAGGGAAAAATGGCTGCGCCCTTTATCAATGACACCGTCGAGTACAAAGAGGGATTTGAACTGATGGAAAGAAACCACACACACACACACACACACACACACACAAACACACACAACCACACACAGGGCAATGCCCTCAGCTCAAATCAGCAGATTTGTTGATTCGTTGTGCTCCAGCCCTTTTCAAACATTTCATGAGAAAAAGAAACTAAACAGACAAACTCAAAAAAAGAAACACTACATAAATATCTGTGCTTGTGTTTGTTGTTTAACAGCAACTTTTTTCTACTGTCTATATTAGCATACATATACATATATACCCTTGACTGTATTGTAAATGTTTTATCTTAAAGGAACCCCTTCATTCCTTTAATTCTGAGTGATAGTTGTTTAGTTCATTGTAGCAAGCTCAAATGCAAACCTGAGTGCAACATCAGTCTTCATCTGAATGAATAGTGTTTGTTTAAACAGACACACTGTCTAAAAGGTGGGCTTTTCATCAGGTGTGCAATTAGAACAATTTTTACACTGTGACGCTTTTCACACAGACCAGAAAATGAGTTCTGAATGCTGCTTTTGTTGTTTTTGCAAGTCAAAAAGAGGGAGATTTGAATATGACACTATGCTGATAATGACACACCTGGAGATAAAATCTGATATAGGAAGCCAAGGATGATCAAAGCATCAACACAGCAGACGACAATCAAGCCAGTTTTGTAATTGATGTGAAAAATAAAAGTGAACATCTAATACCATGCACAGAACATGTATGTTGTGAGCATATGCTGTGGTCAGTCTTGATCAATACTAACAATGGTTTACTGTGGGACAAAATTATAGGTTTGACTACAGTAAAATGGCTAGTGAGGGAGAGACAACAAGGAGCGGTGTAGCCAGTTACCAAAAAGCATTGCACATAAATAGCAGGATCTGTGGAGCTTCACACAGGGATAGGACACAAGATCTCAACCAATAAAAATGCACTATACAAAAACTAAAAGCAGAATGCAGCCCAAAGACAATGGAGTATTTGCTGTGAGACGTCCGGCAATAACCTGCTCAGCTGCAGGAGAGCCAGCTTGCTATGCAACAGCAATATCACCAGGCAACCAACGCAATTATGAATAAGTGCATAGAGGATAGAGCTGACTTGAGTGGTTTATTAATTCTATCCATCGTCTCTCTGACTCGGTCAGATAAATATAATTTCCAGCCTCCGCTTATACAGATGTTGACATGACCTTGCTCCCTCCCTGAGGATCTCATGATGATCAGCAGTGTCCTTTGAAGGGATGTCATTGACGATAATTAATCAATCACCATTAAGAATTTTCATCAATCAGCGTTACGATCGGTGTTTGATCAATCACTGTTAAGATATTTTTTGATTAATCAATAATATACTCTATCACCCTGAGTCGATTGGGAAGCAGACACCCAATGCTATTTGAACATGCTAAACTGCCTAATAAACAAATGATTAGTCAGCAAAGTGCATAAATCCATTTTCGTCCACTTATTGTGGTCCAGGTCTAGCTGGCTGCAGGCCAAGCAATGTAGCCTATTTGCCTCCTTCTCCCAAGCTAAATCCTCCATTCTTTTTGGGGGATCTGTAGAATCCCCACATTGTCCAGACAAGATATGTAATCCCTCCTGCGTGTTCTGGGTCTCCTCTTAGTTAATAGAAACACTTCCACAGAGAGGCGTCCTAATCAGATGCCTGAACCACCTCACCTGATTCCTTTCAACACAAAAAAGCAATGGGCTTTCAACCCATCTCAAACAGCTTTGCTTTCAAGCTTACCACTCTCACAAAATTCCTTTTCACTCATTTATTTTTCTTTGCATCTTACAGGATCGATTTCATTTCAGTTACTGTCACACAAACAGCCTCATCGTCTATAGGAACAGCTGTCAAGAGCATATGCGGCATTTCAGGGGCTGTTATGGAGTCCTTAAGGCTGCCAATGATACCGTCAACCCAAGGAAGTGTGAAATTAGACAGACTGTGCTACCATAGAGCCTATATGACAAAACGTGTGCTCTGGGCACAGTTCGTTGACATATAGATAAAAACAGCAGGTTTGATGGGTATCTGTTGACGAAGGGGTTTCTAAGGCTAACCAACAAATAGAGGTATTTTAAAGCAGACATTGACCAACTATTTGGGCTGTCACGATAACCACATTATCTTCTTATTGTACAATATGAGGAAATTACCTTGATTGTTTGTTCAAATAAAAAAGGTTGCCATTATTTTAGCCAGCATGATGCAGAATAAACAGCAGGATTTTTCCTACCATTAAATTAATTGGGCATAGCACCTAAAAGTCAAACAGGAAAAATATCTAACCTGAAACACGTTTTGCTGTCATCTGATGGTGCTAATAGGTGTTTTTCCTGATGACTAATGACCAGCCAGAAGGTCTAGAAGAATAAGTCCAAATTAAATTAGTTTCAAAGCTACACTTCACAGCTCTGGTGTAAGAACATCTTGAGTTCTTTGTTAACATAGTTCCTAACTATTGAGGAACTCGATTGCCTATTTATTTCAGTGCATCTTTTGTTTACAGAGCCCAAGAGTCCATTTTATTTAGTATTTTGGTTGTCTTATTGTATTCATGTTTTATTTATTTAGGATATTTAGAATTTTTTGTTTTCATATTCCTATCCTAATGTCTGAATGTTATTAAGAATCAAAAGTCCATTGCTCTCAAAAGGGAGTTGCTCTCAAAAGCATTATAATATTACTATATTATCATTAAATCAGTGCCATAAAATGGTCATAAAATGGCAGTATTGTTTTTCACAATTATTTCTGAGTCAATATTTCATCCAAAAGAAAGCTGTTATCGTTACAGGTCCCTTGTAAAGAGCTTAACTCGCCTTTACCTTTCTTTTTTGCAAGTGAATGATTGTGGTTTTTCTTGTCCTATAATCTAAGATGTTTTTTATACATTAGCAGCAAACTCTCATAGTGTGAAGCTAAGCACAAAACAACATAAAAGGTATGTCTTGCAAGGTGTTATGTGCTACTACTTTCTCTTGGGAACCACTTAACCCTACGCTATAATTACAAGCCACTGCCTTGATAAAAGGCGGAACATGATACAAAGTTGGTATCTGAATTTACATTTACATTGGTTTAATTTTTAAGTGAACCATAGGGGCACAAACACTAATGGAAAGCAGCCTAAATCGAGCCCCATGGGGAATAAGAAAGGAGAGCACTGTTTGAGCTAGAGTAGTTCCTAAGTCTGAATATCATATTTGGAAAAGCAAAAATAATGTGTATGAAATATATCTTACTTTCATTTTTGCTGTATTTGGATGCAGAGATTCTGTCTGTCTATCATGAAGAAAACATACTCAACTGAAAATAACTTCACTGGCTTTTCTCACTTAACTCAAAGGAGAGGTGGGTGAGGTTCGTTTCAGCTCCATGTCTACCTGTCACATTCAAGGAGATGTGAGGGAGAGACACGGAGTCAGAGACAGTGTTTGTTTGTGTGCTCTTTGTTTGTTCTGAAAATAATCTTTTTTTTTTTTCTCCGTTTGTCCTTTTAGGTCTGATCTGCGGATACACACTGCAATGAGTTTACTTGACTTGAATGGATGAAGAGCACCTGTCCTCTTCAATAAAATAAATAGCAACCCAACTATGATATTTGATTTTCACCCTTCAAATATCCTCCCCACTTTGTTCATGCTGTCCCCTGTATCCTCCCATCTGTCTTATGTGGACAGCTGAAGCCTCATATCAGCTTCAGATACAATTAAAACATTTTTTTTTCATTGGAGGACATGTACATTCTGTTCCCCTTATCTTCTATTGAAAATAAATTCGCCCAAAAATGATCAAAGAAAGAATTGCTGTTTTGACAAGCAGCTTCTGTTCACACTGTACAGACAACAATAACATTGATAAAAAATCTCATGATAAGAAAACAGTACCTGAGCGTATACTGCATGGGCGGGGCTCGTTTCTTTTTCGTTTTCCTTTTTTTGTGGAATATGTCACCGTGCAGGTACAGACAATAACATTGATAAAAAATCTCATGATAAGAAAACAGTACCTGAATTTATTTAGTTCTTAATAAAGTAATGCATTGGACATCATCAAGAAAAAAAGTGAGTGTTTGTTACAGTTTGACTGTTTTACTGTTTTATTTGTGGAAATCTGTCTCAAACAGGTGTCAGGAAAAAAATATTCTGAATCATATCAGAATAATGTATTGTTATTCAGTATCAGTACAGACACAGTCAGAGTTCAGAGTCCAAAAAAAGCGGAAATGTATAAGCTCATTAACATTTATCGGTGAATTATTGATTATGGGAGCTTTATCTGTGCTTGATACATTGATTGTAATATTTGGATCATATGCTGACATTTGTATAACAAAATGCATCAGGCATATTGACAAAAAGGTACTTTCAGGGAAACCTTCTTGTTCCCGCAGCACATGACACAACAGGAGACGACATAAAAAATTAGAAGAATAAATTGGAAATGTGCGTGTGTGTGTGTCAGGGAAAATTCCAGAGGAGTATCTCATAGTAACTGCCTACACTGTCACTAACATATTGGTGCACTGTGCTCTGCTTGGCATCCCTATGTCTGGAAAGACTGAAACAAAGAAGATACCGAAATGAGCTTTATTGTAGGTCAGCCTTGAAGATGATGCCATGTGTGAAGATCGGTGATGCGAACACACATGAAGAGGTAGATGGAAGGAGGCTGTTGTGATCCCCAAGGACGAAGACGCAGGGCCTCTTATTGCCATGTGTCAGACCGGGCTCTCACCTGCAGTGTGCACATTGCAGCAGCAGTGTGGGGCACAAGTCCATGTCAGAGAGTGTTGACAACACTTCATTTGCATGCACGGAAGAAATAACAGTGGGTGAGTCGGTGAGAAACCAGGTTAGGGCCGGAAAAAAAGAACAGGAAATGACGTGCGCTACAAAAACTGTTTATTTTAAAACATGCAGATTTCTCTCCCACACCTCTATCTAAATTTAGAACCAAAACTGGCATCTAACACAAAGATGCTTGTAATTTACGGTGAACAAAAAAACACAGGCTCTGTATTAAGAGAGCGCAGACAGTTTTTCTTTAATGAGCATTTGTGAATTCTACGATTGAGCTAGGAGTATTGACATATTTAAACATCGCTATTTCAGCTTTAAATCAGACCGCAGAATTACTCTCTGTTTGTGATAAGCTCTTGTAACATCACCAATAAGAATCTAAGTTCAAGCATATACATAAAAAAAGAGAGACCAGCTTTCTCTCCCGAAAATGTTGTTCTGTTGTCCAGGAAAGTGTGTTTCCTGTTCAGGTGGCATTTAAGAATTCGGGTTTATGGCCTGGGTGACTTGTTGACGTAATCAAGGTCATCCTTTACAAATAAATGGCAATTTCCATAACATGCGTAAGCTTGTTGCAAGATGGCTATGCCCAGTCAGTGCATGCATACCCATGCATTAGCTGCAGCTAAAAAAACTGTTCCATGATCTTTTGAGTGTGGAAGTATTTTAGACAGAGACCCAACAAATAGGTCCACTGAAAGCTCTGCAAATTGGAAATGGCTTATCACAGCAGTACAACTGTGATGCACAAACCAAAAGCGAAGGCATCATGGAGAGCTTTGTCAAGAGGGCAGCAGCAGCAAGACAGTACCATGTCCTGTTTACTTTTTGTTCACATCAAAGCATTATATACACATTAGGCTTATCAACACACAAAACGAGTTTCTGTTGGTAGAAACTATTTAAAAATGTATTTTCTGAATGTTTCTCAACCCAACACTGTAAGCCCGAACAGTACTATTAACTCGTAAGAATCATGGGTACAGTTATCAAATCCAGTTAATCAGTTAACCCAACATTAAGCTACAAAGTTTTCCAAATGAGTAATGCTGTTTTCATGTAACGTGAATCAATGTCTGTGAGTAAATATCGATATCTAAATGATAACTTCTGAGTGAACAGAGGAAGCGATAATGATGCTCTAACGTTCAGACTATTGTTACGCTGTCTGTTTCAATTATTTCCCTTGCCCCACACTTATGAAAAATAATTATATATAATCAAATATTTCATTATCTTAACGCTGCCAGTTAGCTGGGTTCAATGTTGAAATGCATTTCATTTTGGAAAGAAACAGTCTACACTGTTTGGTGTTGATTTTGATCTAAATAAAGATCAAGAGCCAAATTAACTAATAATCAAATGTCAAATAACAAAGCAAAAGATAGCATGTAGCCTTCAGGACAGTTACACTTATTTTTCAGGATAGTTCTGGCACAGTAATGAAAATAGTTTGGAGCCTTGTTGTCAATTATAGTACTTTGAAAGAAAATTGGAATCTGCAAGTCAGGCTTTTGAAAGGAATCGGCCCGAAAAATTGCAATGGCTGCATCTCTAGCTTTAACCTGCAAAAGAGAATAATGAGACCCTCTGCAAACATTATTTAAAAAAAAAACATAAGTTTATATTTCGGACAATACGGGAAAAAAGCCTGATTTACAATGTATTTGGGGGATTAACCAGTGTATTAAAAAAAGATTCAATGAGCTTAAGAGGAAGGAAGATAAACTACAAGAAGCTTATTGTTCTTTAACTTAGATAAAAAAGTAAAATTCAAACCAGGAGATGCTGGACAGCAACAACATGCTAAGCAAAAACCAGGTTCCAAACACAACTTGTGCTGAATGTGGATTGACTATCAGTCGAACATTTAACACTGTGCAATTTGTGTAAATAATGATGATGTCTGATTTGTTGCATTTTTTTCTGGGCATCCTGGCAGCCTTAAGGTGGGAGAGGTAACAAACCCTGCAATGCTCATGATAAATCCACAAATGGAGTAGGAGAGCTTTCTGGCATCAATACAGAGTGGTTTATAAGCCCTAAATGATCCGTCTTGTCAGCCTAATTACCTGTCTCACCCACTCTCTCACACTTGGGTCATGTCGGTTTTTTTCCCAGTAGTGAGAAGTAAGGAGGTTGAGGCTGAGGCTACAGAAGAAGGAGCAAAGCTAGGATTTCCAACATCAGGTCCTTGTGTGTGTCCAGTCTGTTCTCATTCACTGTTTGAACCTACAAAAAGTAATGCACTGTAAAACATATACATCCACGTAATCATGAGCTAGGACATGCACGGCTACTTCCAAGGAAATCAGGTGACATAGTATAAAAAACGTCAAAGTCAGCATTGGGATGAGCCCAAAAGACACAGGACTTTCATAACCAATGTGATAGCAAAAGTCACTGATGATTTATTTTGCCTTACTTCTGTTACGTAACTTAAGTACTTAACTAAGTAAGATATGTCACAAACATACTTATCTAAACCCAAACCACAATCTTTTCCTAAATCTACCAAGTTTGTTTTGTTACGTTTACAGGTTCTGCACCACGAGGCCTTCACAGGCGCGCCTATGCTCATGTTGCTGGGCAAAAGTAACTAATGCTATGGACTGTTTATTGTCCACATTATATGTAACCACAATTGATCGTAGACCATACAGAATCAAAGCATGTGGTCAAAGTGCTTAGAGCCACACTACAACGTGCCTTCATGTGTGCATTTAAGTCTGTTAATAATTTTGTTTTTTACTAATTAATTATTGACAATATGCCAGTCTTTGAGCGCCTTCATTTTGAAGGTAAGAATTATGGCCAATGAGTAAGAGATGAATGTTCAGAATATTTTATAGTAATTTAAAAAAAATGTATTATCTCCATTTTCCTTATTGTATAGAAACATTCAAATGTGACCACAAAACAGAGGTACATACCGTTTTTTCTATCCTTGTATTGTGGTATTATGTATTATGTGTAAATTGTTTGATTAGGGATGTGTTTAAATCATTGAAAGGAGTTGTAAAAAGCACTTGAGGCTTGAAACTGAATCTACGTACTATGCATTCCCACCTCTTGCATACATGCGTTTGTTGTAAAGTAGCATTGGTAGGAATTCTTGGTGCCACCTCAAGTGATATTTCCTTGATTATCAAACTCACCAGATTT
This sequence comes from Anoplopoma fimbria, assembly GCF_027596085.1. Classification (NCBI taxonomy): domain Eukaryota; kingdom Metazoa; phylum Chordata; class Actinopteri; order Perciformes; family Anoplopomatidae; genus Anoplopoma; species Anoplopoma fimbria. The sequence continues at coordinate 10,387,937 of NC_072457.1, forward strand.
TTAGCTGACATAGCGTTCTGAATACCATATGTTGAGTGATTGTATTCTTTAATTAAGTGTTTGGATTCAAATCACTTCCTTGATCCAGAAATGAACCCACTTGAATTCAAACACAGGATGTATTATTATTCTCTTTCAGAGGAGGAGACTGTGTCTGTCTGATAATTCATTTGAAAAGATCTTAAATGTGATGATTAGATAATAATGTGCATGGAGTGTGCAGGGAGATTGGGAACCTAAAAGGAGCAAACATGAAAACATTTCAGGGTTGTTCTTTGTTCAGTCAAATACAAAGATGCACACTTTACTGCTTTGGAGGTCTGACAACTGTCGGTTTTCTAAAGGCTACTATCGAAGGTGAGAGACGTGTTTGAGCCTGGAGAATCAGGTCCTGACTGTGATAATGAAACTTTGATTGGTAAACAAAGAGTGCATCACCTGTTGGTGTGGTTAAACAACAGTGTCACAAAGTGGAGGCCAATCTCAGAATCTGAGAAAGTACTACAAGTGTAAGAACATTGACTTTGAAAATGTCACTGTGCATCTATACACACTATTTGCAGGTTTCAAAAAACTCGAGCTAAGGTGCAGGACAAGACGTGCGTTCATGTTTATAAGTTAGATAACAAGGGATTCTAGCAGGAAAGCTAATATGGGTGTCATCTACATAGATGGATACTGGGACAGCATTCCATTGAATTAAGCAAAACTCCCCCCTTTGGTATATTTACTTGTGTCTCAAATGAAAACACATGTCATTCACAGAGTAGATATTTTTTTTAATTTAATTTAATTTGGACTTTAATCATTCACAGTTGTTGGTGTTTGTTTTTGTAAACATTTGAATCTTTGCTGACTACAAGAAGGTTTGCTAGTTAACACAGCTCCCTCTAATCTAAAGGTGTCAATTTCCTATGGAGTTGCAGTCAAGGTTACACTTAAATTAAACACAATTAAATGCTGCAGTTACAGATAGATGTTTTTGAAAAGTTGAGCGGGCGCAATTACTGATGTTTTTAAAATGAATGTGCAGTATTCATGTTAAGTAAGCCCACAATCAACCTAACCATCTACTGTATGAATAATTGTACTCTTCTGGACTGTACTTTTTAAGACCATTAAAAAATCCAAAAGAAGTTAATTCTTGAGATGTGGTATTCAAATTACCCATTTCAAGTGATTAAATGGGCTTTCAGAAGGTTGGAACAGTAACTGATTCTGAAATTATCATGTTTCCACTGTAGATTTATATTCTTCAGCTGACCCTGATATTTAACCCTGCATGGTTTTCTGAAGCAATAGAACATCAGCTTCAAAGCTCAATAATGTTGCATTGTCTGTGGATAAATTACAGTCAGAACTTAAAGTTTACCTTCACACCTAAAACTGTATATTTTATAGGTAATCAAACATGTTTGGGCAGTGTTGTTCTTGTCTTTTGCAGCTTTCGCCAGGCCTTCCTCACAGGTGTTGACGTTGCCCATATTATTTATAGTTCAGGTCTTCTGTCTGTATTGCAGCACATTCTGTTGATTGAACTGACAGGATTTCATTCACACTTCTAAATGAAATGCCAAAGCTGCCCTGCAGTTATACACTCATACTAGCTGGGGTCATGACAAAGGTGCTGTTAGATACAAGGATCTGGAAGGATCAGGAACCTACAAGCACATGCAAGGCTATAGGGTTCAACTTTATTGCCGTTTTTGTTTTTTTATTTCACCTGGCCAGGCAGACAAGTGTGTCAGAAATCTACAATTTTTACTTGCCCCTATATAAATTGTCTTATTTATTTGTCGTTATCAAATAACAACAAAGACCAACACTAATTGCGATGTTTAATATTTATTCAAGTAATTTAATCTGGAGTTTCACCTACACTGTTTAAAGCCATCCACTTAAACTTCTGTTTCCAATATAATTGAAATGCTTGCTTGCTCTTTAGCTCATGAACTTTGTCTTTACCTGTAGCCTTTTCTTGTGAGTACCCTATCAGTACGGGCATGTGCAGTGCTCAACAGAGATGAGAAGGAAGCAGGATGGCTCATTCTTAAGCTACTGCCATTGTCAGTTTAAGATGTTTTACATTCTTTTTACCCCTTAATTGGGCAAGTGAGTTGCTAAATTGACTAATCCAACATGGCATTTCACTTGCTTTGGAAAAAGGGCAAACCTTGTTGTTGAGCCCTGGGCTACTTTGTTCAGTTTATTTTAAAGTAGGCTACTTAAACAAGTGGTGGGAGTCTGCTGAATAATTCAATGGTTGTATACAAACGGTATATCAAATGTTTTATGTAGACCTGAGGTTTAGCAGATTAAAGGTGTATCCCAAGTCTCATTTCAGATATTTCCTCGCTCCTTGCTTGAACAGGAAGACCTTCTGGTCTGCAGTCTCGAAGGCCGTCTCAAATCTCTTGTTTCTGGTAAGAGGAGCAAGTAGCGTGGAGGAATCTCTGATGGACCATGAGCTACAACTTTATTCATTCATTAGAAAGATTTTACTTTTAATGGTTTCCCCATTCATTATTATATGGATACAATTAAATTCAGAATGAGTAAAAGAGACTGCCGGTCAGCAAGAAATACTTTTACATAATTTATTGTAATTTTCATTCAGTCACGAGAGATCATTTCTGAGCTTCCGGTCTGATAGGAGTTACATGATTTAAATTTATCCAAAAGGTATCCTTATAATAACTTCTAGTGTTCAAAGTGTTCAAAAGACACCATATTCACATTCTGGATTATCAAATAATGAATTCACATTCAGAACATCAATAAATACAGACAGAAATAATTAATAAATAATATAAACACATGCTGCCTATAGAAATTGTTCCTGCGCCTCTAAGCAGGACACTGTGCACATTATAAATACTGAATGCAGGTTGTTAACTATGTGCAGGTGTTTGTTAAACAGGTAACAGGGCTGCTCTGCCAGTGATAACTGCATACCTTTATTAGTATTGGCACAATGCACATATGTGCAGTCAAAGTATATCAAAACTCTATACAGCTGTTAAAGCTGACCGACAGCTGATACAGTTGGGATAAACTAAATAAAAAAAGAAAGACACAAATTCCACAAACAATGTTAAAAAAAAGGGATGTCCCACCCATAGTTCTGACATGGTTGGATTTCAAGCAAATTACAATTATTTACAGACTTATCTAAAACTTAAACCAGTATAAAGGCTGCTTTAGATGGTGCTCTGACAAGAAAAGCTCAAGCAGATGTGTTAAATGCAAAAAAATAAAAAAATAAAAAATAAATGCCTCAAAATGCTTCAGGTAAAAGAAGCAGGAACATTACAGATTCATGTAACAGCATCAAGCCCATTTGATCTTTTGAGAAAGGTGGCTTTAAGGAAACAGAGAAAAGACTGGGTTAACTGTAGATAATACTTACCCTTAATAAGTGAATGGAATGAACCACAGGTATGTGCCATGGAAGGAAGGAATTTTAACACCACTCTTTGATAAGTAATTAGTAATAGACAAGTAAAGGGCAGAGGCGTCACATGTCAGTGAAGCCAAAGACAGTGAGCGATGGCCTGATTTATCTTGGCATCATTTAAGACAGCCATGTGCCGTCTCACTCAGATGATCAATACCTTACAAGACCTTGGCATCATTCCTTTTTGGTAGGACCCACTATATTTGTGTATCTTTTAACATGCACAAAGGCATTTAAAAAGAATGCATATGTACAAGATGAGACACAGTTATCCCTATCCCTCAATCCCTTTACTTAAATATGTATATAAAATTCATTTCATCAAAAGGCAAGAGCACCGCATCAGTCTTTCATGTGACCCATGAAGCAGGAAATGCTTTTGTGCCTTTCTGATAGACATCCGACACTGATGGACAGAGGTGAAATGAATACGGTTATGAAATCAAACACGAAACCTTCCAGTCATGTCATGATTTTGATTAACAACCAGGCTCCGTCTGCTCAGTTGTACATGAATTTTAATCCGGGCCTCATCTCACATATTGCTAGAATTGATACCTTTCCACAAATACCCTCTTTATGTCTATTATAATATAATCTATAATATATTCTCACAAAGCCAGTCCGCAAATTTCTCCTCATTCATTACATTCAGTCCCGACATGTAAATCATCTAATTTACAAGTCACTTTGTTGTTATCTGACTCTCCTTTTTCATATGATTATAAACTAAAGAATTGACAAATAGGCGCCTAAGCATACGTTTTGCTTATGAGAGTGGAAATCTTTCCTGCTGGAGTTACATGGATCCTTACTTGGGCTGTACGAACGAGTTTGAAGCTTTAAAGCTTCATTCATAACACTGATATTCAAATTATTATCAAATACCTTACAGACACATTAATAATATGAAATAAAGTTGCAGCCCTAGTAGGGGGAGGATTTTAGCAAGTTGTACTAAATACAGAAGTATCATTATTGGTAAAACAATAAATCCAAAACGGATGTATCCAGTAAAAAGATGATTCGGAACTTGGATTGACTTACCTTCCTTCTACATACCCCTTTGCTTATCAGTGAGAGTTATTGAAGGCAATGAATTATCCTACATACATAAATCCTACAGCGCCTCACAGCTCTGCTGATGTCCTCTACTTAGACATTACATTTTTTTCTGCAATGTAACCTTGCTACAGTTAATACACTTGTAGTTTCTCCCTGATACTTGCTTTTTAAGTTTTGTATGAGATTCCTCCATCAATGGTCGGACATCATACACTTCAATAGAGCTCAAAATAGTTGCATTTAAAAGGTACTTATTGAGATTATGCATTACAGCCATAGCTCCTATTCATTGAACAATAACTTCACAAACTGGTATGTGCATATGCTATAAAAGATTTCTAAAATTTCAGAAAATCCTCTTGAATATATGCATAAAACGCACAAAGGCTAAAGGAGAGGAGAGTGTTGATGGTGTTTATCAAGACTCAGCAATAATGACTCGATACGGACTCAAATATCTAGAACGGTCATCAGTGAAAATAGGCAGATCTGGTATCGGTAGCATTATTTTAACAAATAAAAATTCAGGATAGTTATATGCATTTATTTGTAAAATTTTGTTTTACAAAGTTCAAAAAGCAATGTTTTAGCCAAACCTAAAGTGTTGCCTGACACATAAAAGAATGACCCCAGTCTCTTCCACACAAAGAGGCTTGCAGTTTATCAATTTAGCACTGGAATTGGATCAGTACTTGGTATGGGCTGATACACAAAGCCCAAGTATTGATATTGGTATCTGACACTGTTTTTTGGCCTGGTGATGCCACAGACAAGCGTCCTTAAGCAAAATAATCTACGGAGTCTTGGGCCTATGCCCTCTAACCCTCTGCCATCTACACAGGAACAGGCAGAGAATCATAGTGTAAAGATGAATCTCAGTGTACTTGTGCTAATTTATGCTAAAACCAATCAGAATAAGAGCTCCATCAGATTAATAAATGCTTGATGTAAACACCTTAATCAGAAAGAAAGGCTCCAAAAAATTTAATTCAGCTTGAAAGTGGTGGTTAAAATTATTCACAATTTATCTAAATACTTTTGTCAAGTAAATCTCAGTTTCTTTCTAGTTTAAAATGTCAAGATTCTTACAGCACAAACACCATCACATGACGTTTCAAATCAAGACAGGAGCTGCAGGTTGCTCACTGTCTAGCATGATACCTCAGTTTCTGCAATTGAATACATAGTAGTAAAGCAATAAGGGTATCGATAGTGGCTCCCAAAATAATAGCATACGGTGTGGTTAGCTAACTCTGCTGTACACATTTTGGGAAAAGGACTGTCCATTTTCTTACAAAACATGCAAACAGAATTATGTCAATAGTAATTATGTGCTGTTGTAGAGTTATAGGTGAGGTGGAAGGAAAGTGGTAAGGTCATTCTGAGAAAATGCAAAACAAGGCACAGGGCGGGTCAGGGAGCAAAAAGCCCCATTGGTATTACAATCTTCACCAGGAGACAGGAAACAATAGAGGGATGAAGTGAGAAAGACATGTACTAGGGAGAGGATGGTTTGGCAAAAGGTGCAAGATAGACTTAAGTCAGAGAGATAGAGAGATAGAAGCAGAGAAACCAAAGAGAGAGAGAAGGAGCGAGAGAGAGAGATAGAGATAGAGAGAGAGCGGCAAAGAGAGTGAGAGAAGGAGTGAGATAGAGAGAGAGAGAGAGAGAGGGAGAGAGAGAGAGAGAGAGGGAGAGCTCCACCCAGTGGTAAATTAGTTTCACTCTTCTTGGCATAACAAGAGGGGAGGCTCTGTGGCTCTCAGTGTGATGAAGAAGGGCAGTGCAATAACAGTGATAAAGAGCAGTAGAGTTATGGACACACACACACACACACACACACACACACACACACACACACACACACACACACACACACACACACACACACACACACACACACACACACACACACACACACACACACACACACACACACACACACACACACACACACACACACACACACACACACACACAAAGCATTAAGACAACTGTGTCAATTTCATTTTATTTAATATGTTAGCCCGATAGTAGTGGGTAGCCTTCAAGGGAGGCTGTTGCGGCTTTTATACATTAAATGTTTTATTTCCATGTTCTGTTTATATGTAGTGTTTTTGCTGCACTATTTTCAATTGTCCAATAAATAAATATGGGAAAAAACTCAGGATTGAAGCTATTTTATTTTAATCAATAATCATACCAGCAGACATTACCCATTTATTTCATTTGTTAAATGAAAAAAAAAAAAAATGAAAAAAAAAATGAAATTTGTCATCGAGAAAGAAAGGAAAATACTTTTGACTAAGTAACCCATGGAACGCTGTAAGATATTAAATTGCTACCAGCATCCCTAATTTCTTTTTTATCAAAAGGCCCCCTATTGTGAAAGGTCATAGCAGGGTAAACCCAGTTTTAACTAGTGGTGTAAGAACCATTGTCGATCTGTCATCCGTACGGATACCCCCTTACGGTTCGGCACGCATGTGAACTGGGATTAATTACACAAATCAGTGTCAATGAGTGATTATTTGGCGGTAGCAACGTGATCTCCTGTGTTTTTAGATGAAGCATTAAGCGGTTCAATTTTACTCATTTAGGGGCTGGCTAGCTGAACTCTCCAGATCAGGAGTGACATAGTGACACCGTTTATGGCTCTGGTAGGGTAGTGACCTGTCAATCACAGGTAAGCCCCGCCCTAAAGCATACTCTCCTTTATGGTCTATTTTACTCTTAATGAGACCATAACTTACTAAATGAACATCATGCTGTATTGAAGTAGACTTGAAACTAGCATTGAGACCATAAACTATTTTTACAATGTTTACTGAAGTAATGAATCAATTGAGAAGTAGAGTCATTTTCTCATAGACTTTCATACAATCAGACTTATTTTTGCAACCAGAGGGAAAGACTCTTCTTGGTCAGTAGAGAAAATGCAAATTTAAGACACTGCCGTACTGTCTTCACTTTTCAGAAACGGAGATTGCCGCCTGAATAAGGCATAAACAAAAGGCATATTTAAAGGCGGAGTCTGCGATTCTAATCCAATACACTTAAATTAAGCAACTATCTCCTCACGGTCTGCTAGCTTTCCGTACTGTTTCTGTACCTTCCTACAGCTCTGAAGGCTGAACCCGCGCTTTACCGCCACTTTGGAATTACCAGAATCTCTGAACGTGGGACTTCCCGCTACTGCAAGCACTCGCTTCACCAGGAGGAAATCCAGCAGCATGCGCTCCTTCGCACCAGTGGCAAAGCTTCACTGCTACCTCTTTGTTACCCATAGTGATCACAGACACGCTCCTGGGACTCCAGTCAGTCAAACAGACAGTTAGCCTTCAGATTTTTACCTATTTTTAAAAAAATCAGTCAATTAACTCAACTTCCGTTTCCCACCGTTGTTTGGTTTTTAATAAGTTTGGCTCTGAGTTGGCAACAAGCAGCAGTTGTCCAGTAGATTGCTGTGATAAAAGTAGATGTTTTCCATCCATTAGAAAATTAACTAATTTCCTCTATTACAACGAAACATATAGCATTGGCAAACAGATAACAAACAGGTTAAACTAAGCTAAGGTACATGGACACTTATGGCGCTGCCTTCTACTCACGCTGTATATTAGCATGCAGTCTCAGGGCAATAATTGTGTTGAGACAAATTAAGAACTATTGTAAAATGAACTCTCTCTCTCTAACTGCTTTTAATCTTTCATACTGGTAAAAGAAAAATGACAACTATCTACAGAAAACACACGATGAGCATGACGTGAGTTGTGTTATGTAGTCATTTATCTGTAAAACATCGTATTTTGAACCCTCATGCGATACATACATAAGACCACTGTGTTCAAAGCCTACTTGCCAGTGTGATCCTGCCCATGAATTGGAGTAGGAGAAGAAGGGAAGTTTTCACAGCAGCGGTCTCTTCACATTCTATTCTGGTAAGAAAGAACATCCTTTGTTACAACAGCGGAAAGTCATACTGGGACAAAAATGATATATCTGTAATATTTAGAAAGAAAAACTGTGGATTATGTTTGTCGAAGCAGCTGTGATGGCAAGCTGTTAAAATGTATCAGTCTTTAGCCTCGGTCTTTTGAGGTAAAGAAAACCTGCCGTGAAACTGACAGTTGGAGCTTTTAAGTTTGACAAATATATAGTTTGAACTTCACTGAGGCATTGATGTTAAAAGGAAAAAAAATAACACATAAAACTGATATCTTTGACAAACTAAGTGGTCCAACTACAGAATTGGTACGTCAGACAGATTTTTTGTTTTTGAGTGCTTAACTTGCATGTCATATTGTGACAAATGCGTCACATTAAGTGTTCAAATCCTGATCCATATTAACGTTGTTCTAAATAAGTTCTGGTACGGATATTGTATCCAGTTGTTATTATTGGTTTTGAGAAATCAAATTACTTTTGTATTAAGAGAGAAAGAAATTGCACTAAGCTAATAAGGTAATGTCAACAAAGTCTCTAAAGAGCACTTGTGTGTTAAAGAGTCATCACAAAAGCAGCTGTGCAGTTTGCCATTATGATCCATGTTAATAAGATGAGGGAAACAGGCAGAGCTAGGAGAAAAATTAGGATATAACCTAATTGCCTTCTGTTGTCTCAACACAATTAGATAATATAGCATGTAGGTGTAAAATCTTTACAATTATAAGGCAACTAATTAATCCAGTTGGTGTATAATGGACAGTAGGAATTAACATATGTTTTGGCTCATGTACAATGCCTGACAATAAGTAATTGAGAGAAGGGAGTCTTTATTTATCTTATCAATTGTGCAAAAAAATAGAAACCTTAAATACTTTGGTAATGGCTTCATAAGTAAAATAAGTGTTTTTAATGAACATTGTTCATGCTTATTATTTCCATGATTAATGATGGTACATCTGAGTACAAAGATTTCCTTTTATAATGACATACTTATACTTAACAGACAGTATTGCATGGAAAAGTATCACTACAGAATAATACTAATTTTCAAATGGGCTATTCTGAATGTAATATCCAGGTTATCGAAAAAAAAAAAAAGCAACTATTTTGATAATTAAATTATCATTTATGATAATATTGTCAGCTTTTTAAATGTTAAAATTTGGTGCTTTTCCTTACTAACATACATGATCCTTTTGCCATTTGGTTGACAGAAAAAAGGTTATTTTAACTAAGCATGGAAAACAGCAAGTTGCTTGTCTAGTTTGACATACCTGAAATGCAGTCATTGGTTTTGGATATATCTTTTGAATTTTGCCGCAGAAGAAAGGCTTGAACACTTGTTGCCCAACCCACTTACGGACATAATTCTGGGTATGTATTCATTGAAAGGACAAAAACAAAACTGCTTAAATGTCACAACATTTTCACACATGATAGACTACTGCCAACCATGGCTTTTTCTCCCTAGCTAAACCCATGTTATTTAACTGCTGATGCCATTACGAGGGAAGCTAATTATAGCCTTAAATGTCATCTTAAGAGCCTGTTTGGCAAAGATTTTAAGAAGACTAAATACATTTCTTGAAAATAGGAATGCAAAAAGGATTTTAGTAAGTTACAGCTGGATTAGGGTTCCAAATAGGTAATTTATTGTCATGGTACATAATTACAACCTTTTACACAAAATCAGATCTAAATTTGCTTTATTAGTGAAAGTCTTGGGTGGCATTGTAACTCTATAAAAAAATGACTCTGAATCACAAAATATGCCAAACTTAGTATTGCTGATGAGTGTTTTCTTTGGCTACATCAGTATGTCCATGAAAAATCTGCACTTGTCGGATGTGCACAAGCCTATCACTTTGAGTCTTACTGTATTTATTGTAGCCTAATTATCTTACAGTTAGAATGAAATGTGTTTGATTACGGATGTGAATTTCATATTAATTAACCATCACTGTGTGAAGAAAATGTATAACTGATGATCGTTGTCCGCCAATATTCAGTAAAATATTACATTACATTACATTACATTACAGTCATTTAGCAGACGCTTTTATCCAAAGCGACTTACAGGAAGTGTATTCAACATAGGTATTCAAGAGAACTACTAGTCACCATAATTCATAAGTGCATCTCCTTTCTTAAACAAGCATCTCAAAGCATAAGCCAGAGCAAAAGTATAGTGCAGAGGCAAGTTACTACGAAAATATGCAATCAGGACATCAAAAATCTGATAATGTTACATTATAAGTAGCCAATCTGTGTTTAAATTGACAGGAGAGCTAGTAACAGTCTCCTACATACAGTCCATGGTAACAGTGGTAGCATCACTAATGGCCAACGTGGTCAATGTTTGTAGGTTCCGTTAAGTTGCGTTATGATGCGTTCAGGCTTAACGCAGAAAATAAGTATATTGGGCAGAGTTAAATTACAACGTTATCAAAATGAGATTCACATGTAATCTTGTAAAATGTAGTTATGGTTAGACATTTTAATAAATCCAGTTGTATGAAGATATTTTGATCAGGGATCTCAAAAAGTTATATTTGCTCCCTTTTTCTTTAGTGCTGATCCGATCCGTGTCTCCAATCCGTGATACGATCCCAACCGCGAGTTTCATGATCCCTTGCAACACTACAAACTATCATACGGATAAATCGCAACAAAAGGTGGCAGTTGGGCAGTTAAAAAAAATAAAACTATCAAATAAGTCTCCTTTTTTGCCTGAAGTATGCTAAAAAGTCTGTAGTCATCTACATTAATGAAAAGGATTCAGTGGAAACAATATATGAATGAAATGAAATGATACACTTTGATATAGTAACTCGTGCAAAACAAATGCATGGTCACAATAGTCAGATGGGGAACAAAACAAGACCAGGTGTCTGCTGTCACTTCTTTCTGACACAGTTTGACAAAATAATTCATTGAGATGATAACAGCTGCATAAAACCACTTCAAGCCTCTCCTCAGCTCTTGCCTTTGGCATGCCTCTTGTCATAGATAAATTTCATTTGAAGACTGAGAACAGGTGCCCCAAACAACATGATTTGCCAAGCAATTGACATTTTTCTATAGGCTGTAATTATCAGAATAAGGAGAAACATGTGTTCCTTTCTCTGTGAGAGAGAATTATCAAATTCAAATTAGTGTTCTGGAAATGCAAATCGGTGGATCAGTAATGCCCGAATTATACAGTTTAGACCTTGGTCTAGAAGGGTCATGAGCCTGGTCACTAGGTTTCAATTTTTAAATAATATAAACTACAACAGCTAGTAGACTAGTGATGAGGACACTGCAGAGAAAACAGGCCAAAATTCCAGTAAGTGCAGTGAATTAAACAACCCTAGCCCTGTCTCACACATAAGGGAATTGTGTCAGTAGTGCTGAGATCAAAAAGTGGCCGATGGTATGCAACTGTGATTCAGCGGCATATGCCGATCCCTGGAATGGTATACTGCTGCTGTTCAACTGGCATACTGTTTGCTAAAGGCAGGTGCCGCGTGAAAGTGGAAGGCCACTGTCAGACAGGCTCATCAGTATTGCTCCCGATGCATAATGCAAACCCCTTGCAAATGAGCCTGTTTCACGATAGATAATAATCTTTATTGACAATGTAGCGCAACACAGGGTCGTAAATAAAGGAATGTGTCTTTTTGCACTCATCCGTTTTGTTGTTGGGATATATTCAATGCTTTTGAAATAACTATAAAGTAATTTTATACTTGCCGATGTACCTTGAAGCTAGTAACAGAGCTAACAGTAGTTCTAGCGGACATGGCTTTTGTTAGCCTGGCGGTAGACAATAACATAACTCTTGAGCCAACCAACCAAATTGGATAATAATTGGAACGTTAATGGCTGAACATGATCACACATTAACTCAACATAGCAGAATATTAACCAGGCATACATGGTATATTATGTATCATGTATCTGGGGAGTTATTTGAAACCACGAACTGTTCCAGGACCTGCGTTTAATTAATAAGCTGTTTTCCTCAATGTGTGGAAGTGACTGAGATAATTATTCTATTTGTAAGGCAACATCTTGCTTGACTTAAACATTGCTTTCCTAACTTTGCAACTAAATACATAGATATTATTTCATTTTTATCATTAATAATTACTTTTTTTTTTTTTAAATGGTAAACTAGCAACTTGGTAAGACGTCTTCAAAATAAACATAAATTACCATTTTTGCACCAGATCTGTGTAACAAATTGTATCAATCCAAAAACTGCTGCAACAACTTATGTGACATAAATAAGCATGAAAGTATCATCACACACTTCCATCATTATATTCTAAGCCTTTGTACACTCTAAACTTTAAACATTTGAATGATGTATTCCACCTCTATGTGGCAAATACTGTTGACCTGCTTTGTCCCCTTAAAGATTCCCTACTACCCCTAAAGATACAACGATGAGTTTATGTGGGGTTCAAATATATTAATTAATAAATGAATGCTAATGTTTTGTAGATAGGTAACTGTTTGCTAGCAAATTCACTTTAAAAAGAAGTATATGTATATGGGATGCACCAATACTGATATTGGGCCAATACCAACCCAAATAGTTGGATTGGGTTACAGTGACAATGGGACTAATATCTTTAGTTCAATTCAATTCTATTCTAAAAAATGTTTTGCAAGTCCAAGTCAAGTCTCAAGTCGCTCATGGCTCTAATGAGCCTTCTGTTGTCTGCTGCATGCCATCCAGTCTGCTTAGAACTCTGCACAGATCTATCTAAGGAATTCAAGCATGTGGTCTATTACCATTCCTCTTTTATCTACTGACATACAGAATCAGTATAAGTGTTGTCCCTATACTGTAATTTCTAACTTTGATACAATACATTGGACAATCTTGGATATAATATTTCTTATACCATGGGGAAAAATGTAAAAAAAAACTTTGAGGGCATAAACATTTGTATTTAAATATAACTTTTAACAAAAGTTTGGGAGCAAAATTAAGTGGGCTAGGTCTATGAAGAATTCTGTGCTCTTGTAAACAATTTGGTGCTCTTGTAAAAAAAAAAATAAAAAAACAATCATAAACAAAATGGTTGTAATTGTATGAATGGTGAAGATGCAAAAAAGTCTCATCCACTAAGTGTGGTAAACCAGACAGGGTCCTTTAAAGCTCAATGTCAGAACCACAAACCACCTTCATCCGGACCGGTCATGGAAGGGTCCGACGAAGGGATCCTCCCACATCGGTTTGCAGTCCTTGAAAGGCCAAGGACTGTCTATGTAATTAATGGGAAACACTGCAGGCTATTAAATGACAACGACAACCTGCAAATGGTTGTATTCAGGGTTATGCAGGCAATGCAGCGATGGGTGTGGCACCGTGTATCAGCTGGCTGGCAGAGAGCAGAGAGAGTGAGAAAGCTCAGCTGCAACTGATTTAACAATAGTACGGAAAATGATGTACTGATCGATCGATGGGTGATTGTTCATGGGTTCCAAATCTCAAGCCCCTGTGTGTGTGTCCAAACTGTGTTTCAAGTCCAAGTCTCAGAATCGAGTCCCTATCACTGGTACATACTATATACACTACATACTGAAATCTTAATTCCTGTTTAGACAAAGTGTTGCTACATTAAAAAAATTCCTGTTGATTTTGAAGATTAACTACCAAGTTGCTGGTGTGCGATTAATTATTAAAATAATTAAATATTAATTAAATTCATTATTAATTAATTTAGGAAATCAATGTTTAAGTCAAGTCTGGTGTAACATTACACAAAAATATATCTCAGTTAACAACCACACAGTGAGGCATATATTTTATTAAGTAAACACTGGTATTGGATTGGTACTTGATATCGGCCAATACCCAAGGTCAAGGTATTACTATCCGTATCTGGACTGAAGAAGTTATAGCATAGTATATCTTAATGTTGCAATTATGGCTGGGTTCCACTGCTCCAAGTGGCCAAAAATAACTTAATTATTGCAGCTTTAAATCAGCTTAACCAACAGTTTGGTGGTTAAGGGCTTATTTAATTAACAATGTGGTTCACTTTCATTTTATTATAATCATTAGTGCAACACTTGGTCAGCTACAAATCAAATCGAGGGTGATTAAGGCAATAAAAGAGATAAATGACAAACAGATAACAGCCATGACGATATTATATGGTTTTCCCCCCAAAAAAGATGACTGATTTGTGTGATGAAGGTCAATCTTTTGAATTTATCTTTATTGTCATAAGTAGTATTAATCATTGTAGTTTTTATTTATAATTTGTCTAGCTAGCAAGGAAGGATGCAAAGAAGGAACTATGTTTGACTAATGCAAAAATAATAATACATGTTCTTTTTTGCAATTGTATCTTATTGTAATGTAAATACGACCTTTGATGAATTACTCTTTTAAATTTACTGTCAAATTTTGTGATCAAACCTATGCGTGTGCATGGTTTTAACATCTCTGCTGCAAAGAACCAAAAAAGATCATTCCCTTGTAAATTACACAAAAAACACTCTGAATGAAAGAGATGGAGCAGACACTTCACCCCTTCCATCCCCAGTACACTTTTCATGCAATTCATTCCAATGTGTTCGTTTCACAGAGCTATGTGATTTGAATAATATTCCAGCAAATTCAAAATGTTCACCAAGTTAGAAATAAATGACCATGTGTGGCAGTCTTAAAGTTTCATGCATATGCATGGGTGAGCTATCCCCTATTTATACCCCTCGGCTCCCTCCTTTCCCTTTCTCTTTGACAGAAGTATTGCTGCCCAAAAAGCATAACCAAGGACTAAGAGACTGCCTGTGATTGTAGGCTGGAAAGTACAGCCAGCTAAAGATACAAGATATTGAAGTGACCTAAGCATGGCATTTATGTTTGACATTTGTGTGATAGGATGACTGTTTGGAGGACAGGACTGCGCATACAATCTGCCTCTCCAACAACTGTGAAACATAGTGAGAGGTTGCTTCGTTGACAGGAATCTCATCTGGGCAGGTTAAAGGATGTGGAGTGTAATATTCCACAGAGGTAATCAACTGATGAGAAACTCCATCACCTCTACTGTGCTATAGCACACTTTTGAATGATAGTGAGTTTGTTCAGCACAAAAAATGAGTAGTTTTCATTGGTGCTCCGCATGAAATCCCAAGATTGGTTTTAAGACAAGTCTAGTCTAGAATGAGGGTGCTTTCACACCTAACCTGGTTTTGTTTGCTTAGTCTGGTGTGAAAGTCAGTTAAGCTCAGATGAAAAACAGGAACGACAGAGTAAACAAGTCAGGATGTTGTTCCAAGCAAAACCTGGAATGGTTCATGTGTGGTGTGAAGGCACAGCAGGCACAGAAATCTGTGATAGTGACATATGTGTGGTTTTACTGTAGCGAGCAGGGGATATACAGTTTTGTGAAAGCAGCAAGCTCCGCCGTGTTAAATCAATCAATACAACTACTGACAATTATTTCACATCATATCATTTTGTCAAATTCAGCTACATTCAAAAATGTAGTGTTCACACAGCCATGGCTCTGTAAATGGGAAACAAATAAAATACAACAGTATTCCAGCCATCAACAACACACGGCATTCGTGCTGTTGCACAGGACAGAGGCAAGGCCATGGGTGTATAAAGAGACTGGCAGTGGGAGGGAGGGTAAATATGGAGAGGGGTATTTGATTGTTACAGCAAGGTTATTAAGCAACCTAAAAGAAAGAACCACCTAAAAAAACAATATCAGTTTAAGTGTACGCTATATTTAGAATATTTTGGTTCTGCTGCTGCCCCAGTCCACTGCAGTATATTGCTCTACTGTAGATACATTGACTATTGGTAAGATTCCCATACAACCCTATTTCGAAACACCAAAAATGTCCCTTTAAGTGGTTTTGTGTCCGGTCTGATGTCTAGCACTCAGCTGATTTAAATAAAGAAAGTGACGCTGTGCGACTCCCGTAATGCGATGCTTTCAGTATGCGCCTGGGCAGACAGCGACAGTATGCTGCTTTTTTCTCTCAAAATCGGGTAATAATTTAATTTTCAAATATCTGTTTGTTTTTTACAATTTGAATATATACTCCAATTTAGAATATCCTAAAAGCCCTTGTTAGTTTTGTGCGTAACTTTAGCGAGTGTGTGGTCAACAGAGAGAGAGAGAGAGAGAGAGCGTGTCTGGCTAACTTTGAGGTCATTGTGATATCAGAGAATACAAACACAACGCTCACATATGGTTTAGTAATGTGCTCCATGACCTGCTGTTGGTTAACCGGGCTAAAATCATTCTTTTGTTTATGCTGCAAGAGCAGAAAGGATGGTCCGAGCAATGGTCTTGATTGGACCAGTAACATCATTGAGCCCATGATTCCATCCACTAATGGAAGGCTGGCTTTATTCATTAAAGGACACATATTATTCTCATTTCTAGGTCCATATTTGTATTTTTGCGTTTCTACTAGAACATGTTTACAACACAACCATGCTCAAATCCTGGCGGCTCTTTTAAATGCACAGTTTCTGAATACAGCCTGCGTGTATTTCTCAATAGATTGTGTGTTCTAATACTTTCACAGTATTGATATAGCACTTTTGCTTATACCAATCCATTGTTGTCAATGTAGACAGTCCACAAGCTAGAGTGATGCTGCCGTGAATACATGGAGGAGAGGTTAATAACTTTTAGTGGAGGACTATTTTACTTGCTTTATCCTTGCCATCTATGCGCATTAAAACCTCTGGTTGATAGGTCAGCCAAATTAAAGATAATAAATAGAGCAGTAACGCTGCTGTGAGGGATTTAAGGAGGAGCAAATCCATTGTCCTATGTTTTGAATTTGCCTAGGTAACAATTTACTGCTAAATTACCGCAACTTCATTATTATTATCATCGCAGCACACAGGTTTTTGTTGCTTAGTTACGGCAGGCTGAATAGGAGCACGACCCCCTCAAGCACCTTGGATAAAAAGGCCGAAAGCAGCTTTTGACCACGCCTTCCACACATCTACATTGAGAACAATGGATTGGAGGGCACAAAAAATGCAACATTTGAACGGCCCCTTAAACTGGTGTCAACCCACAGTTGTCTAGCTGATGGATAATATTGCAGTAAGCAGGGAAGAAGGAAAGACTATTAGCAGCTGTCTACCATGTTTCCTGTTGAATGTGGAATCTTTCAACACATGGGAATACAGCTGGTGTCAATAATTGAACATCCACCTCACTGATTGTTAAAAATTATGAGCCAGCTCAAAAATGACAACTACCTATATTAATTGCTACAGAGCAGAATAGCTTCCTCCGTTTGTGACCAAACTGTCCGCATGGTCAAAGAATGTAAACAAAAAACTATGAAACATGTCCAGTGACACGAGAGGTCAGGAAATGGTTGCTTATTTTCTCTCACATATCTCCTCTTTGCTGAGGTTCAATTTTGACGACTGGACGTTTTATTAGTTATAGTTATTTATAATTATCTTATTCCCAGTGAAGTTTTGCACGGTTTCAATGCACTGGTGTCATTTTGGACATTAAAAGTTTGTTGTTACACTGAGGTTAATCAAATACAATTCAGCTGGTTACAACTTCTAAAATGTGAACATTTTACAGCTTTGCTCTGTTTTATTACATTATAAATAAAATAGTTTTTGGTTAACAAGATGGCGCCTCAATAACAATTTTATCATCATAGCAAGGCGCAAAATCCCAACACGTTCATACTAAAGGAATCTGCAAAACCCTCGCAAACAACATATTTAATTTGTTATTACTACAATATGAGATCAGGCAACTAAAGCATGATTAACAATTTTATGGTTATGTTTATGCACTGAAAGCAGCGTTTTGGAGGAGCATCTTGGGCCCTGGGAAAGTGTTATGGGCAAAATAATCACCGGTTGCAGCTCAGCTCATTTACAGTCATGATCAAAGAACCTGGGGATCTACATTATCCTCTGTCAGGAGCAGGGCAGGCTAACTATCCTCACAAGCCCCAAAGCATGCTGCAATCATGACCTATCTACAGAATCAGGAATCAGGAATTCAACACCACATGCATGAGTGAGACCAAAGCACAAACAGAAGGAAAAATGTGCCCCGAATTAGAGACCTTCAATTCCCACAGCACCCAACAGTGATCATTAGCTCAACAGTGCGACTGACAGCTCATCCCAAACCGTTGGCAGTTCTCTGATACATCATTTCTGCTTCTGCTTGTTTGTTTACTTACTCAAGCAGAGGCCTGACATTCTGATAAGAAGCTGACAAAGAGCCCTCGGGGGGAAGATAAAAAATAAAAAAGGAGTAAGATATTTAGACCTTATCTCCGGTGTCTAAAGTGCAAAGGACTGTAAAGTGCAGGAGGGGATGGAGGGCACGGATCATGGAGGAATATATGAGACAGGAAGACAGACACAGACAGACAGAGACAGAGACAGAGAGAGAGAGAGAGAGAGAGGGAGTAAGGGTAAAGCATTTTCATCGTCTTTGCAGTGAGATTAATGGTAAGGGGAAGGAGTTTCAGCGTGCCACATGAGCCGCTGGGACGTGGTGAAAAGGCAGCATGACATCTGATAAATCCAGCAGGGTCCTGACAGTGTTAAGGAGCACTGGGGGAGCGAGTTCAACTTATTTTGCTGTCTTGCTGTTGTTCCCAGTTGTTCAACCTTGGTGTGGGCAGTGCATTTCTTAAAAGACTTCTCATGCCTTGGGAAAGCTGAGAGTTACAGTCTGAACTAAATTTCCCTTCAGATTTCGCTACACTAAGGGCTATACTGAGAGACAATGCGTCTGATGCTCTGTGGTCATTTGTGGCAGATTTCTTTTAAACTATTGCTAACATGTGAGTGAGCTGCTGCTTAAGAAATTAAAAGTACAAGGCAGGCGTTATTCTATAAAAATTAAAAGTGAGAAACTCAGCCCTGAACCCATTTATTTCTACTGAAGACGTAAACCTTCAAGCAAAAAACAGCGAGATACGGAAAATGTTAGCAAACCTTGCTCGCACAGGGTTATATAGGGTATGTCTATATAACCCTGTGCGAGCAAGGTTTGCTAACATTTTCCGGTTTTTTTTTTCTGCTTGAAGGTTTACGTCTTCAGTAGAAATAAATGGGTTCAGGGCTGAGTTTCTCATTTTTCATTTTTTTAATAAATCTGAAGAGTAAGAATAACTCAGTAGGTCTATATTTTATTGCAGGAAAAATAAAATCCTGATGTACAAAAACAGTTGGTCTTTTCTCCTATTTTTTAAGACAGTGCACGATTCTTTACAGCATTTCGTCTTTGTAATAAACAATGTCTCTCCCAAACTATCCAAGAACAAATGAGAGACATTTACAGTACGTTACCAGCATGCTACTCTGATGGACTGGTGAGCCAGTGAACAGATCCAATCTCATTAGGTTGGGACTGAAAACAACTCCTGCCAAAATGTTAGTGCCTCCATGTGGCTGAGATAGAAGCTGGATATGTCACACAGGCATACAGGTTAAACTGAAGTCTGATATGGCCTCAGCATCTTACACAGGGCTTGGGACATTAATCTTCTTTATGACAGTCTCCAACTCCTGCCTCCACCACAGCGGTGGGCCGGGTTTATTGTGAGCTACATGGCAGATAGCTATGACAAAGGGAATTCTATCCACAATATATTTGCAATATATCATGTCATATTATGTTTTTTTTATCATATCAGACCTTCAATTGTAGCACAACCACACTTATTAAAATGGAAGTACAACAAATATGATAACATAGTGGTGCCTTTTCATCGCTTTAATCAAATCTGTCAGAGTTAGCAGCTATACATCGTATTATAAATGATGAACGCCTAACAGTAGTCACAACAGTGATTTACAAGGTAACTTTCATGTTGTTCCAAACAAACAAACTTAATCTCAAGCACCGGAAGTGAATAAAATAATAGGAACTCCATGCAATAGTATGCCTTCAATACCAAAATTACTATTAAGATAAGATAAGATAAGATAATCCTTTATTAGTCCCGCAGCGGGGAAATTTGCAGGCTTACAGCAGCATAGAGTAAAGTGCACACAAGAGACATAGTAGAAGATAAAAATAAAAAAACAAGTATTATAAATAAGCAATAAGAAACAGTAGAAAAACAACAATAACTGAAATATTATATTTACAGACAGAAAAAACTATTTTAACTATTTTAACTATTATTGCACAGTGTAATGTATTGCACAGGTTTTTATTGTCATGTTTTTATTGTCATGTGTCATGTGGTCTGCTGGGAGCAGAGTTGGTTGTGCAGCCTGACAGCAGCTGGAAGGAAGGACCTGCGGTACCTCTCCTTCACTATTATTGAACATAATAACAGGGTTGACACCTTTCTTACACAGTATCAACAAAAACAGCCTTCCCCTACCTATCACAATGGCAGTGTTTACTGCACGGTCAGGAATTACTTGATTTAATCATGGTATGTATACATGTGTTCCTGTTACTTTGTTTACCTCCTTCAATAGTGGAGGGAATCTAGAATGGCACAGGGAGTTAGAGTACTGTTTCCTGTGTACAATATAGCCCATGGGGATACTTCACTTGGTGAGTTGCTTGGCAGGTTGTGTAACTACAGGATGGATGCCACACTCTCCCACTTAAAATATAATATGCATTTGATTATGGGCCATGCTAAAGTATCGCAAACACTATGTTTGTGGTTCCACCTCTGCTTTTGTTGTTGAAGTCTGGTTTGCTTCTGGCATGTGTGATATCTTAAAAGATTTGTTTAAAAAAAGGTTAAAGTAGAAAAGGCTTTTTCAGATAAAAGGTACAAAAGGGAGCGAGACTGGCAGCTGTGAGCAAGGCAAAGCAATCTAGCAGGGACTTCAGAAGAAGATTTGTGATCACTCCTTGGTAAGTGTTTAGCAAAGGTGCTTGCCCATAGCTTGGAGAGATAACACTGCCAAACTCTTATTCATAGAGATGCACAGGGAATTATATGACAGATGTATTTCACGTCAGATTAGCTGGATTGGTGGAAGAGGCAGTTAAGCACACCTCTATATCAAAGTTAAAGCCCCTTTTTCCAGCGGGACATTATTGTTGACATGTCATTGGCTGGTAAGGGAACAAAAAGCAAATAGATACTTTGCAAGTGTTTTATTTGCTAGTTTGCCTTCTTTATAGATATATGACAGCATAAATAAATGTTATATATCTAAAAATGACCATTCTCAAAGCATTTAGAAACAGTGAAGGAGAGGCATGTCTACTCTATGGTTAAGTTGCCTTTTAAAGTCTTGGCAGAGTAAATGAGAGGAACTAAAATGCACAAAAAGAGAGAATAAAATACATTTTCATTTGTTCATTTTAACACCAGTAACTATGCATTATTACATTATTTTTCTGTACATCATATGCAATGGTATAAATAAATGAGTAAAGATGTCTAGTGGGACATATTTTGACAATAGTTTGTGAGAGCGATAATAATAAAAAAAAGATGCCTATGCCTGCTGCTGAAACAATTAGAGTCACAGTTGAAGAGTCAACAAATGTGAATCAATGACCATGCATAAAATACCAAACTTTTTTTTTTTATTCAATTGTAAGGATTGCGATTTTCTCTGATTTCATGTCACTGCAAAATTATTACCTTCATGTTTTGGACTTTTGGTCAGTAAAATCAATTCTATTTAAAGACCTATCCTTGGGCACTGGGAAATTGTGATGGGCATTTTTCACTATTTGCTGACAGTTTATAGACTTTGGCAACTAATCAATAACTTGAAAGAATAACCAGCAGACTAACCTATAATGAAAACAATCATTAGTTCCACCTCTACTTATGACTACATAATTGAGCTACAAATTAGGTTATATCACCCACACAATTACTATGGATGAATGAAGCAGCTATTCATGCAAGAACCAATAGAATAAATATTTGATCTGATAGTCGTAGCTATGTGTATGCCTCCTGATTTTATAAACAATGCTCTCTCTCTCTCTCTCTCTCTCCTGTTTCCTGAGACAAATAGGAGCTCTTTGAAAACGTTCCAAATATCACTAAGTGCCCTCGGGTTAATATGGAGATGAGATCAAAGCTGACCGAGGGCCATTCACACTAAGAGACCAACGAGAATGGCCCTCTTTGGTTACCTGTCCTGAGGCTGGAGCTCGGCTGACATTTAAAAAGAAGGACCTGGATTGCTGTTTCCTCTCTCTTTTCATTGCCCTGCAGAAACTCCACTTGACAGACATCTCTAAGACTAGCTCTCACTTAGTTTCATGTCAGGGCACTTTACAGGTTTTTTTGCTTCCGTGTTACATTGCTCATGGGCTTCTTCAGACTTGGAGGATATCACGTTATGTGAAGTGAGAAGTTACTAAATCATTTATGCATACAGCGAGCCTACCCACGAGGCGTTTTAATGTCACAGTTTATGCACACATGTCAACATCAGGTCAAGCTTAATTCACATTTCAGACACCAAAAAGAAACACACATCTGTTTCATTTGAGGCGAGAGAGGAATATGGAAAAGGAGGGGGAGGAGAGTCAAAATGACTTCAGCATCCCTCCCAGTCAGAGCTGAGAATCATTGCGACGAACGGAAGAGGGATGAGGAGAAGGAGCGAAGAAGTGGTAGTATAGCAGTGGTGAGAAAAGGGGAGCAGGAGGTGAGGAGGGTGTGGGGATGAAAATTGATTTATTGCTGCTCTGATGAGGAGAGTCATGCCAGGAGACAGTGGGTGCTCTCCAAGCCCTCGCTGCGGCAACATAAAACGAAACACGGGCCCTCCCTCCTGATATAATTGCTGCAGAGATCTTAGCAAAGGCTCGAGGTCTCTGTATAGAAATTTATGCAACCTTGACTGTTGGTACCATGCCCGTTTTTTTTTCCATTCCAATCTTCAATCTCAATGTCTAGAAGCTGCAAGTAAAGATATAGGACATGCTTTTCACTCGGCACTATTGACAGCTTTAATTTAATTTAAACATCAACCCCACCCACACAGATCAAAGGCATACTGTAAACATTAACGCACATTCATACAGGATACAGATTCAGTTATTTTATCTCACCACCCTTTAGCAAACTAGCTCTATATATCTAAAAGAAAAAACGTACAACCTTAATGTGGTCAACAAGCAAAAAGGAAGTTTGATTTTTTTTTTTTTTTTTTTTTTTACTCCAGGAGTGTGGGTTGTTGGTTGAACACCTTGTATGCATCAATCAAAGCCATTTGATTTCAAAGCATTCACCAAGCCATGACTCTTTCTAGGTCAAAGTTTTACTAGCATGCCTGTTGTTGGAATTAGGCTTGAAAACCGAGTTCTGGCAGCTATTTTTCAAGTGCAGATGGTTTTTTTCAAAAAAAAGAAAAGAAAAGGCATAACATGACGTTCTGACCTTTTCACAGAACAGTTAAGCACCCTCACTGTTTGGCATTTAATCAGGAATAAAGGAAATATTTCACAAATATAAAGATATGTTTAAGTATTCACTTGTGGCTCATTGGTATGAGGCGCAGTGTTCGACTAAATCTTAAATTCACAGGGGAGGTCATGCTTGGTCAAAATGCCTGTTTAACACACAGGTAACGCAGAATGATTCCGCAGTGTCTCTGCTGCACATGCTTTATACCATATAAACAATCCATAGTTTTACACTGGGCATTTTTTATGGGGCCCTGAAGCTTTGACAACAGAGGAAATTACTTGAGCACCCCAAAGAGCTTTGGAGCATGCTGCAGTGGTGCGGGCACAAGACACAGCATGAGGGCGGGGGGATGCGGAGAGGGGAGTTAGCCAATACTGCTGACAAAGGTGGTGGTAAGCTTGTTTGTCTGTGTGTAAACCTGTGTGTGTGCAAAAGCTGCCTACACATGTGGAAGTATAACTGGAACAGACTAACTCAGGCTGTGGATTCAGCAGTGTGAGAGGCTGTTTTGTTTTTTTCTTCCCTCACATTCAAATGCCATTTTTTGTAATCATGGGTAATCTTCCAGCAAAATGTCTCAAACTAATCAAAGCAAACCCAGTATTAATCTATGTTCATGCTATCGCTGTGTCATCACTAATGCTACCTTGACTGACACTTACAAATGGCAAACAGTGACGACTGGAAGAGAAAGGAAACTGACTCATGCAGCTGCACACAAAGTGACTTGCAGAATATTGCTGTGTCGCTCCTCGTGTGAACAAAGCATATGAGGAGGGTCAGGGTAGAAGGCTCATTAGGGTACTCTCCAGCACTGAAAACAAAAGTTATCTTCAAATATTCATCACAGTTATCTACGGTTTAAATGATTGATCTGATAAGTCATTGAAGAGAAATTCTTGTAAAGCTAATTAGGATAATTTGTGGGCTATATAAAAATGATAAAGACCTGATACGAATTATTTACCACCAGTAGTGCTATGGAGAAATGTTTGTATCTTGTGCAAGAGGATGAACCCAATACGCACTCCTACCACGGCACCCTAATCCACAGACAGTTGGTGGCTGTAAAATCCTAGCAATGTGCAAACTAAGGCAATTAAGAAGTATGTTTTCAAACAAAAGATATGCAAGGTCAATTTCACAGTATTTTATATATTTTTCGAGATGAAACAAAAAGGATGAAAAGATTGTAAGATCATTGTTGTCCTGCATTGACATATCCCTCGTCTCTGAAAACGTTCACTAAGGTGATTTCACCATTTAGTGGGAAATACAGTATAACATCAAGGGGTGTCTAAAAGAAGAAACAGATTTGTGTGACAAAACAAGTGGAATAAAAATCCGACTTCAGCAAGGGTGGCTAGCATGACGTGCATTATGATAACTCACACCAACCCCCCCCCCCCCCCGCTCTAAATAATTGATGCTCTTTTTCCTGCTCATCAGCCAACTTCTGAAACTCAATTCCCACCATGATGGAGGAAACAAAAAAAAACTAGAAAGAAGACAGATGGAGAGAAGGTGAATTAAACGAAAAGGAACTGAGGCTGCACAGCTTTCTACTGCGGAGGAATTCAAGAGATGCCTGTGATGGCTGAGACTCAGAGGAACACCAAACCCAGGAGGCCTGCAGCAGCGCACAGTGATAGGAATGTAAAATGAGATGAGGAGCTACCTCAATGAGATCTCATCAAAAGCAAACACAAGCTTTCAGGAGGAAGGGGGTGAGGGGGAGGGCTGCAAGTTTCATCAGGGAAGGTTTAACCTCCCCTTAACCTTTGTGGACAAATGCCACGAAACAGATGAGACGCATGGAAATTGTAGTCCGACAGCGAGCCATCTAACACAATAACTGAGGTGGGCGGAAGTCATTTTGGTTGTAGCAGGCAAGGCAGCAGTGTCTGAAGCCCAGGCTGGTAATTAACCTCAAAGCTGTGGCGAAAAAGAGGACAAAGTCCGGCCAGGCTTTAATCGGCTTGTCTGTGGCCGGTCAATAAGAAGCCCTGGGTAGACTGCTTTATTGAAACACTCTCACAGGTTGGCCTGCCAGGTAGCCGGCATTAATATTGGCTCCGGCATGAAGCTGTCAGGATTTATTAGTCAGAATCACTGGTACTCCGCCAGCAGGTGTCAGCTCTGCAGAGAAGGAGAGACTGAGATAGATTTATATAGGAGAGAGAGACAGAGAGAGAGAGAGACAGCGACAGAGAGACAGAACAGAGAGTCAGACAAACAGGGAAACATAAAACTAGCTTTTCTCTGCCCCTTTCATTGGTGGTGGACAACAACGGTGTGTTAAAGTGCAAAAGTGTACGACTGTAATAACAATACTTAGAACATTTTAAGTAAACTCTCATTAGTTATGTTGCTCATCTTTTTGTTCAATTACATTCTGATGTTAAGAGACATTAATTCCCCTATCGCTGAAAGAAGCTAACATGGTCTCTATCTAGGATATCTGAGTTTGAGAACACCGGCATTTATATATGTATGCTAGCATAAATACACACACACACTTGCAACAATATTCAATCTGGGTCCAACATATGGTCTCTTCTCTTCTTTGATCTGTGTTTTGGCCTTCAAAATTGTACTTAATTGTTTACCGTTTTGCTCCTCTTTTGACTACCTTAACATCTTCGAGCACTCCAGAAAGGGGGCATTTTCCTCTGTTGCTAAGCAACAGGCACAACCCAACTACCCTGCCAAGGAATACACAGCTGAGTAGTTAATGAGGATACAAAAGACTCAACTTCAAATGCCTGACGATGCCGGAGACAAAAATCTTTGCTTGTTATGTGGGTTGGAGGATGCTTGTAATTCCAAATAAGATATCAATGGACCACACAACTCATACTCTGTATTCCATAGCATAAAGAAGTCATGTGTGTCTTTTAGATTAATGTCTCCATCTAGTGACAAGTCCCTGAGGCAAAGTATACACACACACATATGTTTAGGGGAGATAAACGCCAGAAGCACCCGGTAACAGATGAAATAGATTTTAATTATGATAAACAGTGACTTACTGTAGTAACATAGTAGAACATGATACAGAGATACAAGAAGTTTGAAGAAGAAGTACAAGTTCAAATAATTGATTCACAGCTGAAACAAGTAGTTGGTTGATCAGTAAATTGATCTAGTTAAAAACAATGGGCAGCCATTTTGATAGTTGATTGGTCTTTGAGGGCATATTTTAAGCAAACATTAACAATATTCTTAGATATTCTGTTTTTGTTTGTCTTTTGCTTTTCTTAGCATTTTTTTGACTTTTTATAGACTAAACAATCATCACGAAAGTGGTTAATGAATGTTGTATGTATGAATATTTGTTTATAGTAATATTAATAATACAGAATTAAAAGCCGATAGTCTTTTTAACATATGGAGCCGTGCAAGTCACTGCATTTTCCACAACACAAATATTCCAGAATAAAATCCTTGTGTTACCAAATGAAGGGATTCTATCCACAGAAAAACACTGGAGAGCTTTTATAAGTGTTTGGTTAAGAAATACATATTTCCTTATTATCTATCCATCTATCTATCTATCCATCTATCTATGCATCTATCTATCTATCTATCTATCTATCCATCTAGCTATATACATATATATTATATATGGATAGATATAATCCGCTTGTATTTAAGCACAGCTAAGAAAAGTTTGATTTAATTACATTCCAGTAGCACAATTTGTTTGCAAGGGCATTTTGTCAACACATTCTTACATACATAAGTGTTAAATCACACTGCTCTGCCTTGAGCAATAAACCTTACTCTTGTCAGAGGATAATATGAGAAGGGTCAACTCTCCAGAGTATGCAAAGTTAAATAAACTTCTGGCTCTATGCAAGTGTTTTTTCTTGAATTAATTTAAAATGAAATTACATTCCTAATGAGTACACCTGCCAAGAACGGAAAACAAAGAGGGATTAGCTCTGGGACATGCAACTATTTAAATTTCATTAGAGACCAGGGGACCTCTGCAGAATTTGCTGTGCAACTCGTGCTGTAACAATGCATATTGCCTCAGGAGTAATGTTCTTACTACAATAAATAATCAAACACTTTTTTTCTTAGGAGTTTCATGCTGATTACACACAGACAGATCTGCCTAAAAATAAGGATACATTTTATGATAAATATGTGTATTTGGCACCAGCCCCCCCTTCTTTAATTAGAAGTACTAATTGCTTTTTTTTTTCACTGCCAGGCATAGCTGTCATATATATGATAAGCTGATTGACAGAAAATTAATTGAAGTCAGTTATCAAGCACATTCTCTTGATTTAGCTTCTCAAATGTGAAGAGTTTCATTCATTTTATATTATCGTAAAATAAAATGTCTTTCTATTTTTAAGTGTTGTTTGTACAAAATAATCATTTTGAAACCATCATCTTGCACCCGAGCCACATTGCCTACATGGGGAGTTGAGACCGTAAGAGGGCTGGTCCTCATTTAGAGCCCAATTATTTTCAACGACACGGACAGAACCTGCGAATTTCACAATAAAATGTTATTAACTTTAAAACCAGGAATATTGTGGAATTCACGAAAAGTCAGGATGCAGTTTTAAAAAAGCTGAGTTGTTCCTACCATTATAAAGTGATTTTCACAGATCCTAAGCCAAATGAACAGAAAAGAACTATGCTGCTATGTAATTTATAGGCACGCTGCTTCTTGGTGTTTCATTGAGGGCGGAGCTCAGCCCCTCCACTATACACACACACACACACACAAACACAGTCATGTCAGAGGCAGCTAAGTCATCCAAAAAGAAATGAGGAATTCTGCTCTATCAGCAAAATTTAGAGCAGTGCAATATCCAAATGACTAGTCAGCTTTCTGTAAGTTTTGTAAGTTTTGCAGACATACGAGCAAGAATATGTGCAATGAACACCTTTAATCAAATAGGTACACTGTTGTATTACATCAAATTCATTGAATTTCATTAAACTGTTGAAATTGTATTCATCCACAACATGATTATACACTCTTTCTGATAACAAAATGTGCTTAAATTGTAAAAAACTGAAGTCAGTCAAATTAAAACTTAAATCACAGAATCTGGGGGGAAAAAAATTATGGATTTCATAGGGCTTTGACAGACATCCACACAGCTGTACCTGTTATTGTAAGTATTACACTAATAACAACTCTTTGTCAAGACAATCACTGTTTGCTCATCCTTGTGAGAAGACCAGGAGTCTGTGACATTGAGGAGAATTGATCCCTCTCCTTAGAGCTACCATTACTTCTCAAGGTGGCATGCCACCTCCTTGTGGTCTAACTATTGACTTGAGAATCCACTTGAATAAAAAGTAATGCACATGGGTACTTTAGTTAACTTTATTTAAATAAATATGTTGGATTAAAACTCAAAAATACATATAAAGTGCAGTGAAAAAGTTTTCGCAAAGCATCAATCTTACAAATGTTATGTCCTTTCATTTCATTGTCAAGTTTCAATATCGACATACTCTAACTAATAGATCATCGATCAATAGAGGCAAGCGTGTGACTCAGAAGTGACTTCAATACAGCCCCATCAGCCAGCGGAATTTACAGGAAAGGCACATTCTGTGTCATATTGACCTCATGGTAATGCAGTCTGACTGCAATCGTTAACAAGCTCTACAGAAAAGAAATTCAATGCATGCTCCAGTTTCCAAAACAGGCTTTAAAGTTGTATGTTTGTGTGTGTGTGTGTGTGTGTGTGTGTGTGTGTGTGTGTGTGTGTGTGTGGTGGGGGGGTACCAGTTTGTACCTGTGGGGCTAATTAAAGGAATGATTAGACTTTGATCCAGAGAGCTAAGACCATGTATCAGCTACAATGAACTAGGAGAGATGGTGAAAGGCCTAATTGCTGCATCAAAGCAGCCAAAGAATGGTGAAGCTGAAACATGTAGTGGGAGGAAAAGAGAAATGTTGTATTATTACACACTCACTGAGGTCAAAGTGTTCATCTCTCTGGACGTCACTGCAAAGCTTTTTTTGGTTGTTATTCAAGGTGTCTAAGGGGGCCGAGGTCCGGTGCACGCAGAACACACAATATGTAGATTGACGCATGTCATTTTGAACCAAAGTTCACAAGCGCAAGTTCCACACAGAAACTTTTAGCTGTACGCAGGTAGATACATATGCTGAGGTCAGCCCAGCAAGCTGATTGCCATGCGAGTCAGTCACACTATGGTGGGCACAAATGAAACGCAAGGAGCTGGAAGACTGCTGCTGCTTCCCAGTCAGCTATGAGAGAAAGAGAGATAAAGGGCCTTTCACACAGAACCGGCAACGTCACCACTGCGCTACGAAACCAATCATTTCCAATGGTTTCCGCGGTGCTACAACGCCAATGCAAACTAGATATCTAAGTTTCAGTTTGTTGGTTTCTTGTCTGTTTGTCAGCTGCATAAATTAAAAACCTCTAGACAAATCTTTATGAAAACTGGCTGAAGGACACAGTTTGGGCCAAGGAAGAACCCAGTATGTTTTGGAGTGAATTTTGACATAACTAGTTCAGGAAATATATCCAGACATATAGTTGTTGTATTTTCAATTTCATAGTATTAGAGAGTGGCTGTTGAATTTGTATAGTCTATTGTAACCTGCTGCCTTTTGGTAAAGTGTTTGTTCAGTGTCCTTTGTTACATGAAATATATGGACTGTTTTTTGTTACATTATGTCTTTTTTTCAAACAAATATTAGATTTTTGCATATTGTATGAAGAGAATTCAATTGTGTTGAGTATAACACAACACAATTGAGAGCATGTGTTTGCATTCTTGCAAAATGGAACAAACACAGTTTGATAAGATAAGATAAGATAATCCTTTATTAGTCCCGCAGCGGGGAAATGTTTGTGTCTCAAAAAATGAGATTATTGTCTCCAACAATGCATTTGAACAATGGAGAAAAAGTTTGCTGATTTAATTGGCTTCACAGTGGTCCGTTACAGCACTATCAGCTAACCAAAAGGGGAAAAAAACATGCAGTCCCCCTTTCACCTAGTAGTTTACAAAGGGTGCTCAGGCATATGAGAAGTCTGAATATCACAACCAAAGAATGGCCTTTTGTTTAATAGAAAGTTGGAGAGCGTGCATATAACAGCCTACTTTAACTAAGTCCCTCAAAGAGACTTCTAACTCTTTTTAGATTCAGTAGATTGACTGGTTGAGTGTGATTCAGCTGAATCGCGAAGGACTGTAAAACCCTTTAGCGTGCGCTTGCAGGAGCTGTCTATATCGCATGTTACGGATTAGAAAAATGACGTGAAAAAACGTTATTAATAATAATAATAATGATAGAACTCGACATTAACGCTAGCCTGCTTGCCCTGGACAAGTAAACTCTGTGTTTGGGCAATTGGAATTCCTCATTCAGTTGTCCGATTGGGCAAGTGAAAGATAAATGTGATCTTTATTAACGGCCAATATTCCGTAAAAATATCTAATTGGGGGATCGCCATTCATGTTTTCTAGTCGCCGATCCCTGATAATGCTACACTGTGAAAAACAAATCCGTTCAAATCATCAGGAGAAGAGCTAAGGTAAAATAAAGGCAGTTGTTCGAAGGAGAAGTACAAAAAATAAAAAATCTTTGGCAATTACTTTTTTCTGACCTCAATTTCATAAAGCCCAGCACTGTGGAGCGTACGGCTTGAAGTGGTCATATGGACTCCTATCTCCGCTGTGGAGCTTTCCACTTCCTTCAGGGTTATCTTTGGTCTCTTTATTGCATCTCTGATTAATGCCCTCCATGCCTGGTCCGTGGGTATTGGTCCTCTCTTGGCAGGTTTGGTGTGGTGCCATATTCTTTCCATTTTGTTCTGATGGATTTAGTGGTAATCCCTTAGATCATGCAAGACACGGGTAGACTTTAAAGAACTTATTATGTCACTTCTTAATGTATTTGGTACCAGATCTTATTTAAGGTCTTCATAGTAAAGGGGTCGAATACATATGCATCCACCACTATTCAGTAATTTCAGCAATGAATGACAATAACCTCTCACTGCCAGCTGCAGCAGTACGATATTCGAGAGCTATCCTTTCTTTCATGTCAGCTATCCTATAAAGTCATTCAGGAAAATAACATTACATGACAAGAGGCGGTCATTCATCATGCGTGAAAGAGGATTATTTGAACCGTAGTGAAAATTTAAATCTGACAATGTCTGTCATATCAAAAAAGCAAAAGTAGACTGAGTTGCCATTGTCAGAATGTTGACAGACTGTGGTCTCCAACATGCTCTACTTAACAAATATTCAACCAGAGTTGGACCCATTCATAATCCCTGGTCCCTTGAAGACTCAAAACTGCATCTGTAGTTCAACATACGGCACAACTAAACCACAGAATTACATTGAATGACAACAATTATGTTTAATAAAATAAGTAGTTAGTAAAGCTTTAGTATCAGATAACAAAAGTATTTGTACATTAGAAAAACTTTGCATTCCCAATTAGAAACGTGTCCACCAAAGCAGAGGAGTGAGGAGGAGGATATCCAGGTTGGACTCTCAATGACTACGTTTAAATGCACCAAATGTTCCAGTTGTTTCGATTTATCCTAAGAACACAGAATTCTTACTAATCTGTTTACATGGCTGAATAAAATTAATATTCTACTAGCATTCCTGTTTGCGTGCAGCCGTGCATACTCAGATTAAGGTAACCGGTGGAGGACTGTTTGATCGTGCAAACACAGCCTCCCTCTTTTATTCCTTCAACTACCTTCTTGAAAATTTCACCGTTGGGAAAAGTGTGCATATCCAAAAACCTGTTGATATCCAAGTCTTTCATAATCTTTTAAAAGTACGTGTGTTTTTCCTTCCGAGCAGAAAGTTGGGCTTTTTTAGGCATGCATCTCTGCAAACTGTACAACACACAGAGCTGACAGTAAACAGGAAAGAGGCAGTGTGTCCCAAACTATGGTAAAACTCCCAGAGACGCATATTCTGTATGCGCTGGATGTACATGTCCAAAGATCGGTACTAAAACCTACATTTTATTTGCACATAAATAATCAAAATATGCCATTTGAATACGTTTATGAAAATAATTTGCAGCCGTATTTAATACAAAGCGATACTGCAGTGTGGTAACTAGAGGGCTGAGAGGGGCAATAAGGACACGGTTACACAACGTTCTAGCACAGACTTAGTCCAGTGTTATGCTGAAGCTCCAATGAACAAACTGTACAAAAAGACTATAATAATGGAGATCCATATTTCAACTCAACTCCTGGACGTTATGTGCCAAACTGACAACTTGTACTGCACAGCAGTGCCTCCCTCCATCTCCTCAACTGTCTTTAGTAACTCTCTACTTATTGTGATAAAAGGCCAAAATGCCACAAAACGACTAAACTTTAAAATGTTATACTACAAGGTTAATGAGAAACCATGTATGCTGACACTAGAGTGGGCCGATGAAAGATGCCATTGTCCATCGCCTTCACTGACTGAGCCGAACAGCATGCACCCAACCACATAAGCAAAAACCGGGGCGCGGGTTTCTGCTGGCGCCTAGAAAGAAGCAAATCTGTGGGCAGATATTGTAAGTGCAACTGAAGGTGGACACTAGTGCTTTCACAAGCAATCCCAAAACGATTATTGGCATCAGTTTGGATAGTACAGTAATCATGTAGAGAGAGAAAGAGCCCTATGGTAGGGATGCACTTATTTCTGGTTAAAGAACGCTATGATTGATGAAATGACAGACATTCTTTCAAATCATATGATGGATAAAGCTCTTGTCAGGCAATTTTGGTGTAGTTGTCGCTCTCACTAATGCAGGATCATGTAATAAACACTGGCCCAAAAACACTTTTCACATAGAAAAACAATGATATCATCGACCATCACAATTTTCACTGTGGAAATAGTCATATGCCAATTTGCCAGACATCGCCCAACCCTAGCTGGCATTATTTAATAAAAACACCAGCTTTAATTTCCCTACTCCAGATGGTCTCTATAAATATCTGTTACACTAGAGCATTAATTCATTGATATTGTAGGGTGTCTTAGCATTCAGCAATTAGTTGGCATAATTGCCACAATTCCTAGATTCTCGATCTGATATTAACTCAATCAGGATTGTGAGAGAGTGACAGCATGAGAGAGAGTCTATAAGAGATTACTTGGTCAACACCATATCAATCACTCAGCCTTGGGTACTTGGGCAGTAAAGTAAAGTGCTATATTTTCTCTTTTTGTTTGATGACCCCAATTTAACTCTGTCACCTCTTGTCCCTGCTGACTCAAACAAGGCTAAAAAGAAAGCCATGTTTTCAGGTTTTTCATTTTGTCCATCAGCACTATTCCATTGCTAAGGGGGAGATAGGGGGTCCTGTTTACTCCTACCTCTTCCATCTTGATGTTTTATCCTGCACAGCAGGTTTGGCAGGACTACAGTGAGCACATTAGCACACGGTTGTGAAGAAACCACATGTTATCTCCCCTTTGCTGACAAACACGGAGAGAACCATGCAATACGTGCTAGACCGTTTTTATAGGACACCTATCATCAAGACGCTTTTTGTTAGATTATAAAAAATGTACAATACATTGCACCATTTCTGGGTTGTAAAAAATTTAACAGCACTCATTCTTCCTACAAAGACCACAGCAATGAGAGGGGCTGGCCCGGAGACAGCTATGCTGTAGTTATGCCAGCCCTTTTGGCAAGGCTGCTGTCCGGCAGCAAATATCAATTTTCTTTTCTCATTTTTTTTCACAGCAGAGTTGACGTTCTGTATTTAAGACACAGCGAGTGGAGGAGTCAAAGGCGAAGATTGGTAAAAGCATTAAATAGAACTGCATTACCCATTCCAGTCATAAATGCTCAGATATTAAATATTATGAGCAGACAATAAATTATTAAGATTAAAAAACTACAAACCCGGCTTAATAAAATGCAGGTTGAAAACCACTGCACCCGTAGAAAAGAGTACTGCTCGTACAGAGAGGGAAGCTGTCTGGGGTTGCTATGTTAACAATCAACCAATGACAGACAATTTGAATTTTGACGGATTAATGTTATCAGTTAAACAGTTAGAAGAAATATTTAAAAAATAAGAAATAAAAAGCTGAGCAAAACTCAGGATCGGCTTCTCAGGAGAATAGTTGGCCCACCTAAAGTGAGCCTTTGGTTAAGTAGCTTCAGGAGCTTTCCTCCTTCACTTTAAACACCAGATGGTTAACAAGACACAGGCACTTGGCTTGTGTCTTGAATTGTAGCATTTATTCACTGACAAATAAACATTACAGTCACTGCACTGCTATGTCCACAGCTATTCTATTTTATGCATTCCGACATAAGAATAAGAATAGGAATGTATGCATGTTAAATATATCTATTGTGCTGTAGAATACTCGAGTGTCTCATCCCAAGCATGAAATTAAATCAATTTGTGAAAATTGTTCCACGTAAATTGACTACGAAAAAAATCGATTTGTCATTTTCTTTTGAATATTGGAACAATTAGTCTCTGTTCATTTCTCTGATATAATCTTCAATGTCCACTCTTTGGACTTCTCATCATAATGAAATGTTTAATTTTCTCACTATATTAAAATATAAAGTTTTGAAATTATTCCAGCCACCAAATGTTTTGATTTCAATTCAAAGTGCTTATGTTCGATTAAAAAATTGTTTCACATACATCATGGTGCTTTTAAATTTAGATTTACACACAATTTCTGACTGTATGATCAAATCAATAATACCATATTGTTAATATCCTGCATGAGAAAAAAATTGAAATGTGTACTTCCATTGTAATAAAGTAATTAATAATCTTGAAGATTTTCATTTAAATAAAAGCCGGTTATGTCAATATCTATCACCAAATGAGGAAACAAAAAGGTGATCGAGTCTATGGCCCACTGATGAAATTATTGCAATATTTATATATTTGCAGTACTACAAATTAGGCGTCTGTTGCCACATTCCCGTGTAAACTCTGCAAGTTTCTGCTAATGCTTATCCAACATTTGCTGCAGCTACACATTAAAGACATTTCACAAGCAAAACGTGAGTTGACCTTTATTACAAAGTAGTCACAGGAAAAGCAATGTGTTTGTCAGTGAGCTTGACACTGACTGTCATCATTCATCAAAAATGTGTCTACAAAACATTCTCGGCATTCTTTGACAGTGGATCAGTTTGAAATATTGCAGGACTAATGGAACAAGAAGGAGCAGCCAGAGTGAGCTATTAGATGAAGAGCTACAGGCGATAGGCTGCACTCCTCCAACTTCTCAGCAAGAAACCAACTACTTTCACTGTTGGCAGCCAACTCATGCTATGTGCAGCATAAAATCAGATCACGGTAGCTCACAGGCTGATGGAAAAAGGCCAATTACTGGCAAGAGTAGTTAGTAAGGTTGCCCCCAGTATTCTGTGACCTGTAAGATTAACCCGGATTTGCTGGGTGTCGCCAACCAGAACGGCGATTTTAAGGATTTGCACTTTAACAAAAGAGATGTATTATTATTCGTGGTTCCATGTCTGAATTTGTCACTAACATGCTGCCTGGGACTCAGCTTAGTTTAGCTGCATATGTTGTATTTGTTATTGTAATGTATATTTTTTTTCTCAGTTCAATGTTCTTATATGCAATTCATGATATGATAAAATGTGTTTATTTTCCTGTAATATTGTAGCTGTAACAGCAACACAGTATTCATCTTAAACAGAAAAATCTTTACAACTAAGTATTTGAATCAAACACAATAAATCAATTAAAAAACAAAAACAAATCCAAAACCAGTTCACAACGGCAATGTAACAGAGTGAGCTAAAAAAGAGGATTTAACGGTTGTTGATTTTGTCTAAAATCCCTTGCCGTATTTTCCAAACAAAGACCGTATGCTTCGCTTGGTTACCCTTTATATCAAATGCTGATAATCTATGAAACGGATTCCAGGTTTAGAGATGGTTGTTCATGGATGCTCTGTGATGAAGTGATACAGTTGTGTTTTAGGTGAGTGCGTTTTCATTCTGCTATCTTATTTCCTCTTGTCTCTGCTCAGATTGTGTATACATTTCCCAAGTCTCACCTGGAGCTGCTTTTCCCAGATGACACTCCACCATGCTGCAGACTGTATCGGGCTTTAAATGAAATCATAGAGGGTATGTCGGTGAAATGACTGAACTGAGGGGTGGTTTGGAGGAGGACAGAGGAGGAGGATGTCTGAGGCTGGTGGCTGATGTGCTGTGCATTCATAAAATACACCTAATGGCTTGTTTTATGAACAGCAGTGATTCACTCTTATTTTTTTCTGTTCTTGTCTTGAGACTGATTGGTTTTGAAAGATTGAGACGATAATGCTGCGAGATACAAATGAGGGGACTGTGAAAAATCTCATTTGAAAAACCAAGGGGAAGCGTAGCCTTGTAAACAAAATTCTATTTCACATTGTTAAAAGGTAATTTGTCTCCATCGTGCCTGGCAGAGCCTTCATAAATAAAACAGTGCACATTGCAGGTGAGCAACCCTTCTCCTTTTTTCCCCACTTTCCGTTTGTTTCCTCTACCGCTAGCATGCAAATTAGATGTATAGTAAAATGGAAGATAAGAATTAATTTTTTGCATACAGTAATAATAAGTGTGGTTCTCTATAAACTTGAGAATGTGGTAATTTCACTGTTCAATGAAAGTAGCAATGTTTATTTTTACATTTCTCTACGATCAAATTATGTTAAATCCATATGATGCAGGAAATGGAATAAAAGCTGAATTAGGCAATTGTGTTACCACTAGAATAACTGAAAAAAAGACATGAATAACTGAAGAAAAAGCATTTAGCATAGCTTAGACATTTTTTTGGTGCTTCTTTTTGCAACAAAATAATAATTAATAATTATTATTTTGGCAAAATATTATGTTATCGTTTTTTAAAATATATACATAACATTGATTTTAAAAAAAGAAGAACATAATATTTGTCTTTAAGATCTATGTTACAGTTCCTGGTAGATTTTGGTCATTTTTTTGTAATGGATGAATGTCTGGGTTGAACTTCCAACCGTGGCTATTATGCCATGTTCCCACATATCCCAACATTATCCCTAAGAATTGTCTCTAACCCAAAGTCTCCGGTACTTGGTAGGTGCAGATCCTGCCTTTCTATCAAGTGCAGGCTTTGACACATGCCGTCAGGCCTGAGAACAAAAATACACCTGGATATAACCAACTGGACGCCTAGCAACAGAAATTGAGAGTAAACAGTCAGAAATCAATTTCTGTTGCTGAAAGAGGATTAAATCAGTGAAGGAGAAAAGATCTTTGGTGAAGCCATTTTGGACGAGACCAGCAAATGATAGTGGATAAAGTGACCACAAATCATGGATAATTTAATCTTGAAGACTGGATAAGATATTATGCCTCTTACTATTCCCACCATTAAATCAAGTAACTATGATATTATCTGCTATTTAAAGGTTATATTGATAACATAGATTAAGATTAATTCATTTTTATAAATGAATACATCCATAGACATTTTAAGAGGTGCCTCATATCACTTTTCCTAAGAGATTACTATGATTGTGAATTAATTATTTTAAATAGTTACACAGGGTTGAGAAGGGTAGCTTTCCGGTCAGTTTAGCACAACACCAGCAGACAGTCTCGCGCTAATTCTAAAAAAAGTTCTGATGTGTTTTTGTTGACATCTGTGGAAAAGAGTGTTTTCGGCTTACGTAAGTCAGTTTCTTAAACATACTTGTTTTTCGATTACTGAGCTGTGTATGTAAGTCACCGAATCCAACCTTATATTACCTTAATTATCATCTTGTTGCCTAAAACATAGCACCATTTTGAAACATGTAACCAACACATAGACCTAGTGTTAAATGAATAACCACCAATCTGGATCCATCAATGATAGACAAGACCTGCATTGTTCTTTTCCATCTATGATATATATGGAAAGCCAGATAGATCCACAAACAGAGAGAAGCCATCACGTCCGGCTTTAGTGTTACAACTAGCCATAAAACGTGTGATGTCATTGTGCAATGACAGCATGGTGTAAGACTTTAAGCTGACAAATCCTGCATGTAACAAATTCTCAATGGTTGCAGAGTGACAAGACAGTCACTGAAAGTATTGATCTTACCCAACAAACAGGATGAACTTCACTTTAAGCTTGTTTCAAGGTTGTCTTATGAAATATGTCTTTTCTGGTTAAATATAGCAAACAAACAAGTTTATTAGGCCAAGAAGCAGCTCTACACCGGATCCATTAGCCCTGCAGTCTCCAAGAGGTGTCGATTCTCATTGATTATGCAGTTATTGGTGGTGCTGGATTGCTTAATAATACTGAGATGTTAACATTCTGTTTCTCTCATGTATCTAAATGAGGGTCGACAAAACACTGCATCAGATTGTACAAGTATACCTAGGAAACTGAAAGCTTGTTCTCCACAGTTCTCAGATAATGTTTTAAGCTTTCTGGCTTCTTGCTCCACACAGGGAACAAAGTATGTTACGTTATATCTGAATGCCCCTGAGAGTGTCACTAGGAGTGTATTGTAACTGTTAATATGTACATAGAGTTGTACGATAAGCGTTACCAAGAATTGGTTCTTCCCCCATGAAACATGCAATGTAAATTAAACTGTGAATGTTGCTCAACTAATAGGTCTGAATGCAAATATACCAGGTTGTCAAAAAGCAAAACACTGCAAAAAAACAAACATATGACCCACCACTAGGCCATTCATAGCCGAAACAATACTTTACCATTGCTGCAGCTGCCAGACAGAAATAGCTTACTTATAATGCAGCACACAAGTCTCCACATTAAGTGCACACAGACTCACACAGCATTAAAAAAAAAAAAACACAGATGACAACAGAGATCAGTTGCATAAAGTTGCTCTTGAAAAAGCTAGGCCTAATGTTTTATGCATCAACAGCAGCAAGAGATGCAAACAGCATGCAACAAAGTTCTTACCTTTTGAAGTGATGTCCTTCTTGTGCAGGGGATTGTTACGTAATGAAGTCCAACGATGACGTCAGTCGACGTGCTGCCAGCGGTTAACGTTACAGTGCTGTTCCTTTCTTCATATGGGCCTGAGGATACGTGAGTGCTGATGCATTAAATAAATCCCCAAAACCCGTCAATTAAATAGTTGCTAGATTAGTTAGAAAGCTAGCTGACGCCTGCAACTGTTACCTGACAGGTGAAACAGATAGTGAGTGACGTGAATACGGGGCGGGGCTACCTGCCAGTCGCACCAGGTCACACCCCCAAAGTAACCCTCTGTGGTGCCCAATTAAATTCGCTTTGCTGCCACCTTCTGCTATAACTATGCCATTACAACTCCCATAGACCACTAGGTAATGGTCCAAATCTAAAATAAATAAAAATGTATATTTACAGTACCAGTCAAAAGTTTGGACACACCTTCTCATTCAACTACTTTGAAGAATCTAAAATATAAAACATATTCTGGTTTGTTGAGCATTTGTTTGTTTACCACATAATTCCATATGTGTTCCTTCATAGTTTGGATGTCTTCAATATTAATCTACAATGTAGAAAAAAATAAAAATAAAGGAAAAACCATTGAATGAGGTGTGTCCAAAATTTTGACTGGTACTGTACAGATACTTTAGTTTCACAAGTATTCACAAGTCTTTATCTGAATTAACCACCATACTGCATTGGATATTATAACATTAAAATAAAACATAATCTTTTAACAATATCACTTTGCCTTAATGGTATTTGATAGTTGACAGTATGAAGATGTGGGGGGGGAATAATCATTCTTATCAATTAATATCCATTAACTAGACACAATCTCCAGCTAGCCATGCTAACAAATAGAATAATAGCTTTCTTTTTCATGATAGCTACAAATAATTGTTTTTATTATAAATGTCATCTGTAATGTCACAATAGGAGCTACATGTTTTAACTAAAGTCAGTCAGTCAGGACTGCGCTATATAGGAAGTTGTATTTTGTATTTTGTCCACCTTATTTAGACAACATTGCAGAACAGCAATATAGATATCTGATACAATACAATGCACTCCAATACAAAAACATCACAAATTGCAGGCTTGTAAATTGCCATGAAGTATGTTTCAGAAATGTGACATTTGCTTTAGGAGTATTGTGACTTCTAGTGCGAGTACTATTTTTCTGGTCAATTAGCGATGCGGATGCACACGTTACCAGTAGATGGACCAACTAGCAAGAATGTTAGCTACAGTAATACTTTGCTGTTGTCACATTAGATTAACATGTCTGGCATATACCAACATTCAGTCATCTAGGCTGCATACATACAGGTTCAATTGACTCAAACACATCATCACAACAGGAGTAGGTGGACTCTACATGCAGCCTCTCTCATGGCAGCAGCAGAGTCCATAAATGAAGAGATGAACAGCCATGATGTGCAAGAATATTTTTATTGTGTAACCTTTGTGACTAAGGATTGAGTCGTTGATTAAACTGATAACAGCACCACAACAAGATAAAAAACAGCTATCTGATCTCGTGTTATTGTCGTTTCATGCTTTAATCAATCTTGACGCAGTTTGCCAGATGGATCTAGCCTAATGTTTCTCATGAAAATAATAACAATGTTATCATAAAAGACTAATGTTTCTGTTGATACTCTCAGATTTCTTCTTTTTCCGCTGCAGAAGCAACACAACAGGAGAGGTCAGCAATGAAACACTTACAGATACTGATGAAGGAGGACCGGCACATCTTTCACAAAGGCTGTCTAGAGAAGATGCCATTAATCAAAGCATTTATTCATACCAATATCTCAACCCCTGTATCTTAATGATGGAAAAGGTTTATGCAGCATTATTTGTTTCAACAACTGCACTCTGGCTCAATGGTCAGCACTGTCAACTCACAGCAGAATGGACCTGAGTATTTACATTTGATATTACTTCTTCTGCTCTTTTCAGAGATAAATATTTTACTTTTAACTCCGGTACAATTATCTGGCAGCTCTAGTAACGAGTTACATAAAAAATACATGATGAGATTATAACATACAACACATTGCAAAAAGATCAAACCAGTGGTTAACAGACTTTCTGGCTTGTGACCCATCAGGAAAAAAAAGTGTTTTGTTGGGGCCCTTTGTCACGTTTCAGATTGTTGTTGTTCCCATAGAAACTTCCCCCTCTTAACTTCTTACCAGCTTTAATTTTCCAACTGTTTAAGTAGGTCACAACAAGAGGAAAGATTAGAGAAAAGTCCAAAACATGGCTACAAATTTGTGAAGCAAAACTTTGTTCTGTCTTCTTTCACATCCCATTTATCATCTAATGTTGCCTCAGATTTATCTTGTGATTCATTAAAGGGACCCGACCCCCTGGTTGGGAGCCACTGGACTAAATTAAGTTACTGTGTAAAGTGATTAAAGCTAGCTCCACAACAACCAGCCGCAACAGGGGATATTTCTCTGCAGATCAAGTACTTCTACCTTTGACACTTAATGTGCATTTCGTTGATAACACTGCGTACCTGTAATTTAAAAGCAGTTTGAGATTACTCCCATCTTGACCGCAGTTAGGTTGCTTGCTGGTGGGTGAAAGGACGGAGTATAGTTAGTTTGGCTTTCCCCCTCGCTATATCTGTCTTTTTTGGCACACTATCCCCCTCTTTTAGTAGCTTCCTCTCTGGTGCGTGCTTACAATCTGGCACTTGGTTGCTACGCTTTCACAGAGATTGACATCCAGAAACATCCCGAACACAGCAAAGTAAGAAAATACAGGCAGAGGGAAGAGTCTCTGCAGATACAGACAACGCCAGGCACCTCTTGTGGGTCATAAGCGATGACTGAGAGGGATTATTTTGTAAGAGTCTACACTTTGAGGTAAATGCCACTCAGTCTTCCTTTAAGTAGGTTTTTATGTGCAGA
This sequence comes from Anoplopoma fimbria, assembly GCF_027596085.1. Classification (NCBI taxonomy): domain Eukaryota; kingdom Metazoa; phylum Chordata; class Actinopteri; order Perciformes; family Anoplopomatidae; genus Anoplopoma; species Anoplopoma fimbria. The sequence continues at coordinate 10,430,734 of NC_072457.1, forward strand.
ATTTATATATCTTTTTGTCATTGTTCTAATGGTACTTTAAGGGATGTGGATACTTCTTCCAGCACTGGCAAGAAGGGAGGTCCACAATCCGCTGACTGACTGCAGCCTTTTATGTGTGGAGACTGCATGTTCTCCCCCTTGTCTACGTGTCGAGGGGATCCTTTGGTCTGTTTCTTCCACAAACCAGCTACTCCAGATTTCACATAAAGGCATGAACATGGTGTCTATGATGTGCAACAGCTGTTAAATACTCTTCACAGAGGTCTCAAGGCACTTCAGAAACACACTCGCCCTTTCATGGGAATTCAGAGATGCTGTAGATAATGTAGTTGACTACTCACATAATGAGGCAACACACTCATTTACAATCTGGGAGATGAAGAAATGGGCAAAAGCTGCTTCTCTCACCATAACATTTAATCAAGACCACCTGAGTCTTTTGAACAGCTCATCTCACCCTCATTTTCACCATGTGGAATGAATCACCACGAGACTTTAGTCAGTCCTCTAGGCATTTATTCATAAAATACAGCAATCATTGGGAGTAGGATAGTTAAATCTGCAGACACATGCAAAAACTGTGCCACTTTGCTATAAAGAGAAAGCAGATGAATGCTGTCTTATTCTATCACACCAACTTAAGAGAAATATACATTCTTCTGCTACAGCTTTGGTGTTGTATTTTTGATTGTGTAGTAGTAGTAGTAGTAGTAGTAGTAGTAGTAGTAGTAGTAGTAGTAGTAGTAGTAGTAGTAGTAGGACAGCAGTTGTATCCAGTAAAAACAAGAAAACAGGATTTTTTTTTAATCAGTTGTCTCAGTCCTGGTGGGATTTTCTTGTTTCAAAGCAGCAAGGCGCACCGGTCTCAGCTGCTTTGAGACAATCAATGAAAAAACTTCATTATAAAGAAATTAAACACAAACCACAACAATATGATGCTGTTTGTTTGTTTGTTATTATTTTGTGAAAGCTCATCATTGTCAGAAGCCAAATATTGAAAAATATGAAATGTTAATGTTGCAGCATTCCCCACTGCTCTCATCAATGTTAATATTCTTGGCTACAAATGTTGTCTTCAAAACGTCGTTAGAAATGTTGAAATTATGCCTCATCTGGTGTTTCTTTTGTCAAAGGTTTTTGGGGTCTAAAGTAAAACTCATTAAACAAAAAAATGAAGTGCTTCGTACTTAAAGTGTGGCTAGATGTCATTCTTCACAAACTGGAAAGCTGCAAACGGATCACATTTAGAATATAAATGTTTGTGGGCTTTTAACAAGCTGCAAAAATAATCAATATTACAATGTATCAAATGAGAATGGGAAAACAATGTGATAAGGGCCACTCATAGTGATAAACCTGCAGATAAAAGTCACCAGAATCTGCCGCTCCCATCGGCTTTATAGAGCTTAATAGCGAGTTTCTGCTCATTGTTTAGCAGGGGCTGCCAACTTTTCAATTTAGTTTGGAGTGAGATGGGCTAAGAAAATTACTTCAGATTTTACATGGTTATAGTCAGGTCCATTTGCCATTACATTGAATATTTGAACAAACCTTTTTAAGAAAAACAGTTATTAATCTAATTTAGCTCAAACATTTTACAGGACAGTACAGTAAGATACAGTGATACTATTTCAAATTGTATATTGTCATAGGACTTCTTTACAGGCTGTTTTATACGGTGTACAAAATGTGCAACATTTTGTGAGTAAGTGAGTCTTTCTTTGTCCTTTTTGGCTGCTCTAAGTATTAGTAACATAAATGCACAAATAGACAGCAGTGTTTTACAGTGCTGCTGTTGTTTTGTGCTGCTCTGTCTTGTCTGTCCATTCACTGTCAGTGTCCTCTTTTTGCATCGCAACATTATCAGTTTTACATTCGTTTTTTATTGCGTGAGTTAATGGACATGAGAGGGTGTGAAAAGTTTAAATTGCGTGAGTCTCACAATCAATGAGAGTTTACTGTTTTGTTTCACTCTCACTGCCTTTTGTTTTTGGCCCCAGCAGTCAGCTGTTTTCAGGGGAATCAGCTCTACACCCACTGAACACAGATAAGCACCAACGAAAGTTAGACTATATGCTGGTGAAGATAGTGGAGCAATTAGCAGTTAAAGAGCCAGATATTCCCTTCAGCAGTTGGTAGAGACCAAAGTCAGAGTTAAAGGAGAGTGAATGGATTTACAATCATTGGCTGGACAGAAATACGATTCCAAATTAATGATAATGTTGCTCTGTAACTTCTGGATGTTCAAATAAGCATGATGATATGTTAATACTACAATATGTTAACAACTTGTTTCTGCTACCACCAAGTGGCCAAAAACATCAGTTATTGCCCTGCAATGTTATCAAACCCTTCACCAATGCAGTCTGAGGTAGCTACAGTATTCTCCCGCAAGTGTGAGAACTTTAACCTCGTTTTCGTTCTTGCAGTCAGACAATATTTCAAAGCTTTTAAAGTACAGAAGAGAATTCGGCATGATTCTTATGTCGGACTGGTTGACACAAGACCACCAACTGCAGCAACAAACAGCACTCCAGCCTTGAGCACAAGAGTCATAAGAAATGCTGTGTATTATTCATGCACACACTCGCAGCATCTGCCCAAACACACATTTTCCGGTGAGTGTGTGGGGAAACTGTCCGGCCACTACAGACGCCTGGCATGGAGCCTGATTTAGGATAGCATTGAGACTTAATTTAACATTCACACAGGGACTCACAGCATCATCCAGGAACACTTACTGTTGGATTAAATCATCATTTGGGGCTCTGTAAGCACATTCACTTAACAGGATTTACATTGATAACGCAGCAGTAGAGACCATAGATGACAAAGAATGTTTCTTTCCAAATCAAGACAACCTTAAGTAATTGGCCCCAAGACTCTAAACATTGCCCTGCGATCCCATTATGTCGTGTTAATTCACATATAACTTCTGGCAAAACAGTATGCAGACACTGGTGACCTTGCAAACACATTATGTTGCATAATGGCAGATGTACTGTAATGTCACTGTCGGGCATGTTGGAGTACTTTCAAAACAAACACCACATTAGTTGAACTCAATGCTTCCTATGAACTTTAAAGTAGTCAAATTCTTCATGTTCTGATGTGCTAGAGCTATTTGAAATCTACAATACACACATATATTTGACATTAGATAGGAAGAAAATGAACAGCAAGACTGAAAGATGCAGCAACACATGTTCCTTGCCTTTCGTTAACATCTGTGCTTGTCTTGTCTGATGCTGGTTACATCAGCAAGGGGCTAGAAGCTGTTTTGAGGCAACTCATCAGGATGAGTGACAATGTACTGCCTCACCAGCTTTACGGTGTAGGAGGGAAGAACTAGAACCTTACAATGGAGAAATGCATATGGTTGCTTTAAATGTTCAATCTGTAACTTGTTAGAGAGAGTTGAATACAGAAGTCAAGCTTTAGATTATACTTTATGCTTGCCAAAGTTTGACAGAGGAGGGGGGATGGAAAAGGTTTGTCCATTTGCTAAACCACATTTTAGGTTCAAGTTATAAAAGCAATTTCAAGAGGCAAACAAGAAAAGGATGTTTACAGTGGAAATTGGGGAAGAAAACATCAGAATGCAGCCAATATAGACAGAGAAAAAGACAGCTTCTGTAAATAAGTTTTGACTTCTGTGTGCGGATAGTTCAATAAAATCCTCTCAAGGCTGCTATTGTGAAGGTTCTTGTGAACCTCACCAGCACCTTTGGGCTGTTATCAGTGCAGCCACATGTTTCCACTGCAGCCTACCTCTGCTGTGTTCTCGCTAAGGCAGGCTGGAGGTACACTTTCTCGACCATGGCAGCCAAACACATCCTTGTTCAAAATAAAAAAAGAAGTAACTGATTAGTATTTTATGCAACAGTTAAACACATGAAAGATGTTGGTGCGTTGAGGTCGTGTCATAAGGGTTTTTCTGGGATTATCATACATACAGAAAACATCACTAATTGAGACAAATTTCCCAATAAGGGCTTAATTAAGTTATTCTAGTTCTTCCTCTAAATTTGCAGCACCTCCACCTTGAGAGTAAATAAATAGAATACAGTTAAGGTAACAGAAAAAAATCCCAATTTATTTTAATTGTAAAGAATAATTTTGTCCGACGTGATACGTATTACACTCCCATTAAGTGAGGCAGCACTTTGAGCACCCACGGTTCAGAACCCAGACCCTCTCCTCAGATAAACAGACCTCACAATCCAGACAGCGAAGTCCCCCCCCCCCCCACCCATGAGCAGTTTGACCATGTTGGCTGGCTGACCAGTCATAAGCCAGCTGAGAGGTGGGAGACTAGCGACAGAAGACAAAGTGATCGTCTTGACAAGCGTTACTTTAAATGTGTGGAATATTGGATGTGCACAAGGGGGATTGAATGTGTCGTGGTTGACCCACTTGGTGAAGCGGACCTGCAAATGGGGTGTCAGCTTGAAAGACTTGAACCTGAGAGGCAGATGACGGATAGTTTGGTTGCAAAGACCATCAACCTGTCACTTCTACCTTGTGCAAGTATGCATTGAGGACAAGCAGGCCTTACATCTCTGAGAGTAGGCCTGGAAGAAGGAGACGCTGATGAGAACAGCGGCTCAACTGACAGACCTGAGAGCTCAGAGTCTTGCCAGAACTACTGGTCAACAACAAGACAAGCACTAGGTGTTGGTTGCTGTGTTCACCTGCTCTCAAAGTCACAACATGTTAGGTGGACTAGCTAGTGGTGTTGGCTAGGCAGGTGTGAAGGCAAAACAGGTATTCACAAAAAGTACATGACAAACTAACCATTGAGATTTCTCCCTTTTTGTATCTGTATGTATGTATCCGATTTTGCATTTGAGGTTTACTTTTATTTTCTATCATCTATTTATCTTTCAATGCTACCTAATATTTCAGAATTCACCATCTATTTTTAAAAGCTCATCCACTACCCGTTAGCTATCGATTCTTATTTTTTATTTTATTCTATTTTTATTTTTATTTTTATTTTATTGTATAATATGTGTATTTATTATCTGTTTCTGTGTAGTTGAGCTGCTGCAACACTTGAATTTCCCCCATGGGGATCAATAAAGGAATATAATAATAAAAGTAAACATTCCAGATGTGTCACAGCTTATTTGTTGCAGCGTATGTAACTGAAATCAGCTGGCATGAAATGCCATTGAAACCTACACCCACTTATACTTTAAAGGACCCATGGGTAACAAGCTGTTGGGTACTGTATTTTGTAAGATCTTTCAGAAAAACAAGAGATGTGCGTGAGACATGAATTTCATATGTGCGCTCCTTAAAATTATGATAATCTGCATTTTGTGGTTTACTTTGAATTACTGTTATGTGGTTTGTTGTCTGCAACAACCATCCCTCTGTGTTTCAAATCCCAGTGGGTTAAATGTTCTTTTAAAACGATTCCCTCAGGCTACATGTCCCACTTTTAACGCCTTCATTTCTTTTAGAGGAGCTTGTTTTCTTACATCTTCTTCATACACCATGTGACAGTTCCACCCCTTTTAGGCAATCAAGACCGTTGCAAATATTGTGATAAAAACAGTCAGCAAGAAGAGGACAACAAAATAACCCCTGATTTTGCAACCTGATTTCAAGAGCAATCAGAAAGCACTTGCTAGTTTTTCACATGTGTCTCTAATCACTAAGCAGGCAGGGAGGACAAAGTAAACTCCCTATGCGCTTTGTGCATCCACTTAGATTTGTCGGAGCACACCTGTGTGGTGTCAATCACACAAACATTGCACATTAGATTAGATCTTGCCAGACATCAATCAAAGGAGTGCAACTGGAAGCAGAAACAGTATTCTCTCCAGGATTAAGCTGCTTTTAAATTGGCTGCAGTGAGCAAGATGAGCTGTGGAGCAGAAAAGAAAAGTAAGCCAGGGGATGGAGGAGAAGTGAGGGAGGAGGAGAGGAGGAGCAGAAAGCAGTGGATAATGAGCTTTGTTAGGAATAGAAAAAAAACTGATGCTGTGTTGGATAATTACAGCCCTGGTTGTGTGAAATGAGAAAAAACTTGAGGAAATTATTCACTGAGTGGTAATCAAATTCACTATGAAACTTTAAACCGGCTAAATAAATTGCTTTTCTCAATTAGCTTCCCTTGATTCCACCTTAGAGAAAGCTTTCAGGATCTTAGCATTTGTTTGCTGTACCTTAATTTTTCAAAACAGAATGTTTTAGATCACTTTTAGAAAGTGTTGACTCAAGACATTGATTCTTTTTTTTTTATCTGAAATTACAGATGAAGATGTAAAGAGCTGTACCAAAGTTGTGATGAAGTTTTAGTGATAATTATTTTTGTTTGAATGTGGCATTTAAAATGAAATAAATCTGGAAATCAAATGTTTTTATTTTAGAGTTAAACTCATCTGTTGTAATACTTTCTGTTTATATGTTTACATGTACACTATTAATGGGCGGCAAAAAAGATTACCAAAACTGCAAACAACTTTACATAATTATCTCTATTAAAGTGCAGCGATTATAATCAGAGTAAAAGCATAATAAACAATTCTGCTCAACTTGTTTATTTGCAGCGACTCATAAGTTATATTTAATTTTTTCTTGGATTTAAAAAGTGCACATACAATATTTAAAAAAAAAAAACGGGATTAAACTGTCCTGTTTTATGTACCCCTTTGTTTTATATATTATATGGTGATATTTGTTAACAGAAAAAGAATCCGTGAAAAATAACACGGTCCAGGACATTGAAGTACTGAATAATTTTGAAAGGATCAAATTATTGAAAGAACGCATTACTTAAAGGTGTCCCATGGAGTTCTTGAAAACAATCTGAAAATCATGTTCTTGCTGAGAACAGGGGTTCCTCACCTTGCCTCAATGATATAAAGGTGTCCTCAATAGTGTCAGTACACCGTGACGTCACAGTTGTGCATCCTTGTGTTAAATTACTCTTTAAGCTCACTACACATTGTAACAATTATCTAGGGTCCATAGAAATAAGATGACTTACTAGATACAAATGTAGACACTGAATAGACTAGGGTTGTGCAAAAATATTGATATAGCTTACTATCACAATTTTTTTAAACGATAGTGTATTGATATGTCCGCGACGACTATCGATACATTTAAAAAAAAAAAAAAAAAAAAATGTAAACTGACTTTAAATGTCCTTTAAATTTCCTCAAATCCCTGTGTGTGTCAAACAACCTCCCCCTCCGCTTCTGTAACGCTAAATGTCGCTGCCTATTGCCTTCTTAGCTAAGGCCAGTGACCTCCCGGCCTGTCAAATGATCCAGCCAAATCCCAATAGACTCACAAGCGTGCAGCCGTAAACTGTAAAGCGGTGCTATGTGATCCCGAATCATTCCTGCAGACAGATGATGGGTCTATCAGTGTAGTGCAGCGGATTTATGAAGAGGTGAAGAAACGTGTAACTCCCCCCGCAGAGAGATGAGCCCTGACATGCAATGTTAAACGTTTAGGCCACAGAGTCGTATGTTACGATAATGTCACACCACAGCACGAGAGCCATTCCTTCAGTTATATCGCAGAGTTTTTTGAAAACTGAACCTGGAGGAATTGGACATAAATGGGAAGGAACCAGCCATAGTGATGGACAACTTTACTTAATGCCCTTTATTTCCCATGATGTTTATGGCATCTACATGCAAGTTAAGAAATGGTCAGTAACACAATAAGAAAAAAGTACAGTATGTATTTCATTTTCAAATGAAGTTGTGGCAAATTTAGTATAGTAAAAAAGTGTTCAGTGATGTGTGAGAATAGAGTATGCACTTTATTTAAAAATATTTTTTTATGGCAAGTGCATTTTAGTTCAGTGTGTCCTCTGCTGAGTGACTATGTGCAATGCAAATACCTTTTTAAGTAGTTTTGATGCAATTTGTCAGCTGAGTTATCAATATTTGATGTACGTATAAGAATCTATTTTAGTGGAGAGTATTGCAATATATATATAATATACATCGCAATAAGTATCGTATCGTAAGGTGCTTGCCAATACACAGCCCTAGAATATAATCACTGTGGTGTATATTAATAACTACCTACTACTTTCAGTGTTGTCATCACAGCAGGTGCTTTTCTGTGATCTTACATTTGTTTTACTTTAAAAATGACTGTTGGAATTCAAGGAGAACCAAGAGACTCAATAAACAAAGGTACTCGTCTTTCAAAGCAGTGTACTGAACAATAGAGAAAGAACTGTCAGACTCTTTCTGTCCCTTTGTCTCAAAGGGTGCAGAAAACAAAAATATCTGGTGTTTATTTAAGATTCCAACACAACCACGGAGATTTAGTTTGTTCATATCATATTATCATATCATTAAAAATCATTAAGGAGAGACTCCTTCAGTAAACGAGTGAAACAGGTTCACCCTCCATTGTCTTTGAGATTTAGCCACATGTTCTCTTTGTTTTCATTCATTCCTTTCTTTTCATGATTATTTAAAATGCCACCGACGACTTCAAAGGCTCCCGTTGTCGGAAGACGTCGTCTCTCCCTACTGTTGTGTCTCCAGTCTCCTGCCCAAACACCACTTCAACATAAATGGAATCAAATTAATTGCAAAAGAGACTAGCAGCTGGCAGGAAGTGGCTCAGGCGAGAAACTACTCCCATTAATATGGAACAGATTATTTACACAAGAGAGTTCACTTCAAAGATCAGGTAACTCTGCAGCTTTAGAATGTATATTTTTGAATATATATGAACAAATATTCTCTTGGATGCTTATGTGTCTTCTCTGAAACACCAGTTTTTTGTCTTGATTTTAAAACAGGAGTTCTCAGATCCAAACTCATATCTCTCAGTCTACAGGATTCCTATTCCTGAGATGCACATATTGATCTGTTGATGTCATTTTAATGCATGTGTATCTTTTTTAATTAGTAAAATGTTACTTTATCTAAGAAGTGCGCTTGTTTTTATTTATGCATTTTGTGGCAAAACAATCTGATGCCTCTTAATGCGAATTTATGATTGTGTTATCATCTTAATGTGATTCACTTAGCAAACCATATCAAATGCTCTAGCCTGGCCAGCATAAATCAAACAGTGAGTCTCTGATTTCTTCGTCTACTTTAAAGTGTTCTCTGCTTGCTTGGATGAAAAAATTACTCCATTAACTATTCAAAGAGCATCTGCATGGCAAAGCGATCAGAGACTGTTGTGCACACATCTTTACAGAAACTTGGCTTCATCATAACATCCCAGATCTAATTATTGCACTTGACAGGCGGACGGTATACAGAGCAGACAGAACGCAAGACTCTGGTAAGAAGAGGGGAGGCAGACACTGTGTTTACATCAATGATGCTTGGTGTGCAAAGTAAGTGAAAGTTGATGGACAATGTTACCTCAATTTTGGAAGTTTTTTTTACTGTTATGTCGTCGCCCATTATCTGCCCAGATAATTCACCAATGTTTTTGTTGCTGCTGTTTAAGTTCGTCCCAATGAAAATTCAAAAAATTTACTACAGAAACTGTATGAGTTCATCAGCAGACCTGCCAATTCAACATAGCTGGTGATTTTAATAAAATAAAAATAAAAAACTCACATCTGTTTTACCTACATTCAACCATTATGGCCACATCTCCACCAGAGGAAATAATACACTGCACCATGTTTGCTTCTGCTTCCTTCTTATGCTCAGCTAATCAAACGGACCAATTGATCAACCTGTTGATGTTGTGGTGATCATAAGGATAATAAAATCCTTCCCTAACAAGAAATCATGGAGGAATGAAGAGGTGATGGGACTATTCAAAGCCAAACAAGCTGCCTTTTGGTCAGGTGACAAGGAAGCACACAACACCACCAAAAAGCTGGAATCAAGGAGGCAAAATGGAGACATCAGGAGAGACTTGTGTGAGACCTCCACTCCAGAAAAATATATGGCAGCCAATCCAGAATGTCACAGGCTACCAAAACAAGAGCACCCCATCATGTGAGGCCATGTTGCTAAATGAGCTGAACACTTTTTATTCTTACTTTGATCTCCTCAACAAAGAATAAGCCGTCAAGTCTGCCCCACCTCCAGAGGACCGGCCATTATCAGCATCCACAGTGGATGAGAGAAAAACCCTGATGAGAGTGAATGTAAATAAAACTGCTGGGGCCTGATAACATATCTGGCCATGCACTAAGAACATGTGCCAGCCAGCTAACTGATGTCATCACTGACATTTTCAACATATCAGTCACTTCATTGTTTCCAGCTGCTTCAAGACAGCAACCACCTAAAACAAACCCCCCACTGACACTTACGTTTTGATGAATTGCTCTGAGAAAGGGGTCCTTGCAACTTGTAACCTTGTTAATGTTATTTAATCATCAAGAGCGGCATTAGTTACATACAGATCATCAGATTGGGAATTTTCTCACATAACTACTACTTTTACATAAAAGTATTTCTAATCTTTTAAATGTACAGCACAGTACACCACTTCAGGCATCACACACGCTCCCCAGATTGTTTTTACACTGCATAGTTTCTACTTGATGTGAAACCCATTAATGCACCACACACATACACACAGTAGAGAACTATGTGTGCCTGGCGTCTTGAAATTTAATGAGTAAGGTAAAGTCTCTCACAGCGCTCAGTGTGTTGCACTGTTTGGCAACCACAACAATATGATTGTCAAGCACAAGAGAATAAAAATAAATAGCTGGAGAGGAAGGATAAATAACAATACAGTGTCGTGGGAGATATTGCCACCAGTGCACCTTCCAAAGCTTCAACTGTGATTCTTCGTACAGAGAAAGGTAACCCATTTGCTGGACCAGTATCATGTAAAGTCTAGACAAATGTTTAATATTATGTCACACAGGCTATTTGAACAGAAAACCAAAATTTTAATGACATCTGCCTCTGACATTCTTTTTCTGTCCAAGAAAAAGTAGACTTTGTATAAGTCAGAGGTAAATTTGGACAAAGTCAGATGTAAGGGTAGTAGTTTAAAAGTATATTTTTCCATTGTGAAAGTACCATGCTCATAAGCCAGTTCTATAAATTACTCGTTATCTAAAGCTGTAGTTATTTTCATTATGTTTGCTTCATTTCAGTTTATCACACTTGCAATGGTGGTGCTATGAGTTTGAGAATAATTATTCTTACCGCTTTGGAGACTGTTAACACATTTCCACCACTCTTTACTCATTTTACTATCACACGTCCTGCTGATAATCCTTATATCAGCCGTCCACCCACTAGCGCCACAGATAAATCCTTTCTTTCATTTCTAAAATGTTGTTTATCTCTTATTCCGTGGTTTCTGCAAATAGGGAAGTACTAAGACGAATGTACTTGTCAGCGGGGATTACTGCTCCACATATGCCTGAATTTTAAGTCATTAGAAGTAAATACCTTTAATTAATTTACAAGCCAAATGGCTAGCTGACACCCAGTAGGGAAGATTTGATGCGATTAGTAAACTCAGCAGTACTTTTGTTAAATGTGTCAACACAAATTATTTGTTACAGTGAAACAACCGTTAGAGGAACTCTGGAGCAAATCACTTAATGAACTAAGTGGGCTCTCCTGATGCCTATTAAATGTGACTTAAATGAAAGATGATGTGATGCAGCAGGTAAATAGTCTCCAGTTGAATTATGTTTTGAAAGGATAAGTAAAGCAATATATGATAATTTTGTCTTCAACAAATTCCCAAAATATCAAAGTTAACAATAAACTGATTCTACTAACACATATTGCCCATAAAACTTAATACTCTGTCTCATTAACCTCCATTTTTTTTTCAAAAACTATGAAAAAGTTGTTGCACTAGGGGACATTTTCCATCAATACAACAAACTTAGGCACTGTAGTTTATTTTGAGTAATGCACTATTTCATCCCGTTTGAGTGATGTTTGCCCAAAAAATCCTATTTTAGGGAATTACTTTTAAAAAATGAATAAAAAAATAAATGACATATTTATGACCTGTGCTTTTTAAGGACTTATAGTAGGATTTAATAGACTAAAGTACTGAAAAACAAGTTAAAATCTGGGTCTTTTCATAGGACTGTTGGCAATAATTAAAATATAGACATTAAGTTGCATTGTTGTTGCATTGTTGCAATGTTGCATTGCTTTAGGCGAGGGCCACAGAAAGCTCAGTACCATTCAAGAGGAATTAAAGACTATTTTACTGTGTGTTTGGCATAACCTTTGTGTTTCACATGCAATATTGAAGAGTGGTAGTTTTCCAAAATACCTTGGTTTTCCAAAATACCTTGGAGAGGTCGCAAAGAGACTTTTTACCCGTTTTTAGCCAACCACGTTCAGCTTCACACCTGTGTCCCCCGTCACCTGCTGGGACAAACACAACAGCAACAGCGGAAGATAGGATGCTGAAGGACCAAGATTAGAGTCACCATCTTCTCCAATTCATAAATTAATCACCAGTTAAGTCTGTCAAAGTCAAGTCGAATTAAATCAAGATTAAGAATAGCTCTTAATCACATCCTCAAAAGTCTTCATAATACCAGTATGTTTGAATTGATAAATGAAGACAACAAACCACCAATAATATTACATCATGAAAAAAAGACAGAGAAAATCTCATTAGGACAAAAACATGGAAGAAAGAGTCTGACAGAGAGGGAGCCTTCTTCTAGCCAGGCGTAGAGTGGGCGCAGAGAGGGGGTAAATGGAGAATAAATGCTGAGAACAACTTGGAATATATTAACATCAAACTAAATGAATGGGAGAACACTTGAGTGCACATGTTCATGATTTGAGGGAATCAGTGTCGACTCACAAGTGACATTTCTTTTCACATCAAGGTCATCATACCACATAAAGAAAAGAAGGCTGTCCCTTTGTGTGTGACTATGCAGTGTGCATGAGTGGTACAGTGAGTTTTACTTCATCCTCAGGTGTTAAGTTGTTGAATGGGATGGATAGTACATGCTTTAGATATTACGCAAATTAAAATATATTTTATTTAGAAGATTTAATTTAGTCGTTTCAAAGTTGACTGGTTTTTACCGCCATTTAAAGGATTACTAATTTCGCTGTAGGATTGTCTGGTTCCAGGATTATTACCAACTCAATGCCATTGGTCTGTTAGGACGAATGATCAAAGGCAGGAGTTCTAGTCTGATGTATTAACATTGCATAGTTCATTGGGTTTATCTAACAACAATAGAAAAGGATAAGGATATTAATCCAGGCATAAAGCCTAATTCACAATACAATTAATCCTTCAAATCCAATTTAACCTCAAACACAATTACAACGTATATCTCAGAGTGAAGAAATAACGTTACCACTACTTAAACTTAATCAGTACAGCAAATATATCATACTACTAAAGCTGCTATAACTGCATTCAAACCAAAGAAAATTTACGTATCACATGAACGGATAAACTATTGCAGGGACGAGGCGTACACATGAGGCCAGCTTCTTTGTTCTCAATAGGGTTTGCCACAGGTGAGCTGGATGCCTTTATTGACTCTGAGGCTCCGCCCATCCAGGAAGCAGAGAAGCAGGTAGAGCACAACATCAGTGTAGTAACATGTCGAAAGCAGTCCTTCACCCTTTCATCAAATGAAACAAGTGACATCTGTATCACATCCAGTCGTGTCCCTGCAAATGTACTCCAGTGGTGTCCTCTTAGCTCTAATATCTGGCTCTCTATTTGCTAAATGCTCCACTATGTTCACCCGCTAGTTTTCAGTTTGGTTCTGGGCACGTAGGTTAATCAGACCACTTTCCCTGAAAACATTTGCCTGCTGGGGCTGGAGACAAGGTGGATGAGAGCATGGAAACTGAAGCAAAACAGTAAAGCTCCGTAGAGATGAGGGGAACTGCAGAGTCAGGCAGTAATTTCGCTTCACACTGCTTCCTTTGGCTATCAACCTAATTATAGCAACAGCACCTTATAAATCAGTCTTCCTCAGTGCTCCATCTTTCTCACAGAGTTAAAAAATACCTCAAGGCCCCCCGATAGAGAGGAGCGGTCCTTCACTCTTCAACTTCAATCGAAGGTTGTCGAGCCAATGAGGCGTGAGAGGAACTTTTGAAATATTTTTCTGAGAGGGTAGCAGAGAAAGAATTGACCACAGACACCTGTCGTAGTAAATCATCCGGCGTGTAAATCACATATTCTAGTCTGTGAAGTTTACCTTTCCCCCGAGGATGCTGCAGTCTGATATGGTTAGTGTATCAGAAGATGACATCCTCCAGTCTAATCCCGAGGAATTGTTGCAGGCTCTGAATATGAAAGCCCCCCTGGTGTATGATGTCAGAACAATAGTGTTAGCGCGGTGGAAACGCTGACTGGCTGCAATGATGGCATTAAGTATGGGATGTCCAAAAACTTTATACTGCTCAATATGCTCATTTTATTTAATTCTACTTTGTACATGCATCTGTGTCCAGCATATTAGATTATTGAAATGCCTGCCCTCTCTGGTTTCCCCCCAGTAGACCATGGCGCTGCTGCACAGACTGCAATGTAAATCGCTGAACACAACACTCCTGTGCTCAGACCTTTACATTGGCTCCCTTTAAGCCTCCTGTGTTTACTTTAAGATTGCACTTCTGGTTTATAAAGCACCGATTGACCTGGCTCCACAAAAAACATTTGTCACTTTCTCACTGTTTATCAGCAGCAGACCTCTCTGATCGTCTGGTACGGGGACTTTTTTCGTTGTTCTAAGAATGGGATCAAAATCTGGCGAAAGCTGCTTTTAGTCACTCTGGCTCGAAACTGTGGAGTAGCCTGCCAGATGACCTGAGATGTGCCCCTAATCTTATCAATTTAAAGAGTAGGCTCAAAACATTCCTCTTCTGCCAGGCTTTTTATTAGTTTTTTATCCAAAGCCCTTGTGTAAGTGTGTGTGTCTATGTGTGTGAATGAGCGCGTGCTTGTGTGTGCACTCTGTTTTCGCTCTTGGTGTGTGTGTTTTTGGCAGCTAGGAGGAGGGAGGTTCAATCTTGTGTCATGCATTTTGGACTCTGTATTTTACATTGGCAGCGTTGTTTCTAATGTGAATCCACCTTTGTAAGAATTGGACAAAGAAAGTGGACAAAATTACAGGGATGAACAACTGTCAAATGAAAGGTCAATATTAAGACATATGCTCATTCGCTTTCTTGCCCAGAGTTAGATGAGAATATAGCAGTCACATTTCTGGCCCTTAATATGACGCTATACTCAGCAACCAATTAGCATAGCTTTGCAAAACAATGGAAAAGGAGAAAACAGTTAGCGTGGCTCTGTCCAAGGATAAATAAAAGGCGCCTGCCAGCACCTCTAAAGATCACTATTTTATATCTAAGTTATATCTCATTTATCAAAAAAAGGTGTAAAAAAACAAACAGAACAATATAAAAAAGGCTGCCAGACAGTTAACAAGCATATATTGTCTTTCAAAAATGTCACAATAGTTACATATATCGGTGCAATGTACAGTTACATAAATAAATAAAATAAAACCCACTCATGTAGCCTAAAGTTCCTCTGGATGTATGTTAATATGAAACTGTGCTAAGAAGGGTCGCCAAATTCTCTCTCTAATATATTCTGTGCATAGGGTTTGTGAAGATGCAGTCATAACAGGCAGAATGTCCTTGAGCCAATGCACAAAGCAGGGTGGAGTGGTAGACCTCCAGGTCAGGAGAAGGTTTCTTAGCAACCACCATTTCTGAGTGCAAAGCAATCTGCGTGTTGTACAGCAGCTCAAAAATATCTGCAGAGCATACAAAGCTGGCCAGGTTGGTGTCAGGCTGAATGCCTCAAGTATAGGCTGTTGAAAACCACTCAAAAACTCCAGTCCAAAAATTGTAGGACAAAACCAAAAAAGATGAACCTGGAGACACTGATGGAATGATGCGGTTCAGTTTTGTTTTTGAGCAATGCAATCTAATCATCAGCTTTGCACTGCATAAACCTGTAGGGTGAGTTGGCCGGGTTGTTTCCTGACTGGGAGCAGTGACTCCCTGAAGGTTTGCCACTCCTTTCAATTTATAAACTAAACTAAGATAATCCGCTGCTGGCTGTTGCCCAAAATGTCAAGCTGTTGCATTAGGGGTTCAGTATGTTTGAAACAAACTACGTCACACAAAAATCGAAAAGACAAAATTCACACTTGAAAAAAAAGAAAATGTATGATCTGTTAAAATTCTACATTTTCAATCTACAAGTGCAACATTCTGTCTAACCCTATTGTTGTTCTCTTTGCTAGCACAGAAGGAAGAGCAGTAGCGAGTTTAAAAGTAATGTTGAAGCATTTTGAATTCAACACCATAGATAGAAAGATTGTGAAGAGGTGAGGCTTTTTGCTGACTTTGTAAAATGCTACTGCATTACAGTGCCTTATGTTGTCACTCAAGTGAGGCAGTGGAGGCACTGCAAAAGAAAAACACAACCATAATTCTACAGTTTATTTTAGGATAGGCTATGTGGTTTGACTTTGAATTAATTCAAACTAAAATCATGTTACTTTGGGAAAGTGATTTGTGGTTCAACATGTCATTTGACGTGGAAAGGCAAAAGCATTTTACCCGTTCCTCTTTCCACACAAAAAAAAACCTGCCATCATAGAAAGGATTGATAAATCATGCAAATGGAGACTTTGGGAAAGTCTCTCCTTAAAGGTGTTGCAGTTGATTGCACACACAAAATGGATGGATGAAGAAAGAAAGCGTGGACGGAGGCGGTTTCAGATACCGTTAGAGAAGCATCTCATGTGAAGTTTACAGATTATTTAGTTGTGTTTGTTGACATTGCATTGATTCAGCCCTTCAGCCCTTTATTTTTAAGGCCGTGATTTTTGCTGGTGTTGCTTTGGAGTACATTATATTATATTATTATATGGTGAGTTGTTTCTGTTATTTTGTAAATGGACAGACTGTGCTGCAGGTTCAAACTGCAAAAGAATTCTAAAGTTGTTTTTCCTTCCTTTTAGTAACACAGTCAGCCATTGGGGCGTTATCCCCGTGAGCACACACAAATCCATATGCATGGGTTACACACACACACACACACACACACACAAACACACACACACATACCATATGGCCATATACTGTGAACGCCAAAGTGGGTACTTCACTTTGTCTCATTACAACTCATTTTGAATATGCTCAGGTGGTAGAAACTGAAGTGTAGGGTTCACAGGCGGGGCCTCTAATTGAGATGTTTTCATTTGTACGTTATTATTCAAAAAAAGGAACACATTTAAAACGCTGTTAAATGACAAAGGAGCAGCTTTACAACAGGTAATATACTTTAGAGAAATGTTAATGCAGTTCCAGAGATCATAGAAAATAAACCAAGAACAAGCATTAAGCTCTGTTTTACCTCTACACTTAAAGAGAGTAATTCCTGATTATTCGTGTTTCTAAGCTGATGTTGGAAAGCTGGCAGATGATGATGACGGCAGGGCCAAAATGAAGACTTAATTTTTGGGGGGAAACATCTGCAGGATCGTGATTGATTCTCAGGTTCAGCATAACCATAATGAGATCCCTTCCATCTACCGTCTGATTGATTTAAACAACACTGTCAAATGCTTCCTTCCTGGCCAGTGCTAATTTAAAACAGATGGCATCACCCCTTTTTGGCAGGCACCTTGGAACAAGCTGAGGTATTACGACCTATTAAGCAAGTGAAAATATGTATACATTATAATGGTCTGCTGGGGTTGTTTTTGTCCTCGCAAGGACCGATTGATTACTTGTCAAATGACAGCGGAGGATATACAGTGGATGTCTAGAGGTCGTCTAATCTGAGAGAGCTCGTCAGGTGAAGCACTGATCTTTCCCGGAAACTTAAAGTACGACACTTGGGTTTACTCTTTTCAAATGACGTCAGACAAAACACTTGAAGGTGATTACATCATGTTCATATGTTGACTAATGGCTAACAAGAACCACAGCGTATGATTGAAAGACTACCTACTAATGACAGAGTGAAAACATGCCAAAAGATTCAAATTGAAAGCATTTTTAAAGAAATGGAATCAATTTTGTGAAGTGTCCAGTTGCAGCAAACCTGAAAGAATGACTAAAGAGTCAGGACAAGTTTGAAAAGATTTACTTCTGTGGCATAATTATCACTAATTAAGTCATGAGGGAAAAAAACATCAATTTGAACATTATCTCTTTTTTAACATAAAAGTCAGCGCGAGCACCATGCCATTACGAAATGCACAGATAAAGGCGCTTGAGCAGTCAGCGACGCCTGACAGAGTCTGTATCTCCCCCTGGGTGCAAGCTATCTTGCAGCGCTGCAGCCAAAGCCGAGTGATTGAGCGGGGCAGCTCAGTGAATGCAGATATATTTACTCAGTGTTGCTTTGGGAAACATCAATACCAATAGGAGTCATCTCTCCAAAGTTGAGTGATCATTGATCCACAACACGTGGTGCTAAATGATTTAGGAGAAAGCATTTTCTCCAGTAGCGCTTATGTGTCAGCCAGAGGGCAAAGCTTGTAAAGGAGAAGAAACTAAGTTCATGCATATTTGCAAAGAAGAAAGAGGACACGCTCTAGCAGCTGCATAACAGGAACAGAAATCCATGGTAGATCATCAGACTGTATCACAGCGTCACTTAAAGTTTCATGGCAAACTTGCCATTAAATAACCCCGCTGTAATCACGAATATTGTGCCAACATTATCTACTTTACATAATCTAGGGTGACAGCTAGTCAAAATTATTAGTAATTATAATATGCACATTCTTATGAAAATAGGCCACGTAGATGCTGCTTTAGCTGAAAAACAAAAATAGTGGCATCTCTGTTGTATCCACAAGCAGGGTAATGGAAAATCAATATGACGTACATGTTGAATATTTTTATTTCCTACGCTGTTGAAGGCACTTTAACTGATTACTTACTATATCAAAATGCCCTGTGACAGGACAGGTGGACACAGAAAGACATTTCAGTGACCGTCCTACATGCATGAGTTGCTGTCGTTGCAGCCAGCTGATTGTGTATCGGGTGTGTAGTTGAGTGTCTGGCGGGTATTGTGTGTCCAAGTGATTCAAAACAGTGCAGCAAGAAATATGTGCGTCATGTGATGTGGAACATGGTGGAACACTTGTTGTTGAGCACATTTTGTGCTGCATGCCATTATTCTGTAAAATGAAGGTATTTATAGTCACACTAATGGAAAACAGCACATATATTCTAGTTCATCCAGTGTTGTTGGGGGAGGTTAGAGAGGTGATTTGCTTTACCAATACTTATACTAATACATTGTTGATTACTTTCAAACCAAAAACCGAACTTAAATTATTATTAGTTGATCTTCTATTTGATTAACTATCTCGATAATCTTCAAAATTAAATATTTGGCGTGATCATCTGGTCTTGTTCTGTAACCGATAGGCTGTGTTGTGAGGAGTATTGCTGCCCCCCACAGTTGACACCACACAGTTAATTTTTAATGGGAAACTGATGGTGCAAAACTCACCACAACATTAACAAACATGTAGCAAGACTAAGGTGAAAATAATGGCAGAGATTACATGACAGTGAGGCATTTATAAATATGCAGGTTTACCTATTTGCTTTGACTCTTCATTGGCCCTTCGCTTAGCCCCGCCCCCCACTGCTACACCGTCAAGCTGTCAGAGCTTCCATGGAGCTCACACTGTCACTAACTGCACTCCCGGCATAAGTATTATCTAACTTTTGGAAATAATAGAAAGTTCTACAATATGCGTTGGAGGGATGTCAAACTGATTCAGAAGCAAAAAAAGATGTTAATTAGAAAGGTGCACTCAGTAGAGTGCAGATCTCCACCAGCTGTGTCTGCAACCACTTCTGTATTGTTTAATTGAATGAACACAGCTCACATTTGGCTAACCTCCCGTCCAAACCGCAAGTGTATCTGACATGTTTTTCACTCGCATGTCTCACACAACAGATGCGCTCTCATTTTATTCCACGCAGATGTCTCCTCTGGCTCTGTGCAGGTGTCTGTCTGAGCTCTGTCTCAAGGGCGTAACTGCAACTTAAAGCGTTCACGTGAGGTTGATGTCCAATAAAAAGGCAAGGAATAATTGTGTCTCCGGCTGCATTGTAGTTCTGTTATATAATACTCCTCGCAGCAATAAAGTAGAAGCTAAAACTTACAGATCACAGTGTAAAAGTGAACCACCATTGATTAAAGACAATGAAATTAAGGAAATAAATTTCTTGCTAGGCCAGGTAACAAGAACATAATACAAGTCTGATAATAAATACAATCTTAAATGATTGCACAAGAGTCTATGGATAGTAATCTTTCTAAAGTCTGATATCATCAGGGTTGTCTCGATATTGGAGAATACAAATTCATAACAGAAAGCTGGTGGAGACTTGAAAGATGTGGACATTTTTGCAGCAGGGAAGGTCAAGTTGCATTATGGGAAGTGTATGATTTAGAACTTTTTGGAGCTGCACCCATGGGACTAAAATTCAGGATATCTCCACTTCTGCTGATTTGATTTTGATAAATCCTTATTAAAATCTGTCTCTCATGAGTTCCCCAACTTTATTGAAGTGCATCCCTATAAGAACATTTTGTTCCTATGCTTCATTAATACAACAAATGTTTAAAATTTCCTTCCTGGTCGAATTACCATGAATCAAAATGGAGCACTAACTCTTTCCCCTAGAGCTAAAATGTAGTCGACGTCAGACCAGACCAAATTATTGTATTTCATCTTTTTTAAGCAAGCTACAAAAAGTCATCAGCTCCAATTGTTTTTGAATATACACTGACAGCAGCTTGCAGACACAAACATGTACTACTCTGCCAACTAGCCAATATAGAGTTATTTTTCCTAACATGACTTCATGACCCCACAATTACTGCAGTTCAACTTTTTTGTATAGTTCCAGAATTGATAATTAAGAGATTGCATTACATTTGTGTCTTCATCGCTGCTTCAAGTTTCTTTTACAACAAAAAAACAACAATGCACAGTAATGGAAATAGCAACAATTGTTCCCCTTTAATGGTTAATTAGCAGAATGATAAGGTGATAAGATGTATGAAGTGACACTTCAGCACTTGAGCAGTTTTCTTGCACCAGTTCCCATTTCCCCAGGCTGCTGCTGAGAACAGGTAATCTGCTAAATTAGTTCAGCTAATTAGCCTCATAAAGACCTGTAAACCTAAAATGAATGTAAATATAAATCAGAGATTTAAAATTCTCCAGTATCTTTAGAGGATGTGCTCATAACAACATTCAATAATTCATGACTGAATAACCTTAATGTGCAAACTGTTATCATGCCGAGAAGTTTGCATCCTTTAATGTGAACAAGACGACAAGATGTCTTAAAATAAAAACTCTGCATCCTTTTCAGTTTCAGCGAGCCGTATTTCTCTCCTCAGCTCAGACACTTGCTCATTCACAATTCATGTTCATTGCTCGTACACCCACACACCAAAACTTCCCCACTACCTCCCTGTTTTTGTCCCCTGCCTCCCCCGAACTGTAATTTTGAGTCCCACAACACAAAATATGTCTCCATCATTCCATTTCACACTCTAGCTAATGGTTTATGCCTCGTGGTATGCGTGAAGCTGCATGCCACTTCCAGGGCAGGCTGTCATTTAGTCAGCAGAAGACAATTTGTGGTCTTTGCAACATTCTTCTTCTGCATCCTGCTAGCTGTTCTAATACAAATTATAGGAGGGTGCGTGGAACAAATGCTAGCAAACCGTTAGAGTCCAGTGTTGCTTTGCCAATCTTTTATAATGGTAGTAGTTATCTAATCAGAGTACTGCTCTCTAGTCACTTTCTGATTGCCTTTAAATTGCTTTAGTCTCCAGCAGAGTGTTGTGCAGAACACAGTATGTACAATTTGAATGCCATTATTTAGATGTGGGCGTCCAGGGTAGCAGAAGTGATGTCCTTATTAATGTCCCTATACCATGTCAGCATTTTAGTCTGTTCCCACACATTGGCAGGCAACAAACTGTAAAGTGCAACAGAACCTCCGCACTGTAAGAGGCAAATTAAAACGCAGCCTGCATGGTAGACAGTCATCCTAATTAGCCCATTTTTGCCTGGAAATTATGCTCGCACTTTCCCTCTATGGTGTAAATGCAACATTTCAGGAAGGGGGGGGTTGCAGAAAAATTCAACACCTGGCGAGTCATGCTGGGTCAACATTGTTGTTACACGGGAGAGAAGTTTGTTGTCTCTCAGGAAATGATGGGCAAATACAGAGAAGAAGGCTCGGAGACCAAGAGCTGTACCTCTGGGAATAGGAGTCGTCTTTTGATGTCAGTGTTAAGAGGTGCTGAGATAATAATCCTCTTTGGGACATGGGAGCAGCTAAACATTTTCTCAGACATCATTATGATAAGTGCCAGGTGATGGGTGGAGCAGAATATGGAAATTGTATAATTTAGGTCCCTGCTTTCGCAACAGTATACAGAAAAGACAATAATAATATATTTCACCATGAATTCAAAATTACAGGGTTTCTGCAACCACCCTTTTCTAAAGCACCTATGCTTATGTGCTTTTCATGTAACTGACGTAGTTTGAAGACCGGAATAGTCTACAGAAGGTTGGTGGGAGAGTAAGTGGATGAGACACATAAAACAGAACAATTGTCCTGGAGGCCGCAGTTTGTTTCCCTTGCAAGACTAAAGAAAATGTTGAGATGTTGTCTTGTAAGTCATAGTGTCATCAGTCACTCATGTGTTCTCACATGTAGTAAAGTGACGTTTTTCTAACCCAAACTAAGTGGTTTTGTTGCTTCAACATAACTTCCTGTGATGACATGATTCAAAGTTTATTTTGAAAAGAAGCTATGCATGTATCAAGCATATTTTGTCACTCCGTCACTGAGACGTTCAAAACGGACACTATAGGGGTACAAAGTGTGTCATAGTTTGAAGCTTAATGCGTCTGAAAAACTGCATTATTTGATGCTGTGGTATGAGATTGTGTTGGAAGTTTGCAATGACAACCGTAGCGGATGGAATTCAGAATTTATGGATTTCAGGCAGAATTAGTAAAATATTTGGTTTATCATTTCTAGTTGGTCAGTTTTGCTAATTTACGCCTGAAAACTCCGACTGGCTGAACCTTGTAAAGACTGAGGCTGATGCTGCATGCCCAAGGCAAAAACATCAGACTCCTCAACAGTTGATGATCCATGTTAAAGACAAGGGAGATAAAGGAGCAGTAGTGTTCTTGTATTGGAGGGTAGAGCTAGTTCTAGTATTATAGTGCAAAAAGGAAAAACACCCAAATACTATACTATGTTAGCGTAACCACTCGAGATGCCCCCGAAACTCTGTTCCAAACGGGAACTGAGTATACAATAGTGAAACCCAGTGTCTCGATAAGTTCCGAAATTAACTGTTCTGCTATCGGTACTTTATCTAGAAGTTATAAACAGAACATAAACATGCAGAAATTCACAGTTTTCGACTGGCGAGCAGCTGTCCAGCCGCGTCCACTTCAGATAATGGTAGCGATGCCATACAGAGTTTGAATAAAAAAACAGGCTAATAACTAGAAGCTAACCTTAGCTTATTGATTAACGGAAGCGGGATGTGCAATTTGTCCACATTTTGTACCGGAAGGAAGGCAAGTCCACACAATGTGACTGTGTAAACAGAGTTATGTCCCCACAAGTTAGGTAAAACCCTCTCTCACACACACACACACACACACACACACACACACACACACACACACACACACACACACACACACACACACACACACACACACACACACACACACACACACATTGCTAGCACCTGGATGCTTCACAGTACTCTGCTCTACCCTTACATGTACATTTAATTTGTCCAGAGATGTCCAAAAGCTGCTCTGGTCCTATTGACTGATCCCCAGGCTGCGACCTATAAATCATACCTGCAGCACTAATTAATCTGAGCAGAATGTGATACATTCAGAGGTTGAACCAACACCTAAAGCAAGCAGCGCTCCTCTCAGACGAATACGTTTCACACCAGGAGAAAGCGCTGAAACACTATGTACATATTCCACCAGCAGACGTATGAATGCAATGCTCCCTGAGCTAAGAGTTTTAGGGAGAGGTTGAACTGATAATAAAGATTTAAATAAATGTCGGGGAGAACCTGTGCTCTATCTCGGGGATATAATATCTCTGGGAAGAGTTGGAAGAAAAATTCATGAGACAAATATTTGCACCAAAAGATAAAAGTAAAAGAGCCAGGGATTTGAGTCCCACACCTCGCTGAGCACTGCTGGTTTTGTATTCATTTCCCAGCTGTACGAGAGCAGAATTTTGTGGACACATAGATTATTCATCTGTGACTCCAGCACCACCACTTACAGCCCTATTTCCTAACAACAGACCAGAGTGGAAAACTGACTACAACTTCCATGATGATTGATGGTGAGCGTGAGATCTTTATGAGGCTAATGCACTGTCCTAAAAGATGACAGCATATCTACTTCAAACCAGAACATGAATTTTCCCTCTAACTGCTATTGATAAACACGGGCAGCACTGCATAGAGAAGTCAGACATGCAGTTGGAATAAATTATTTTCGACAGCACAACTTTTTTATTTTTTATTTATAGATCGAGATTGGCAGGAAAAATAGCATTCACCCATTTATGATGCAATCTGGGGGATTCTTAAGTGAGTGTGAGTGATGGACTTAAATCATGGATGAATAACTGATGGCTGGAAAACAGGTGAAAATGAAGAGAAAAGCTCTGAGCCTATCTCGCTCCCCCCCTCCCGCTCTCGCTTGTTGTCCGCTCTCCTTCGAATGCAGCAAGCATTTTCAATGAGTTACCATAGAGATGATTATTGCTGTTATGCTGTTGTGAGAAAAAAATTGGCTCAACACCTCAGGGACAGTACCAGCATGACAGATATAGAGAGCAAAGGGAAAAAAGATAAATAAACAGACATTGCTTGAGAGAGAGAGAAAGTATGCTGAGGTTTTTCTAGGGTTGAAAACATCAAGAACAGCCAGTCTACCCTCTACAAGAATTTAAATTCATATTAATATTAATTTTGCTTTTCATTTTTTGGAGATGGGGGATGTTCACTTTCCTTCCCTCAAGTATTTATGTATATTTATTTCACAAAAAGCTACATCAAATAAAAGCACACAGGGTCATATCAGGCCTTGGAGGGCTTGTCACTGCTCTCGTCCCTGTGCCCTTGAGTAAGACACTTAACTCGGTCGCTCCAGTGGAGCCGCTCGGTGGTCAACAGTTGAAGACTGCGGCTGTACTGAGCTGCTCCCAGGCGTGAATGTGTGCAACTGTACCATGAATGTTAAGCAGGGCATAGCTGGGAAAGAGCAAGCATGCTCAGCTGACTTTCTCCAAGATAAAAAAAAAAGTGAAAGAGGAAAAAAAAAAAGGTATGTCATTTTTCAGCACAGTGAGCTGTGAGTCAAAAGGTGAGGGCTTACAAAACCTGTGTGAATACAGAGACAAAGCTGTCATACTCCAGATAAAAACAAAAAAAGAAATCAAAAGGCTAAAGCCAAAGGCGAAATCTGAATTTTGCGAATACAAAGCAATGTTCTGCTGTTTGATTCCAGTGTTAAGGCTTGGACAATGGCCTCATAATATAAAGCAGTGTGTGGCTGTGGAGGAATTCAAAGAGGTTTAGGTGGTGCATTTCCTTTAGCGAGAGCAGCCAGTAGTTTCATAAAACAAGAATAAAATGTCACAGTGACATCTGTGTTATAGCCATGGTTGCCCTTGAAGTAGATGAGGAATAGAAGAGACTTTTAGCTGTTTTCTATAGTCATTTTACTAACACTAAGATAATGGTAATTACTTGCTAATATGGGTCAGTGGGGCCATAAAATGTTGTTGCAGCTCGTTGGTAGGAGAGCGGGTGCAGCTCCAGAGACGGAAGGCCGGCAAGTTTTCAAGGTAGGTTGTGCTTCTCCAGAGCGACGGGGAGTGAGGCGGAGGTAACGTCAGACGCAAGCCCGTTGTTCGGCTCATTTTCTGTAACCAGTGGTGCATTAAAGCATGGTGGACTTAGCAAGCTAGTTAGCTAACTAGCCGATCGAACGCTTGTTAGGGAACAAAGTTGTCACTCATCTGGCAATAGCATTGTGCTTTGCAACGCTGTGAAATAGTGTGTGGATGAAGCATTAAGTTGTTCGATTTTATCGCTATGTTTCTTAACGTTACTACTACACTGCTTGTTTTAGTCGGAACTGTAAAACCACACCTTAGCGACTCAACGGTTTGCAGTAAGTCGGTTTCATTTGTATGGAAGTTAGCCTGCTACAACGGTTCAACTGCAATGGTACAAATCAAAATGGCTGCAACGTGGACCATAATGCAGCATTGATTTGAATGGGACTGTCTGGTCTACTCCTATTTAGTTTCTGTTGTGGCGGCATTCACCTGCTTTGGGGCCCCAAATATATTTTATTTTGTCGCTGTGGAATGTAATTCCAGGTTTGCTGTGCAGAAATCAAATGAAATGCTAATTCATTTATGGATATTTATATGTAAGATGAGCTGAAATAATGAAATTGTTTAACATTTTGGAAAATATGCTACTTCAGTTTCTTTGTGAGAAACCAAATGAGAAGATAAATACCACTTTTAGACGTCATAGTGGTATCAAATATTCGCAAGAAAGCAATTAAGAATATTGAAAACTATACCTTAAAACAAGATTTAGACACAGGGCTTTAAGACCGGGTAAAATAAAAGTAGGACAGTCCTTGAGGCAGCTGTTATTGTGCTATAGTAAAGAGTATTCCCATACTCCCAAATAAAGTTAAAGTACATTAAGTTACCACAAACCAATTGCCACACAGTAAATCCGGGTGTATTGAGGGCCACTGGGGGTCTCTGGGCAGCTTTGGTTAAAGCAAAATGGAATGAAAAAGTACAGTGAAAGACTAGAATGAGGGGTGAAAAACTCTGCTTTATTTAATTATTTGAGTTTTTGGAGCAACAAACTGCCACATACAGTATATTTCAGAGTCCAGACTGCTGCGTCAGTTATTGCTCAGATATATTTCACCAAGAAGCTCGGGTGTTATAAGACTCCCTGTGGGGTTTAAGGCCAATGAAAGTGCTCAAATTTTCTTCCTTTAGTTGGCATCAAACCTGTGACCTTTAAATCACAGGAGATCTTCTCTCAGGATTTTTTCCAAAGTGTTGTTATACAGGAGCTGTAACTTCCTGGGATTTTTGTCTACCTATCAACCGCCTAGAGACTCCCTGACATACCTGCACTGGCACTATATTTAATAAAGGCACAACATAGAGAAAAGCTTAAATTGTGTTAAGTCTAACATTACGGGAACTGTTGTGTTCACTCAGGGTTTGATGGATAGGCAGTAGTGAGGAGGTACTCCACAGAGCTCTGCAATAAGGGACTAAGAGTGTGCTGAAAGAGGAGATCACTGCCTTTTTGATGAGACTCCGGGCTGTTAGGAAACCATTATGCGGCGAAATGCAATGTTCTTCAATCTTCTACTCTTGTGAAAAGCAGAGGTAAACTCACTTCTCCGCTGTGAGGAACCCCATGATCAATACATCAATCATTAATGTAGAGACATTAACGTCTTCTTCATCTTTTTTTGGGAGGGGGGGTGAAATAGACGTAACAGTATCACTATCATCAGTGTTTATGAACGCCCAGGCAGGACCTGAAGTGGACAGCAGGTGAGAGGGCCGAGCTCGGCTATTAATGTTGACAAAACGACAACAAGTGCATCAATATAAGGTTTAGCACTACATGCTACCAATCCCAGCTGTGGAGACATTGGTATAGCTGTCTCTTTGTAAGGCATTGGTAGGTCTATGAATTCATTTTTTCATATCGTGCTTTTTAATGTAATTTATTCATGTAATGACCTGTCTTATCTGGACCCTGAGTCTTAAATAAGTTTGATTGATTGATTGAATAAATCATGACACAGTTAAAAGCATGTTCACCTAAGTTCAACGGATCCTCTTGGGGGACGGGCTATTTCATTTACATCCGTAGAGTTGAAAAATGAATGCACTTTAAAATGTGCCTCATGTTCTACAGAGTCTCAAGTCCTGAGGCATCGCCCCGAGCTGCTAATCATGACACGTAAAGAGATAAATCCGTCCTCCGGCTGCAGACGAACAGACCAGCGAGTAAACTGAAATTGAAATAAACATTAAAGGATCAGAAGAACTTATATTCATTAAACATCCCTCTGTCACTTCAGCTTATTGCGTGTAAGCCTCTGCAGAATATCCGTACAACATGAGCAGCATGACTAGTCCTGTGTAACCAGGCTCATGCTTTTGAGTGTTTGCACAATTGGAGGCAAAAAATTGAATAAATGTTGTTGGCATGAATAAAGATGATGGGACAAAGTAATGTTAGCGGGGCAGATTGCTCATGAAATGACATCAAGGAACGACAGGACAAGGAATTGTAATGATCCTGTCAAGGCCTAGTTCTGCTTTTTAGATTTCACATTCTTATCGGCCCCGTTTCTATTTTTTGCAAACACCATTTTGTGGCTGACGAGAGAACTAAAGGCCACCCATGTTCATATCACATAATATACACCTGCACATCAAAACCTATCTCTCCTGGGGATTAACTGGCACTGCTGTCATTCCCAGCAAGACCATCGACTGGTCAGGCATGATAACCCAGCATGTGATCTCACCATTACAGTCATTATATGGCCACAAACAGAGAAGCATGTAAACTCATCCTCCTGCACAGCGTCTCTCTCTGCCGTGTGCTGAAAACCCACGCTCACTATCTAATAAGACATTTTTTACAAAGGGTTTATAAATTGAACTTTAATGCCTTTAAATAATTTACCAAAGCTTTATAGATGAGTTATTAGCCAATAATAAGCCATTAGCACGTTTATCTGCATAGCTATTTCAACAACAAGACAAATGGAAGTACACATAAAAAGGCATTAGTATGAGACATAAAAGAAACACAGTCGATATAAAAAGGTTGTAAAGAAAACGCCTTTCCACACCAGTTTTTTCACTTACTTATTTATAAAGGGTATAGGTTTCACATTTTCTATGAACCATCAGCAGGTAATGTGCAAATAGGAACGCTGGTAAGTCATTAATTGTTGTTAAAGGGATATTATTCAAGTCTGCAGTTGTAAATGTAAATAAGATCATAATAAATTGATTTTGGTCTAGATGCTCTGCAGCCTTTTCCAGACCTAAAAGGTTCTGTATGTGTAGCTATTGTATCATTTTTTTTATCAGATATCCATTTACAGACTTT
This sequence comes from Anoplopoma fimbria, assembly GCF_027596085.1. NCBI lineage: Eukaryota > Metazoa > Chordata > Actinopteri > Perciformes > Anoplopomatidae > Anoplopoma > Anoplopoma fimbria. The sequence goes on from NC_072457.1 coordinate 10,459,981, forward strand.
CATCTACTGTAGCAAAGAGGGATTAGTAGCGGCATTACGAGTGCATTTACTTTTAGTTTTACTTCAATAAAATTGGTATCTATTCAGACAAAATGTGTTGCTTTGTTTACACAAACAAGATGTAACAAGTTAATAAGTGAGCTTTAGAGGTGCTGGTGGATAGTTTTTTTAACCTGACGATAGAACCAGGCTAGCTGTTTCCCCCCGTTTCCAGTCTTTGTGCTAAGCTAAGCTAACAGGCTGCTGGCTGTAGCCTAGTTATTCCTTTAAGTATTGTTACTGGCTTGTCCCAAATTTATAAAGCCATGGATTTATTAACCATTAATAAAACATTGTTTACAAATGGAAACCCAAGGGTGCTTGTTAGAAATTGGTTCCAAAATTAAAAAAAAGAAAACACTCAAGCAAATGTTTTTTATTGATGATTGAATGATTTTTAATAACACAAGGACGGTCTTTTTGCTTTTACCATTGAACAGATGCCAATAACGAATGAATGAATTTGCCAAAACGTCAATTATGTAAAAGGGCCGCACATTCTCTGTGTTAGGCATTATCTTGTGTCTTTCGATTATCATAAGTCATCCTAATAAAACTGTTCCTATCTGAAGAAGAAACCAATCCACAGCTGACTTGAAAACTTGAAAGAAGAATGAGGCTCTGTTCCAAGATCCCTATACATCCGCTCCTCCATCCTCGTTCCTGCCCTCAATTCCCAAAGCAATCTCAAGTCAGTGATTCTATTAAAACAATACTGCCTCATGCAAATTGCTGCTGTCAAGCCCCATGGTTTTATTTCTTGTTCTCTCTGCTGCTCCTCGGTGCTTTAATGGGGAGTGGGCCATCCACACTTCGCAGCATCAAATAGGATCAATGGTATCAATAGGACAATCTGACAATGATCGCAGGCACTTTCAGGCTAAAAAGTGCAATATGTGACATTGAATGGATGAGCACTTCATTGAGCGCTGCTGCCAACAAGCCAGGTAATTAGAAACAGGGGCGACAAATCTAACCCCACAGCCGTACAGCTTCTAGATCGCAGAACTTTCTTGGTACGGTGACATAATTATCCTAATTGGCAGGTGGCAGCCTGTGCTATTGTTACGTTTCAGTGGCATTGTTAATGACTTGCCGTACACAGCATGTTAGCCCCTACTCATCCCTGAACACAGTTTTGATATAATAATTAAAAAAAAAAAAAAAAAAAAAAAAAAAAAAAAAAAAAAAAAAAAAAAAAAGCCCTTGCCTCTTAACATAAGATTTATCTTGTCAATTTCATTAGCAAACATTTAATTAAATGACTGATTTACATGCTGGGCACTTTAGCAATGTTCAACTTCCCCTCACATACATTAGTCATAAGGTGTTGCGGTGTGTTCAGGGGCACTTGCAGAGTACCCTGCTGAGTTCATTAGAGCTGTCGTCTGCTCCGTGGAATATTCCTGTTTCTTCATCGCAGACGACTCTTTTAGTAATGAGGCCTTTGCCGTGGGTCCGTGGGCGTGTCTCTGTTGGCCATTCGGGGGCTTATGAATAAAGTTAGCTCTTTAGTCTGAGAGAATAAATTGCCAGCCCAAGGTCCTCACTTCTTTTGGCCAAAAGAATGACATCAAAACTGAATACAGCTGTCATCACTTCTGCTTTGTTGAAGGAGTCAAAGGTTGAAAATTGTATCTATTTTTCCTTTTTTTTTGTTTGCTAAAAGTAATGGGTCATCCTTTATCACGAGGTCGGCGGGTTTGATCCCTGGCTCCTACTGTCTGCATGTCCGTGAGCGCGAGAGTGTGACATGCTTCACAGCCGCCTACTGCTCATTAAATGCTACGAAAGATTAAATGCAAAGGTCAACATTTCATTTTGTACAGTTTTTAAGTTGATAACTTAACGTTTGGGGCTTGAATAAAGGTTTGAATGAATGAACTCAATGTGAACAATCTTTATTTAACGCTGAGCACACTTAAGGGCTCTCTACGAGATTCAGAGCATATCTGTTGCCTCCAACAGGCTCTGAACATGGCGATGGCTGAGCTGGCGGCTAGCAGTTAACGGTGCTAACATTTAATGCTGTCCAGAGAAATAGAAAAGCATTTGCACATCCAACAGCAGAATACGGGTTAAATGTTCACTCTGTCAGAAATTATTTGGCAAAGGTGTTTCAATAATCCTTTTAGCACATGAAACCCCCCACGCGAGCATGAAAATGTTTTTTTCTCTATTCAGGAAGTTTAATCGACTTTTGCCGTTTCCATACAGCTTTTCTAATGCAATGCTTCAAAATGTGCATGGAATGGAAGTATGGCTTGAGATTTTAATTTGAATGGCTCGGATCATTTATATGTTATAGTTTTTAACATTTCACACTCATTTTCAGGTCGTTTTTCACGTTGTTTTGATGCCACAGATAAACGTGCTGCAATTGCAGGGAAAACGCTGACTTTAGGAAAGCAAACTTGATCTTCAAAATATTGTATGTCGAAGCAGCCCCAGCAACTACACAGTCAACAACATGGAGCTAAAGTAGTGAGCTTGATCGCACTTTTTCTATTGGTCTTCCATGCGGTACAATATCAAATATTCCTCAATGAATTTCCTGCAATATGCTGAAGCCTAGGTGTTGTCACGCTTTGTTTTTGGATAATCTCACCTCAATTAGCCTTGTTGATGCCAAAGATCGACCATATCATACCATAATTACCCATTTCTGACTTGTAAACAGCGTTTTCCAGCAAAGTTGTAATTTTAGGTATTTTTCTTAATTGTTGCTTGATAATACAAAACCATCTGTTAATGCGAAGACAATAAAGGATATTTCATGTCAACCAAAGTCAATGTTATCATTCTATACTTTGTTTATTATAAGTTATAATAATATGCTTATATTTAGTGGTATAATAGACTATTGTTAATGCATTTTATGACCCTCATAAGACCAACTCAGCAATCACACAAACATGTTCAATTTAACGCTAGCATGTCATAGTATTTTACATTAATTTATATTTCTTAATGTATTCACTATATAAAATACATTGATTTCCATAGTTTACACTTTTAGACATGCTGACTTTTTTGTAAATACTTAATTTTGTCACTTCTCAACTGTGAGCAACTATTATCAACTGCTTAATACCATCATTAAGTATTGAAAGGGGACACAGCATATTTGTAGCACTGTCCATTCATCATATACTGTATGCTATTTCCAAACATTGATACATCAAGTGCTACATTTTAACCACATTTTGGCTAAAACCCCCCCATCTGTAATTTTGTGACAATACAATTTAACTAAATGAAGTATCACCTACTGTGGCACACAGCAAGCCATTTGTTAGAAGTGATCAACAATATCCAGATAATTACACAATTAATGTGTATCTTTCCACTCAAAAATTAATCTTAAAATAATATTAAGAAATATTCACTTTTGTGGCTTCATGCTTCACATGATGCTACTTTGAACCGACTTCATTTTTGTTCACCCTGTACCATCACAACCAATGAAAACAGTTTTTCTTTTCAGGAAAAGTTTGGCAACGAAGTTAAAGATTCATCACGAACCTGAATTTAATTGCACTAAAGTTATATGAAGTCAAGAAAGCAGCTGCTAAACACCACCAGAAGGCAAACTTATGTAGAGTACCGCTTGGCAACTTCACTATAAGAAGGAACTTCTGAGCCTCTAAACAAATAAGCTTTCTGTTTCCACTGTCAGTCATTATGTTAATTTGCTAATGCAGATTAAGAAGTAATTGTTAACAATGTGTACACAGAATAATCTGCCTTGGCTGACTGCAGTGGAACAGATAAGAAAAGGCTGTAGAGATGTCCAGCGTAGGCCATTATATGCTTCATTACACACTTTTCTTCCTGGTGTTAATTTAAAAAAGATTCATAAGGAGCAGAGCCAACTGTAACCTTATCTTCCTCTTTCATGTGCCTCTACTCAGACGAATATTACCGTGTGTACAGTAATGAGGTGTTCATTTAACCTATGGCTTGTTTATGGAACTTAGATGATTTGTCTTAATTAGAGGGCCAACCGGAAATTTTGCTCTGAATATTCACACAGGGTGCGTGTTTACAACCAGGGATGTCAGGGGTCATTTTACCCTTTAGTTTTTTTTTCTCTACTCGTGAGAATTAAAATAAGAGAGGGTTCAGAACAATACCTACTGTGCACTTTACCTGAAAGGTGAAATAGCTTTGATAAAATACACTAAATGAATAAAAGGGAAATAATGCCATACTGGTGAATTGTGCAACCCTTATTAGTGACGCTGCAACTAATGATTATGTTAACTCCTCCCTGGCATTTCATTCTCAGGATTGAGCATCATTTGATTCGATAAAGACTTATCGGGATTGAAGGGAATATAAATGTTGCTAAATGTCAGTCAGCTGAAGGGACCATAGCAGCCCGACTCATGACTGCAAACCGTTCCTCTTCCGTGGAGCAGTTAAATACTCCGACAGAGGAGGTTGAGTAAAACAAATGGTGCAACACAGCTAGTAAGCCACCATAGCTTCCATTCTGGACTCTAAAGCCCTCGTAGATCAGCACTGACGAGGCAGCTTGCAAACTGTCAACAGCATGAATGAAGTGAAAAGTTATCCTTTTTTTCTCAATTAAACTTTCTAAAGACGAATTCATTAGTCTGTCGTTTCTGCTCTTCATTAATAGTGTAGCATTGTAAAAGTGTATAGGCATGACTATAACCCAATGCAATGATTTATCATTTCAACCAAGAGATTAGTGACTTTTTTTTTTCCACTTTTAGCAATAAGATCTAAAGCACCTTCATCTTACCTGCTCACATGGTAACGGACTCTTTACACAACTGAAAAGCCACCTTTTGTATCCCCTCGTGTTCTCTCACATATGTCAAGTTACTTCAAAACGGCTAGAAACATGAAGGCGGCCGAGCTCATTCAGTAATCACACCACATCTGTTTCACAAACGATCCAGATGAAAGGAGAGAAACAACACAGCAGGAAAATGATATGAGAAATATTTCTTATTCAGGTGGACAGCCAGTGAAATGAGTGATGGACTACGTCTTACAAGCAGGAGGACAACAGAACAAAACAGATCACCTAGGTTACCGTGGCATCCTTCCTTCGGCTGTCTGCATTGTGTGGAGGAGGAAAACATCTAGAAAGCTTTGACAGTGTATACAATGAGTTTGTTAGGATACCATTAAAACACTCTGTTTCATTCTTTTGTTGTGTGCAAGGTACAAGTTCATGGCAGAAGTTACAATATAAACACTGCATGTGCGCATTGTAGTTGAGATAATCAGGGTTTCACGGATGCTGTCGGGCATATCCACCACCAGAATCAGGCTGTTCATCTCAATTCTGGGAGAGGGGGAGGGGGGGAGGAAGGTCGGTTGCCTTCCCGCACAATTTACAGCATCTTCCTCTTCTCAAACTCCTACAGGAGATGGACAAGAGAAAGAAAGAGAGACATCAAGTGAAATTGAGTGCGATAGACATGAATGACTTATTCATGCAAAATTCAAACAGCCTCTGTTTTGATTCTGTGCATCAGATCTGCCGTTGCGGTGGGGAAACAGAGGCGGTTGGAGCTCTGGAGAGCCTGTCGTTTCTTTTTTCCTGGAGTGCGCATATCATGTAGCGTCGTACGTGTCAGTAAGTTCCAGTTGTCAACACTAAACACAGCTCACTTCTTGTGATTGATGGAGGCTACACATCTGCAAAATAATCTGATTTATGCGAGGTTACAATCGCTGTGTTTATCAGCACAGTCCAACCATGTGACTACAAATGAGAAAGCATTATGTTAGCCATTAAAAAAAAAGGATGTAGCCATTTACATATTCAATTTGGGGAATATCACACAAACGGTGATAGAATATGTCGTTCCCCAAGAATTTCCCCATTCCACAGGGGGAAAGTAACTGAATGCAAATGTCATTTATCAGGTTTGCAGAACACACAAGCACTCCTGCACATGTCGGGCCATTCCTCTGTGGCTTGTGGATACATGAAGGTCTACTGCCACCTTGAGGAGGAAAGATTTTCGCGTTTCTGAAAATGCTTGAGAGGCAACAGTTGCCTCTCTAACCTCATCTTTTTGGGAAGGGTGAAATGAATGAGGAGACATTGCGGATGGAGGGGAGATTCTTGCTTTACAGATGATGTGGGATAAAAGAGGGAGTGGCACAGGGTTTCAATTATTAGGGAAAAAGCTGTGGAGGTAAGAAGTGGACAAAAAAAAAAAAAAAAAATAAAAGGAGTGATGTGATGGAAAGAGTGACAAGACAGAGGGAGGAGGAGGGTATTGGTGACATTTGCAGACAGATGCTTTGTTGGTCCAAGGTAGCAGACAGTAACTCAAGGGTACAAGACAAGAATCACGGCGCCAAGGTAAAAGCAGAGTTGTTTGTGACGAAGAGGGGGAGAAAAAAAAACAGATTTTCCGTGCGAGACACACTCAGACACCTGACAAGTCAAGTCAAGAGGGGGGTGAATGAGGAAAGTAAAGGGTTGCCACTCAAAAGGGGGATGGTTTTAAACACGTCTGAATAAAATTTGAGGAGAGCGGAGAAAAACATGAACGTGAAGAAAGTATCAGACATTTACAAGCTAGCAGTGACAAGAGCGTTAACACACCTGGGGCCGGATGTATGAGGGGCACGGGCGTCGTAGATACGCTCTGCGTGCGCTGCCTTCAACTTTAGAATTTATTACACAAACAAGATCTCCAGATTAAACGTGTTCGGCTTCTGTTTGTTTGCACTCATCTGAACGAATGTGCATGCCAGATTTCCACTGTGAATATTGAGCAGGATACGATTATACTATCTGCTGCTGCATTTGGGAGTTCGAGATATTTTGTAAACGATTAAAAAAGGTCATAAATTATTCTACCGTGCATATGAATTAAATCCTACTGAGATAAACGCAACGTTTTGGGATATCTTGTCCATGCACCAGTGGCACCTAACATTCGTTTGGATATCACTCCAAGCACTGCTGATAGAAATGTTGTAATGCCACTTTTGCCATTTTCATTGTAAAAGGTCCTAAAAATCACATTGTCTCGCTAGATGAAACAGGATGTCATGTCCTACATCAGCACGTCATTTGTTTTGGTTATTTCACTTGAGAGATTTCTGTTTTTGTGTTTGCTTTTTCTCACTATATTAAGGCAGCGCTTTGTTTGAAAACTATACTGATGATACAATTGAAACATGAAAGGTGGAAGAAGAGTAAAATGTGTAAGCTCTGAGCTTGTTAAAAGCTGAGATTCAGTTAAGGATCTTTGTAAAACATGAAATTTACACTATGAAACAACAATGTCACTTATTTTGCATTTCAATTTGCTTAAGGTTCAGGCCGGATACTGATAAACCGGTTTTGACAGTGCAAATTTTACATTTCTTTTTCAATGTTTCAATTTCCTATGTACCTGTATACTAGGTGTGGATTAAACAACAAATTAAGAAAAAAAATTAACAAGATCTGAGGCAAGTGTGTTATTTTGTCAAATGGCTAGAGGGAATAATCTTACAGTTTCAACAGAGCAGTACTGGCTTGCTGCATCTTTTTTACACTAACAGAGAGTTGGCAATGTGTATTTGTAATTATTATTATGATAAATAGAGTGCAGAAAATGTGCTTATGCAACTTTAGGACAAAAGCATTTTCAGCAGAGTTGGTTCAATTTGATGATATACCACTCAGAAGTAGGAGCCCTATTACTGTGTTGTATTACCTTACAGGAAACTCCTCAGAATACAAATTTGATGATGCATGAACTTGCTGTTTAGCAGTTATTATTATTAAGGATGAGCACGTCGAACGGCCACTTGACACTCAATCGAATGAATGACTGAATGAATGAATGTTCGGTCTAGACAAGAAGGTCATTTTGTTCTGCCACTGTAGCCGTATGTATGATTGATAAACCTCCGATTCAGGTGAGAGAATTATCTCCACCAGCCCGAGCGCCTGAGATCAGGGGTTGTCATTGTTTCAGCCCACCTCCGAACGATTATGCCGACTCGCTCCTATTACAGCAGTCAATGAGATTAACAGAGACGTATGAACACGATGTGCAGCAAAATGAACAACCATGTTGCACGTTTGTCATCATTACACACGATGATTGTGAACTAAACTTTGAGGGAGAAAAACGTGTGTAAATCTATACCCGCGTGCAGTAGTGCCAGCAGTGGTAATGAAAGTATAGGATGATGAATGGGTGCAATACATGCTTTCAATTTTTATACATCTTGTTAACAGTGCTTCCCTACTGATAAATTGAAATAAAGAGGCAGTGGGGCCAAGTCAGCCACTGTCAACACGCGTTTATTAATTTCTGCCTTCACTACGGCATATTAAAAGTACAATCTCAAACCTTGCTACTCTCAGAAAATAAAAATGTAAATTCTTGTTCCCAGTAAACCCCTTTTAAATCTGTAACCGCTCGGTGATGAAAGACGGTGCTACGAGTGACCAGAATCACAAGATATTTTGCTCTGAAGCCGGAGGGGAAGTATTATTAGGGTGCTATAACAATATGGTTATATAATGTCAGCTCCATATAGAGGGGGATGAATTATTACGGAAAGGTTACCTGGTTACTAATTCAATTTTTCTACTATTATGTTGATACTTTTCTTGGTAAATCTTTTAAGGCTCTTTACACTAAATCTGTCCTGTCCTCATGCGAACCAATGACAAACATTATCATCAGCGCAAGAAGTACTCGAATCTTTACCATGAGTAAAAGTCGTTATACCGCATGAGAAAAATACTCCATTACAAGTTGAAGTCCTGAATTCAACATCTCCCTTAAATTAAATAATGTCATATTATCAGCAAAACACACTTCGTATCAGAAATAAACGTAAACAGAATTGCACCTTTAAAAATTGTAATATTATCATGTAATTTATATTATTGAATTATAACTATTAAAATGTAAGCACAGTTTTAATTCGGTAGGTGGTTGAAGTAGAGCTAATTGTAACTACTTAAAAATGTCAGTATATATTTACAATTGATATACTGATCATAGATTTATGTCAAATCTTAATGTGCAAAGTGGCTCGTAACGACAGTAGAGGTGTCAGTTACTGTAAGTGGACTAAAAAGGTCAATATGCCCCCAAATACTTAGTGGAGTAGAAGCATAAAGTAACATAGAATTAAAATACTTGAGGGAAAAAAGATGAAAATGATATGATATTCAACCATCACTGTTCTTCATTACTATTCCTAAAGCCTCTGTATACGATACCGTCCTGCTGAAACAAAGGACTCACCTTGAAAATGGTGCTGCCCAGCTGAGCAGGGGACATGCTGACAACAACTCCGGCGTTCTGCAGGGCCGCAATCTTCTCTTTGGCTCCCCCCTTTCCACCGGCGATGATGGCGCCAGCATGGCCCATCCTACGGCCGGGAGGAGCAGTTAGCCCCGCGATGAAGGACACCACGGGCTTTGCATTAGCACCCTGAACATAGAAGAGGGAGAGAGAAAGAGAGAGAGAGAGAGAAAAAGGAAGCGTAAAATTAGGTGAAAATGGACAAAAAAAAAAAGGAGAATAAGCTCAAGGGAAAGTGTGAGGATGTGAGTGCAGTTAGCAAAACAAGGGGACAGTATAAAATAGAGAGAATAAGCTTTCTGCACCTGCATTCCATTCATTTATTAGAAATTAAACGCCACATGTCCTCCCATTACAGATGATAACAGGCTTGTCTAACCAGCCATCTCTGTCTCAGCCTGCATTATTAAAACAAAGGGTCAATCAAGCCATTTAATTGCATGGGTTGGTGCATGACCAGATAGGGGCTTGGGCTCCTGCCATTTCATATCATCTCATTTCTGAGACGGTAATTAGTCATGGAGGCCCTGATTAGCTCAGCGCCTGTCTATGCTGCTTGCTCATTGATTGATGTTATGTTCAACAGATCACTTCCAAGGTGAAGAGAGCTAATATTTCATCTCAAGCAATAACATCATAAGCAAGAGGGACAGAGTGCGTGTGTGTGTGTATGTGTGAGCGTGAGGGTGTGTACAGAAGCTAATATTTCATACTTAGGAATAAAAACATAATTGTAGGGGACGGCACACACACGCACACGCACGCACGCACACACACACACACACACACACACACACACACACACACACACACAGCTTTGCAGACTGCTTTCACAGAATGAATGTGGCATGTTCAGCAGCCAACGCAATACAGCGAGGTCCTTCAAAAAGACGCCCACGTCTACCGCAATTTCTGCTCTAAATTCAGATCTGACACTGGCAGGAACAAGATGGCAGTCGCTAATATAAACTGGAGATGACTTTTAATAATTAAGACTAGCAGGACGGTTATCAGCCAGGGAAATGCTGAGGACCTTGGATAGCAATGCGCCGCTAATGAGACATTAACACTTGCGCGTCTAATATAGGCATGAAGAGAGGGGAATATCACTTTAAAGTGCTCTAAATGTGTTTCAAGCATCTGTTCTGTTTGTTGAAAAATGTAAGCACAAAACAAATGAGCACCGAAACCCCCGCTCAGTATTCAGGAGTCAAATCACGTTGTGAATAAACAAACCACCCTCATGTGAATCAGGTCTTAAATCTACCTCAAACGAAAGGGGTTTAATTACTCTATTAATCCCTGCCTCTCTTGATACTAAGTACTAGCAATGCATGCAGGGAGGGGAGTTACACTATCATTCACTTTACCCGTCTTTTGTCTTCCACTGTTAGCAGTTCGGATAGATTACCTTAATTATGTGACCAATAGGGTAGTTCCCCCACCTCTGTGCGCCAGCTTGACTGGAGGAGTTTTTTTGGGGTTCTTTTTTTTTTATATATATATTTTATATATATATATATATATATATATATATATATATATATATATATATATATATATATATATATATATATATATATAAACACAAAACAGCACTGCTCCGCGGTGTGAAATCCAACTTGAGCTTAAAAAAGCCAGACGGAGACAATTATCCGCCCCTATAAACATGACAGGTAGGCGTGAATAAAACTGGCATGTGCACGTACGCATGGAGCTCATCGACACTGTTTTTTAACCACAGCCTTCCTCCAGACTACAACATGCGTCAGTTCTCAGCGTTTATTCCACAGAATTACAAGAGGTTTAGCTAAAGCTCAGTGGAGACAGGATGGGCTAAAAAGAAAAATCAAGAGGCTGATGTTGGAGAAAGAAAACTCAGTAAACGCTAAAGGTGCCAAATACTCAGACCTACTTGATATGCATGAAGCAAATTGCATTATGGATATTCTGTGTAAAACCTATTTCTGACTTCAGAAAGCCTGTGAGACTCTGGCACTGATACGCAGACCTTTGATACAGGTGACTTTTAAGACCATATTACGTTGGCAAGCGTCGCAGACACTGATTAAGACTGAATCTTGAAATATGCCCTGCATCATAAAATCTGACAGCAGATCCTTCTGGGAAATATGAGGTTGTTTTCTTGAATTTTTACAGAATTAAGGCGTCGGTGGATCAACAGTCTGCAGTAACTTAACTGTAACACTGACAGATAGCGAAATCGATACTTCTTCACCTTTTGGTATAATGTGTCGTTCTCGAATAGGAATTCAATATATTTAATGTTGCGTGACACAAATCAATCATCACACTGGGCCTTACATTTCACTGAGCAGTCTGAACTTAATGTGTCCAGTGAGGCAGAATTTGTCAAGTTAATATAAAAAAGCAGCGTCTCGTTTTCTCCGTTAACTTTTTCTGCGATTAATGGCGTCCTACTGTACATGAACAGTTATCCGCCAAAGTTCAGTCCAGTTCACATGAGATGTTTCCGTCTTTGGTTGAGTGTCTGAGCTTTCCAGGGGTCGGTTGGGCAGAGGTCAGGTCATGTACTTCTGAGAGGACCAATCAGGACTTAGCAATATTTGAATATCATAATAATAATCAGATTGAATCAAATAATTTGTTTCACTTCATTCACTCAGCTTGACTTTGTGTTCACATTAGCTCATTTCTTGATTGGAAGGGATTGTAATATGATTTGCTTTGTCCCAGCCAATCAGTAGTGAATGATGTATCCGTCCCACCGATTTCATTTTCAATGAAGATGAAAGCCGTTCAGTTAACGGTTTTTTAATGAAGGTCAAATACTCCGGTGATTTGAGTTATTTCTAATTATCATTACAACTTGTACAGCTGCAGCTCTAATGCATGATTTTTTTTTTCTATTCTTTACAGGTGTATTTAAGTGGCCAGCTAGCTTTGAAGGAAGATTTCTTCACAATTTTTTTTATCCCGCCCACTAAGCTCTGATTGGTTGGTTGTTCACCCTAACAGTGGAAATAGCCTTCAACTAAACCTATTTTTAATTGCTTCACAAATCTGAGATATATATCCGGAAGTCTGGAGGCAACTTTGCTGCTGATGAAGCAGATGATCTGACTTTTTGAGAGATAAATTCCAATAAATCAAACGAAGAAGAACGTTAAATAAGAGAGAAACGTTTAAGATGTAAAGCCTTTTAGGGGCTTGAATGATCCGATGACATAGTTCTTCAACAATTTAGTTATCAATGTTAATAATATTGACCAAAAAAAAAAAAAAATACTACAGAATAAGAATAAGCCCAGACTTTGTGTTTGTACATTTGTCCTTGAGTTAAGTATTGAGTATGTAGCAGTTTGCAACATATTGTCAGATTTATATTGAGCTATGAGGCTATAAACAAAAAAATATAAAATATATTAAACAGATCAATAAGATGAATATACTTGATCTTGTAAAGACGCTTCTGAATTGGATAAATCTTCTTGAACATCAGAGAGCATAAATAATCTATCATCAACTTATGTCTTCACTATTTTGTAGTATTTATTATTTTTGCTGAGTTCACTTGCTGCTTCTTTCCAGCCATACGGTGCTTTACATTAATTATAAAAAAACATTAACATTTTAAAAGAAATATGAGGGACTGCGCTAGGTTAGTTCATCGGTTGTTGCACATTGAAATGTCAAAAGACAAAAAAAACAACAAAAAAACATCACCATAACTACCTTCTGCTCTTCTCTACAATTAAGTAAATTTTTTACTTTGAACGCAAGATCTGCAGCTTACTCCCACGCTCTGCTGGGCTTTTTCATGCACGTTTCATTTGAACTGTCCCTTGCTGTCAACACTCAGGCTGAGTGGGTGAGGGAGTGGTGGGTGTTTGTACTTTATTTGTGGAGTGGGAGAAGTTATTCTCCCGAGACGCCGGCGGGAGATTTGCATGCATTAGAGCAGCTGAGGGCAAATCAAATCTATTTCTCAGCTCAAGAGCACCATAAGAGCGCGCACATGCATAGAAACAAACACATACACTAACAGATTAGAAGTCATCTGCTGGAAGTAAAATGTGACGAACAGGCCTGGTGAAGTTGAAAATGTCAATTACAAGTTTGCAGCCTCTTGGCCACATAAGCTAATCATCACCCTGCTGCTGTTTATCACATTTAGGCTTCACAAAAGGTTCACTGCTCGTCAACAATGCGGGTTTCTAGAACATGTCCTGTGAATCATACCTTCATCCCATCTGCCACCCTTTGTCTTTCACACAGAAAAGTGAGAGAGACAGCCTGAGGCTGTGATCAAAAAGCAAGGACACTTTGTTCTGTGCTGTAGCAGACCATATTACAAGGAGAGTGAGGTAAAATAATAAATAATAATAATAACAACAACAGGTGTCCAGTGTGTAGTTTCCTTACAGAGTTGTGCTGTTTGAGATACTCCGCCGCATTCTCCTCAGCGTTGCCTCCAATTTCTCCAATGAGGATGATGCCCTCCGTCTTGGGATCCCGCAGGAACACCTCCAGACAATCTATGAAGTTTGTACCGTTGAATGGATCCCCGCCAATACCTTGCAGGAGACAAAGCAAACACTTGTTGTTTATTCAAGACCCTAAAAGGATGATTCCTGTGAATATTTAAAGGATCAGATGGTATTTTCAGAGAGTGGAATGAGAAGCAGGTGGAACCAAGCTTTCTGTCAATATGGTCTGATAATCCAATCATTTTAGATTATTCACAGCTCTTCAATTGGGTAGCCCAAATCCATTTAGCAATGCCTGAATTGTTTCAATTAAAAAATATATATCAAAGACTATTTTAACCTGCTAAATAGATTGCTGCATGAATCAGTCCTAAAATCCCTAAATGAGTCAGCATTAGTGCCTCTGGTCCGGTTGTCTAAAAGTCAATGGGCTATCGGCATGAGTTTTGGTTCGATACCTGAAGGAAGATCTGGGGTTAACACAAGTTTAAGAGATTTTAATGTTTTCCTCTACGATGTCATCATGTTTGCTAGTGCGAATCAACAGCCTTGTTGCGTTTGCTCACGCTCATGCAACCGTTGTGCGCTTATAGTCTAACGTTAACTTTCTACGTCTGCCAATTGCATTCACACTGCAAAAAGTATTGGTGTTCATTTGTGGGGATTATCTTTGCTGAACAAAAACATGCAAGTATTATAAACTTGTGTTTTCCTCAGAGCTTAATTTCAGCCTAATAAAAATGGAAAGATTCCATTGATGAGTTTTGTCGCGTGAGCTGGTGCGATGATAACTTCTGGGTTGGGCCGACAAAAATCGTCATCCCTGCAGCACTCTATGCTCCCTATGTTTACCAGCTAACCGCTAACCTTGTCTGTCTGGCATTTCGTGCTAAGCAGGTAGGTTTTTAGAGCCTTTTTTTATTATTGTGTACCAGCTGCCTGCTGCTTCTTCAAACTACTCTATAAAAGCAGTAAGAGTGAATAAAAAGAGTGAAATTACTGGCTGAAAATCCAAATCAATGAGCTGAAAGATGCTGATCCGCTTCACATAGGTAAGGGGACCCCTTTGTTAATATAAAACTATTGAGTATAGCTGTGTTAAATTAAGCCTCTAACACAACAACATGTTGTATGAAGAGTAGATGAGCAACACTTTCTTCAGAAATAATGTAAAACTGGACTGAGGTTCTAGGAGCAGAATTTTCAATCTTACTTCAAAGTCACTTTAAACATTTGTTTCATTTTAAAACTATCCCATTCCACCTCTACCTCTGCACGGAAGTTTGATGACACCTCCCCGTTCCAAGGAACATGACTAATGACGCTTTTCCAAATCACAACGGTCCTATAATCATTTTCAAGAATAATTTCCACGAAAGAAATGACACCAGGATCTCTAAAAGCACGGGCGAACCTCCCTGAGATGAATCTTCAAAGGCAACTCGTCACCTAGATTTATATTCTTACCATTAAAAAACCTGGCAACAGAAGAAAAAAAAAAAGTACATGAATAATAACCACAGAGAAGCACATTACCTGCAACAAAGATGACATTGATATTAAATATTGTATCAACTGTAATTTGCTGCAGCCCTTAGGTCATGCTCAGACTTAAGAAATCACTAGCAGAACCACCAATAAACCCCCTTAATGAACTCTACACTATTTAATACTGTTGCAGCACTGGTTTTTATGAAGTCTGGCTAGATGACACTCCATAATTAAAATGTCTAAATAATAATGGAGCCAAGTTGTTTTTCAGTTAATTTCGGCATCCAGCAAGCCCTTTAATATAGATTTTCTGGTGGGCGATAGGTTTGCCAAAGGAATTTGTCTTTGTAAAATACTTCATCTTTATACAGGCGGTGATGCCAAGAAGTAAAAGTTCCAGGTATGATGGTATTATTACAGTAAGTCTAGATGGTCTGATGGAATTAAAACAGATCGGCTGATAGTTCCAGTAGATTCAGCTGCATCAACAGACATGTTAGGGCAACTCAACTGATCATTTCACTGAGAATGACAGTAAGGAGGAACAAGATGAACCAGAGAATAAATAAAATGAGTGAGGTTAATTTTTTACATCAAGACAGCAAGAAACGTTGTTCCATATAATGTCCCAACTTCCGCTTGCACTATAAGACTGCATGTGTTGCTAAACCACGGATAGAAATCCGTAAATTACGGAAACAAGGCTGTGGGAAATTGTAGGGAAGAAAAGTGGGGTAATAACAGGATGAGTAGGTAATGGGAAGTTCCACATCTGTAGTCAGGAATTGCAGTTATTACTGTATCACAGTGGTACAGGATAATAAAAGTCTCAACAAAGAGGCTCAAGGAAACTGAAGGCCTGTGTCTGGTATACAGTCACCATCCTGTCTTCAAGCCAAATGGAACACACCAATAAAGCCTCCTCCATTATTCTCAGTTCAATTTCCGCTGTTTGTTCTTCCAACAACCCATAAAGCAAATCACTGCATCAGGATCAATTTGGTCTTTTAGTCCAAGTTAAGTGCTTGTTTTAATATCGTCCGGATATAAAACTAGGAGCTGTGTTACAGTGTGCTAAATATAAATTAGATATGCCACAGGTCATTGGTACCTACCAATGCAGAGTGACTGGCCCAGGCCCACTTGTGTAGTTTGATGCACAGCTTCGTATGTCAGTGTACCCGATCTTGACACAATGCCTGAAAGAAAGGTTAACTTTGTTATTATTTTTCTTTAAATACCAACTAAAACACTGCTCCAATCAAGGGTAATAAAATGACTCTTAATGAAACTGTCATTTTCTGTCTAAAGTTGACTGAATCGTTTCATCATGACAGCAAACACAAAAGAGATCTCGGCTCTGTAACAGCTGTTCTGTCTATGCTTTGGGAATGATGATGGGTGATTGACTATAGAAACAGACTTCCTGCTAGGGTTCACTGGTTAACAGCAGCAGACTATGCTTATCAAGCTGTCAACAGCAGAAGCTCAATCTACAATTCAAGTACAGTGTTTCATTTGGACAGAAAGGTATTCATGTGAACTTTCTTTTTCTTTTCAGTCATTTAAAGATTGGAGTTGGAAAACCTTTAGTTCAGCCGCAAACATACAAGCTGTCATTGATCAAATATACTAAAATGAAATAATTACGCATTTCAGAAGAAAAAGAAATTAGGGAAATCTCACCAATTCTTCCCTTCTTGTGAATGTGGCCGGGCATGATCCCAATCTTGCATTCTCCAGGCTGCAGAAAAGTAACATTTTCAATTTTTTATTAAAATGTAATAATTTAACCCAAATAACTACATTGTTTATTTCCAAAAACACAGAAACAAAAAAACAGCAGTATAAATAAATTGTGCTCCTTCAAGGTTCTAGTTGCTTTAAATTCACTGTTGAAAAGGTAACAGAATATTAATGCATTATATCTTAATAACTACTGGATCCCTGAGAGGAAGATTGTACTTCCAGCTCTCTGAGCCACAACCAAAATTTAATTAATTACGACAATTACAGGTTATCTGCCTTCATCAAACAGTCAAGTTGCAGTTTACGTCAATGCCTGTCCAAAATGACATCACTTCATAACTTTATCTTTTTAGACATTTGTGTGAAATTTTCACTTGTAGCACATGGCTTCAAAACATGTTTTGTGAGGTCAAGGTGACCTTTGTCCACCAAATTCTAATCAGTTCATCCTCAAATCCAAGCTGATGCTAGCGACAGTAGTAATGAATTCCCTCCAGACATTCCTGAGATATCGCGGTCACGAGAGTGGGACAGATGGAAAGACAATCTGAAAACATGATACCTCTTAACCTTGGCTATTGCCGGCAATAAAAAATTATATACGTGTGTGTGTGTGTGTGTGTGTGTGTGTGTGTGTGTGTGTGTGTGTGTGTGTGTGTGTGTGTGCACTTACATTGATGACTCCCGGGCAGTTGGGGCCTATGAGGCGGGTGTTGCCCTGGCGCAGGAGCTTATGTTTGACTCTCACCATGTCCTGCTGGGGGATGCCCTCAGTGATGCACACCACCAAGGGGATCTCAGCATCAATGGCCTCAATGATGGCTGCCGCCGCGAACGGTGGAGGGACATAAATCACAGTGGCATCTGCCCCTGTGCCCTCCTTTGCCTGAGGAAGGAATAAAGGAATCGGTGGTCCATTAAAAAAGAAAAGAAAATAGGAAATTCTAAAGTTATGAAATAGTGCCACCTAATGTCTCTTTAAATGTATCTGTAAAAGCTTCACAGTCTCTTTCAGGATATTAGCAGCAAGTCTGCCAGATGCATATCACATATTTCAGCTTCAATATGTTTACAACAGATTTCATAAAAAGGATAACAGACAGATAAGGAGTCATACATACCTCCTTGACAGAATTGAACACTGGCAGGCCGAGGTGTGTTTTACCACCCTTACCGGGGGAAACACCTCCAACTAACCGGGAGCCATAGTCGAGAGACTGCTGACTGTGAAACGTTCCCTGCGAGGCAAGAGGAGGAGTTATAAGTGTGTAATAAAGTGGGGTACAGCCGCTTTCTGTTGCATCAACCTTGAGATATCATTAGAGACAGAGAGGAAGGAGGGAAATATGCTGCCATCCAGGATTAATCACCTGTGCTGCTGAGCAAAGGGAAGGACACAGAAGTGAGGCTGTGTGGTTCTAGAGGATTCAGCTACTGGTAAATAAATAAATAAATAAATAAATGAATGAATGAATGAATGTTCTTGACAGATAAATAATGATTCAAGCTAAGATTAATCTCCTTGCAGAATATTTGAAAAACAAATCAAAAGCAGCTTTGGATATTCTCCAACAGTGATTATAAAATATCTCCCAAGAAAGATAGTTTTATTAAAATTGAAATACTGTCACTTCCATGTAGGCTTTTGTGAGGTCGGGTACCTGTCATGCCCTTCTACAGGTAAACTATTTTTATTCCTGACATTCATGAAATTGATTAGTTTCAGCCCAAACAGAAACACATCTAAATTAAAAACGTATATATCATAAGTTTTTTCAAATTTGTCTTAACTTCAGATGATCCTCATAGAAATTTTTAAATGAATTGTCCTTACTAACACAAATTCTAACTTACATCTGGTGGCGGTATGCTGTACTTTTAAGGAGGTATAAACCTTAAGAATGTGTAGCGGCAGTAAGCACCAATGGAAGTAATCAACCACATAGACACAATGAATGTGTCCATTCTTATAAAAAAGGAGCAGGACTGATGCAATGAGGTTTCAATTTATTCCAAACAGATTAGCTTTAAAAGGAACGGTGTATAGCATTTAGGGGGATGTATCTTTATTGTGGCTAACCTCTTGTATCTCACAAACCCACAGGAGGGTAAATCAGTACATATTTGTTGAAACCCACAGATATCAAATATGTCAGACATATGGGGCAACAATGTCTAAAGAAAAAGACACAAAATACTTGGAATATTTTCATTTGATGGAAAAGTGCATCCGTGAAAAACACAGACTGTAGGTTGAGTTTTAAGCTTCTAAATGAAGTTAAGGGTTTGAATATTTCTGCCTTCTTAAACATCATAGAGCTACAATGACAAGCTGTAACAAGCCGATACATCATTTATGATGGGAAATGTGGAGACTGGATGTCAAGAGGTTAATAAATGTACTGTAGATAAAAGAGAGGGACATTGATGCTGGAATATTTCCGCCATCTGCTCTGACTTGTAGTTGATAGTGTTCTGTTTCTGGTACAAATATCAGCATCAGGCTCCAATTGAAATGAAAATAAACAAGATAAAGCAGCAAGACAACTAAAGGCAGTACATTGTACTTTAGGAGGTAAAATGTTGTTAGTGAAACTTGGTTGTACTTTTCCAGAAAAAAGTCTGTAGTCAGTGAAATATTACTGGAGATGCTGAAACAATGTAGATAAAGTCACCAAGGGTCATAACCACGAGTGTAAATAAATGACCCTCATGTAAAAATGATAACTAGCCTATTAAGAGGAATTAGAAGCTATGAATCAGCATCTTTCCCCGAAATTGTAATACTTGTTCACCTTCTGCTAACTTTGCTGTTTTTGTAAGTCATTATTATCGCGAATGTTGAGACACTAAATTTGCAAAATTGCTTGCTTATCAAGCCAGAAAGACTCGACTATGTGCACTCAATAGCACTTGCTTCATTTCTCATCCCTTTCTAATTACCCGGAGTGTTCACTGGAACTATATTTAACAACCTTTTATTATTTTGAGGAGAAAATGGAAGATGAAAAATGGAATATGTGTGAGGACCGAAGGGGGAATATAAATCTATAAAGTCCACGTTTCTGGCTTGTTGAGCGTACTTGCCAAGGTTTTTATTCTCTTTGACTGAACACGGTTCAAAGCAAATCACCTGAGATATTTAATGCTCGGGGAAAAAATAAGTGAAGGCATTATCATAGACTAAAAGAGTGACTAAGGACAGTCAGAAGGGTAAAAAAAAAACTGAAGAAAACTCTATTTATCCAAAAACAGGACCTAACCGGATTTATAGGCCTTTAAGGGAGAGGATCAACTCTACCAACCATTACACTCTCAACAAGAGAATCTATTTGATATACAATAAATAAAAGAGATAATAATAATAATTCGGTTCTCAGATCCAGCCTTGGCTTTCCTCCAGAAATGTTTACACTCTTTAAATTATACTCAATTAATTATTATTCATTTTATGATTAAAATATTTAACTTAGTTGGACCTTGTACTGTAATTCAGTGTTTCATTATTATGGTTCTACTAATGCCACTTATGTCGACTCTGTATAGACGATATTCATTACGCATATCTGCCCTGAGAGAGGAGCAATATAGCAATATGTTTCAGTTATGAAGGAGTCCTGTAGGAGTTAGTCAGGTAATGCGCAGGACATTTAGTTGCTCTTCATTAAAGGGTGGATTAAATTGGACACATTTTAAAAGACTCAGACAAATGATGTTGGCCAATACAGATTAAATAAACTTGAGTTGAATTGTCAAAAGTATATAAATTAGTTAACTCCACCAGTTACCCAAGGTGGACATCAATTAATAAAAACATTAACAGGTGATGGAACTAAAAACCTTTTATAAACTCTCCTCTCTGTGAGTCAAAGTCTGTTTGTTTGACCTCTAAAGATCACCTAAGAATGAGACAGTGAGTGTGTTAGTGTGTGTGCGTAGTAAGGAAAAACTGAGATTTCACAACAAGATTACAGTAACCCAATCAGACATGTGGTGATGTAACAATTCACTGTACAAACCTGCTTCCCTGTGAAACCTTGGCAGATGACCTTTGTGTCCTTAGTGATGTAGAGGTTCGGTCTAGATCCATTATAACAGTGCCTGACTCCACTCTGCTGCACTGAATGGAGAAAGAGAAAAAGGGGTCCAAATTTAATAAATAAAAAAACATATTTAAATACCCATATACATACGTATACAGCCATGTAAATATGAACCATTTAAATCTTACAATAAACTAAAACTACAAAAGAGTGCAGCAGGAATGAGTCCTAAAACCCATAAAGTAGTTAGCATTTTTGCACTTCTGGTTTCCTTGTAAATCAATGAGTTTTTGCTTTGATGACTGAAAATAGGTCTGTGGTTACCCACAAACTTGAAGAGATTTTAAGGTTTTGTTCTACGATATAAAATAAGTCAGTAAATATCCCACTGGTGAATTTTGAAGCTTTTACGTGTCCTAAAAAGACGATTGCTAATAAGAGGCTAAATGAGACGACTAAACATCATGGTGGTGAACACAAATCTGCCTTTAGCTTGGTGGGGGCAACTTGAAAATATTCGACTGCATTGTAGTTGGTACACAGCGTTTCAAGTGTTGTTGATTTGTCAAGATGATCTTACTGAACGTATCATAAACACAGAGATTATTTTTAGAAATCCAATGAAAAAATTCCATCAACTTGTTGTCAAGGGAACCAGTGCATTATTCATTTCTGCAATTATCTTTTAGTGTTGTTCACTTACAATTTCAGATTTTCTTAATGTAAATGGTAAATGGACTACATTTATACAGCGCCTTTAGACTTTAACGGACAAACGCTTTACAAGTGTCTTTCTCAAGGACAAGGGGATCAAACAGCCGACCTTGTGATTAAAGGACGACCTGCTCTTCCTCCTGAGCCGCAGTCGGCCTTGACTTTTACTGCAAGTTATTTTTCTAAGATGTTCTACTAATATTTTTTATTTAGAGCTAGATTTTTATGCTTTGGGGCTGTTATGGTGTCAACTACTGAAGGGAATGTATGACAATGCTATCGATTTCAAGGAAATGATCAGCACATTTTGTTCAATATTTAGAATATAAAGCTCTGCATTTTGCCCTTCAAGCTCATGCATTTATTGTTTGGTTCAGTTCAGTCCCACAGCTCTTATCAACTCTGTTCTGAGCAGCTGCAGACAGCTTAATCAGGTTATATATATACACACTGTAGTAAGAAGCAATTCAGGTCAAAGTGCAAGGGAAGAGGCTGTGTCAAGATGTCTTCTACTGTGAGACAACTGATAGGACAAAGACCACAGTTGTTATGAACAACCATGCCCTGCAGGTATAACTAGCGACATGCTTCAAAATCTCATTATGAATACTATAGAAATAATGACTGGTTGGACTTTTCATAGGTATTAAAACCTAGCTGTTAATACACTAAATAATGACTAATTTAGTGCTAAAAAGAATAGTTTGCCATAATTAAACAACAGAAAATTAATCCAACAACATCCGATGATCAATGAATGGTTTAAAGTAATAATCCGAAGGTCTTAACTTAAATTACTTCTGTTAAAGGTTAACTTCTGTATTTTTCAAACCTGGAACCTATTTTCCTTTGAGTCTTGAAAGATAACGCTGGAGACGGCAGCCGCTTAACGGGCTGTAATGAAATTCCAAAAACATGGGAAATAAGGTCCAGGTTGAAAAATACTGAAGTTAGCCTTTAAGTCACCATCTATCCACTAATGAGGTAGCACGATTCTGATTGAGCCTATGGCCCACTGTTGAAAAGGCTTACTTTTGCAGAATTACGAACTGGGTGTCTGTGCCGAAATTGTGATGATCTCTAGGAATAGAACACCTACAAATACTGCTCATCGCCAAAGGTGCCACCAAAGACAATGGTACAGATACGAGACTGTAACTTTAAATATTTTATTAAGCAAAAGGCCAACCATTTGAACACAACTTCTCAAAATGTCATCTAGGGTGCCGGAAACTTGCAGTGGCCTTTTTATACTACTTGATGATATGACACAATGACCTTAATGAACGCTACACGGCAACTGATTGCCTCTCTTCAGTGCACTAGTCGGACAAAGAGTTGATCTGAAACCTTAAGCTTATACATTCGATCTATCACATGTGGGTACAACCCTGTCAGAAAAGGCATCAAACAAGAGATGCCTGCTAATAACGAACTAAAAGGTAAAATAAGGCCTAAGAAGATTGAAGCTTGTCTTGACTTTATTCAAAGCTTAACAAAGTAATGTTACTACTATTTGTTTTAAATATGGGCAATCAAAACAGAAGCTTGTAGCCCTCAAAGGTATTTGCATGTATTTAAAATCATATTTTTGAACTACATACAGTACAAGTCAAAAGTTTTTCTTTATTTTTTATTTTTTTCTACATTGTAGATTAATATTGAAGACATCCAAACTATGAAGGAACACATATGGAATTATGTGGTAAACAAACAAATGCTCAACAAACCAGAATATGTTTTATATGTTAGACTCTTCAAAGTAGTTGAATGAGAAGGTGTGTTCAAACTTTTGACTGGTACTGTATAATACAATTGACAGAAGCAAGCAAGCTTCTAACTGGGCTGAGATTAGCATTATTAACTCACACTGAGAATGAACTTTGGTCCTCTGTCAAGAGACATCCGACACTGTAAAGTTACAAAGTTCAGTCCCACTTTAGCTCAATGTCCCAACAATGCCACAGCTACTAAATGAAGGACATATCATAATAATCTATCAAAAACTGTGGCTTGCCAATGCATCATAAACAGCCTACTTAGGTGTCAGATATCTACAAAAGGATGCAATCTGCTGCAGAAGATTGATTGATTGATTGATTGATTGATTGATTGATTGATTGATTGAACTGGTTATTTAGGTGACAAAATAACTTGAGCTAACGTTGACTGACTCCAACTAAAACAACTAGAGCAGAATAAATGGACAAGCTACGTTTAGTCGAGAGGACATGCAAGGTCAAACACAGATCAATACTCTCTCTGGCCTGGGAGCAGCCAGGGGTTAAAGTCAGGTCTCAGTTGGACGTTAGCACAAAGCTAGCTAGTTAGCTGGCTGGCTAGCTGTCAATGACTTACAACGACATGGTACGGCTGGCCGGCTAATGTAGCTAACTAGCCTTAAAGCTCCTGACAGCAAACCAAGGGAGGCTCTGCTGATGGACCGAGCATGCAAAGCTCAATGAATGTAACTCTAGCATTGAGCACAACACCACAGAGTATACTCATGTTACAGAAACGTAATTGTCAAACATTTCCAGTGATTAAAACTCGAATTGACTGAAATACTTACAAAGCAGCCTGGCAAACAACCTGCTGTGAGACATCTTCGGTCATTCACCAATGACACCAGCAGCTGAGGACCCAACACACGGCTTTTAGCTGACTACAAACATCCCCGAGAACCAGGATTACTACATGGTCCTAAAAACATATTCTTGTTTCAATATAAAGACCGGGCTTTCGGGTAATTGCCTGCCAATTTGTTTAATGTATGAGTTGTGGATACGGTGTGTAAAACAGACGCAGGAATCAAATATTTATCCAGGCAAACTAGTAGGCTGCTTTAAGTCCCGGTGCATTCTGGGTAGTGTATTTCTGAACAGGGGACGTGAAGGAAACCCTGCCAGCACTAGAGGTCGCGTCAACCACATGGATCATTTCAGTAGGCTAAATAGCACCACGGTTGCCCGAAGCAAAACATGAAAGTTTATTTTAAATTATTGAAATTCTGCAAGAACAACTTCGTTTACAGGAGCTTTCAAAAGCATACTGTACATTTTAATAATATAAATACAGTACCAGTCAAAAGTTTGGACACACCTTCTCATTCAACTACTTTGAAGAATCTAAAATATAAAACATATTCTGGTTTGTTGAGCATTTGTTTGTTTACCACATAATTCCATATGTGTTCCTTCATAGTTTGGATGTCTTCAATATTAATCTACAATGTAGAAAAAAGTAAAAATAAAGAAAAACCATTGAATGAGAAAGTGTGTCCAAACGTTTGACCGGTACTGTATATATATTAGTTGTATATATATTAGCTTTGTTTGAGTATTTTCATTTTGTGTCTCCATCACAGGGAAATATTGCAGTTTTTACTTTACTAAAGGTAATCTGGATGAATGAATGAATTCATGTAGATGCAACTATTACCAACACTTTTAGAATACAATGCATTGCTGTACCTAACTAAACCAACAGCATGTTAAGTTATAACCTTAATCATTTACGACAATTACCGTTAAATGCACAAAGCTTCATGTTGCTGCTACCTGTTTGTTCAGTGCATTGACTGGGAAGATATGACCTGACCTTAACTTGTTATTGAAGCATTTTTCTATTAGGGCATTGCACATTTGTGAAAAATCTGAGAAGCCTGCTTCACTCCCCGTAAGAGAAAAGGTAGTTAATCAATTTATCCTGTAAATTCATGGCGTCCAAGGTCCTGTTTCTTGAGCTAAAAGCATAGCTGGTTTTGTAGACCAGCGTGTCATCTCCTTGTTCCTGGAGGTTGGACAGAGGGAATATACTGAGTTTTTCCTTTTTCTTATCATTGGATATCTAGTTTTATCAAAAGCAAAGATACAATTGTTGTGTTGCAGACTTAGTCACAACACAATGACATTAATTACATATAATTGGTTCTCTAATGAGGCCGAGCATCTTTTGAATGCTATTTTATAAAAAGATTATGTTTGAGACTCAAACCATAATTGCTGCAAGGCACAATTGTGTATGCTTGAGCACATGCCTAACTTACAAACTATTTATGTGGTGCATCCAGATGATGGACCAGTGCCCTAAAATGTTCACAATGTAATATCACATTATGACCCGCAATATTTTGTATGGCTGAAGTTGTAACCTGATGAAAAATCCTTTGAGGTAAAACCATGACTAATAATATAGAAAACTGATCAAAAGATTGCAGAAAGGTGACTCTGAATGATGGAGAGAATGCAGGCCATTTCAAAAGGACCACATTTTGATGGTTGAGTCAATTTCTTATGTGTCACGTAGGATAAAAATGTAATGGAATTGTGCAATACTATAATTATTCTGTCTGTATATATAATATATTTTTTAGTTATTGTGTTTAGTTATTGGGGATTTTTTAATCCTGTAAATTTCCCCGCTGCGGGACTAATAAATAATTATCTTATTTTATCTTATCTTTTATTTTTCTTATTTACTTATTCAAAATACTTGTTTGTTTTTTTACTATGTACATTGTTTGCACTATACCTATGCTGCTGTAATCCTGTAAATTTCCCCGCTGCGGGACTAATAAAGGATTGTTTTATCTTATTTTATCTTATCTTAATGTAAAAACGTAATGTGATATATATATATATAAAAAATATATTTATTATTGATATAATTATATTACCATCTGATGTCACACACAAATGTTGTCATAGGTTACTTTATTTATTTAATATTATCTTAATGTAAAAACGTAATGTGATATATATATATATATATATATATATAAAATATATATTTATTATTGATATAATTATATTACCATCTGATGTCACACACAAATGTTGTCATAGGTTACTTTATTTATTTAATATTATCTTAATGTAAAAAAATGTGTAATGTATATATATATATATAAAAAATATGTATTATTGATATAATTATATTACCATCTGATGTCACACACAAATGTTGTCATAGGTTACTTTATTTATTTAATATTATCTTAATGTAAAAACGTAATGTGATATATATATATATAAAAAATATGTATTATTGATATAATTATATTACCATCTGATGTCACACACAAATGTTGTCATAGGTTACTTTATTTATTTAATATTATCTACGTGTTTAGAAAACGAACTTCACTAGGAGCACTTGAAGTAGACAGAAACCACCTCATTCAAGCTGAATTCAAGCTGACCAATCACGAGCCACCAACTCCTCCGACGCTGATTGGCCAATCACTCCAGCGTCACAGCGCGTCGTTACGCGTATTCACGAACGCTCCAACGCATTTCTCCTGCGGACGGTTCCGCGTTTCACGGTTGATAGTTTGCGTACCGGCGACAAGCTGCGCTCAGAAATGAACGCAGTGACATATACGAGCCCCAGGAACTACCCAAGTCAAACACAAAACCTGCAACATTGAGCTTTTCAAGATGGTTTTAGAATCCATTTCAAGGATAATTAAAGTCCAGCTTCCAGCCTACCTCAAGAGGCTTCCGCTTCCGGAGACGATCGGCGGATTCGCGAGGTTGACAGGTAATTAAACTGCAGCAGTGTTCAACTTCTTCACTGTCAGTGAAGATGACTTCTCACCTCATCGGGGACACTTTCCAGGCACGGAACAAACTATCTTAAGCTAACGATAGCGTGCTCTGCAATAGACTGTCCCCCTACACGTGTCTTCAGGGGCTGCTTTGGCTCCATACGACTCTTCATCATGGTTGAGTTAGTTGTTCATGTTCAGGAACATCGTGGACTCAGCAATGACCTTAAGTTATACAGCCATACTCTGCGCAATGAAGTTTGATTTGGTGTTTCAATGTTGATATCATTTTGTGTCTGCATGTTATAAGTTGCAACCTGTCCTCTGCTGTGCTGTGTTTGCCTGTATCACACTATATAACCAGTTCATAGCACCAAGTGATGCACAGGCAGGGCAGGCAGTCCTGGACTAGAGGGGAACAGACAGTCTCTAAAAAAGGAAAGACCACTTCAAGTTTATTGTTTGAGAACTTCTTCAGGTCTGTGACCCCCCCATACAAAATCCAGAAATTCTCATGATCCCTGCAAATGAGACAATTTAAATGTGATTATAATCGTTAAAAGCAGAGTTGCAGCACTCAGCCTATCCATATACTAATGATTTAAGTCATTTCAAAGAAAAGAGAAAGAAAAAAAAAAAAGCCTAACATTAAATGGTTCCAGCTAATCAAATGGGAGAATGTGTTGCTTATTTTTTTTTTATCTCAAATTATAGTTGATTTACAAACCTGGCATGTCACCTCTGGCTTGGACTGATGTTGTTTTCAAAGACAAAATGATTAATAAAATATGTAAGAACAATAACCATTAGGTGCTCTTCTAAACTGAAGCATGGCAAACTTTGATATCCTTTTGAAACTGTTGTCTCAATAATCATCTACTGGACAACATCACAAGCTGTTTGTCTTTTTACACACGTTATCCCTTTTTAATTTAGAACAAAATGTGCATTAAATAAATTATTTGCAACTCTTTAACAACTAGGCTCAATCTTACACTGAAAAAAACATCGTCAGGAAGTTAGGATCAGTGGTTTAGAAAACCTAAGTGAAAGTCCGTCTTGAAGCAGATTTTCAACTTCAACTTGACCTTCCAGCCAACACAGATATTTGCAAAGTATCACATTTAGCCTAAAAATAGCCCCAAAACGTTGGAAAAGCTGAGCTAGCCCTGCATTACTGAAATGCTCCTGTGATAATTGACAAGCTTGAACCTTTTTGTGTAAGTGCTCTCTGAGGAGGACATAAAAGCAAAAACAGAGATTAAACACAACAGATTGAAGAATTCATTGATTGAGGTAATTAGAACTAATTGGTTAGGCCTGTGAAAGTTTTATAAAGGCTTACAAAGGTCAAATGTTCTAGAAAGTGATATTTCCATGTATTTTTAAAAATGTATTATAAAGCAGGTTTAGGTGTTATATAAATACTGTGAAAGCATTAAAACGCTCAATCCACGGAAAAATGAGAAACTTTGCCTTTTAAAACGAGCCGTCATGATGATGTGATGTCACAGCTGTTCAGTCAACGCTACTAGTCAGGCTAAACTCTGTGTAGTTGACACACAGTGAGTGCGTTTCAATACTACAATACTATTTAGAAATGCCAGGAAAAGATATTTAGTATGTCCCAAAACACAACATGCCAAATGCAGTATGCACAAAATACCGAGATGTTCTACTACATTCGGTCACATTTTCAGCATGCAAACCAGCATGCAACAGTAAGTAGTTAAGTAATGGCAGCCGCAGCATGTACTAAAAGTAAGAAGAAGAAGTATGCAATTTGGAGCACAGCTATTGAGTCTCAGTGTGAAGTGATGCTGTAAATACGGCGACAGCGTCACTGCAAGTGACCAGAAACACCGGCCAATCAGAGCGTTTCAGACAGAGTGGGGAATACAGGTAAATACAGACAGACAGTCTAAGAAGAATTAGAGGTTGTTGAACATTTAAACATGTAATCATGTTCTTGCAGAAACCAAAAATTCAAGTATGAACCTGAAAATGAGCAGGATTTGTCTCCTTTAATTTAAGATGTTGCCAGATGTCGTTTCTGTCAAAGAATTTGCCATTTAGTCAGTCAGTGCAGATTAGAAGATGAAAGATTTATTAAGTGCTCCTACCTTGATGTATAATTCCTTTAAGAGATTAAGGATCAGCGATGTCCCTTTAGGCACAAATCCTTTTACTGAAAGTATTTCAATTGTCACAAGAGTATTAAGAAAAGTTCTAGGAGGTCGGGTATAACTCATCGCTTAGAGCAAAATTACATAACTGTGCTTAATCCCCTCTGCGCTTCACTTGTCTGTCCTCTCAATGTGGACTGTACGATGGGGTTTTTCCCTAAAGCACTCTTCCGGCCTCAGTGTGGCCTCATTCACCCCGATAGCTGTTAATCAGGCAATAGAGTGGAGATGCAGATAAGATGTGAGCTAGTCCTCCAGCTGGTCCAGTAGATAGTGTGCTACCCTGTGGTTACCTCACTAAAATGAGGAGGTTAGACTTACTTAAATCTGTTTATACAATAATTCATTCATAAATTGGAATATCATCCTTGTACTATGTTGTCAGATATACAGTACCAGGCTTTTTTTAAAAACAAACGATTGTAACGCCAGTATTTGAATTTCCTTTATATCGTTGACTGCTTGTTTTTCCGTTGATGCTTAACATTATATTCCTTAATATCTTCATGAGGAAATATGAATGTTGTCAGTATTGCACCAAACAAACAGGTCTAGCAGTATTTGTTTATTTACTGTCAGGCCTCTGGATGACAACCAACCGTGGATGCAATTACATGTAGTGGAAGAAAAAATCTAAATGAACCAACTGAAGTGCATTGTGATTAAAGTCTGTCAGAGTGGTTTGGACTGGAAAAGTCGTTTACTTAATTGGAATTGGCATGCGAATTGAAGTGGAGCTGCAACCAATGGTTATTTTCATAATTGATTCATCCGTCAATTATCTTCTGGGTTAATTATTTTGTCCATAAAATGACAGAAAATAGAGGAAAAATGCCCGTCCAAAAGCCTAGGATGACATGTTCATGTATTGTGTTTAGTTCAGCAAACAGTACACAACCTGAAGATACTAAATTAACTCTAATGTATGATCATGTATGATATCCTCACATTAGAGAAGCAGGAACTAGTAAATATTCAACATTTATGCTTAGAAAATGACTCAAACCATGAAACGATAAATACACAAGAAAATAGTTGGTGATAAATGATCTGTCAGTTGACAAATTGATTAATCAAATAATCGTTTCGGCGCTGAATGGAGGTTTCAGTTTTTTTAGAGCTTCTCTCCCCTCAACAGGCCAATGGCCACAAATTCATTTCCACCCATACCAACGCTGGTTTCAGTTTACATTCTCGTTACACAGGGTATGCCGGTGTTCATGCTGGAGTTATTGGTTGCTAATGTGCGTGTACTGTGTCTGTAGTGTCTGAGTGGCTCCGGTTGCTGCCTCTCCTGGGTATCCTGGCTCTGCTGGGCTATCTGACCATCCGCCCATTCCTGCCTAAGAAGAAGAAGCAGAAGGACAGCCTGATCAACCTGAAGATCCAGAAGGAGAACCCAAAAGTGGTCAACGAGATAGATATCGAGGACCTGAACAGCGCGAGTGTATGTTACTGTCGCTGCTGGCGCTCCAAAACTGTAAGTTTGTACCTCGTCTTTATGCATGAAGATATCAACATTTATATTAACGGTTAACTGTCAGTTATTTTCATTCGCTACATATCTGATAAATACAGTTGGTAGTAATTTCTGAATGTATGCATTTCTTTTTTAAAGTCAGGAAAAGAAGGTGTTCAATGTTTCTGTATCTTGCACTTCAGCTAATATTAAGTTGTTCTCTGTTCTAGTTTCCTGTTTGTGACCGGTCACACTTAAAGCACAATGAGCTAACTGGAGACAACGTGGGACCGCTCATACTTAAAAAGAAGATACTATAATTGGCCGCTGATGGGAGACTTTTCCCCTCACCTCCCCAGTTTTTGGTTTTCATAGTTAACATTTAGTTGTTTATCTATTTCTTTCTTTTGTTTATGTCTCTTTTTCTTTATTTTAACAAAAGTCTTGGTCTAGCCTTGGTGTCACGTTCATGTTGCTCAGAAATGCGTACGACCAGAGTCTTTATTTAAAGTGGTCCTAACAAAATTCCACAGTTTGATTGTGTGAAAACGGTATTTTAAGCTCTTTAATAATATCAAGCAGTAAGGAAGCTTTTTTTTTTTTCTTTGTCTTATTTTTTTGGGGGGCCTTTGTTCATTGTTTACTTTTACTTTAACAGAGCAGCCTTTTTGTGTGACTGTAAATTAAATGGTAGTCAAGTCTCACCCTTTTTGGAATCCGTTACAAATCATCGGGACCACTTTGAGAGGAAAGCTTGAAACATAAATGCAGTGACCTTCTGATGACTCTCAATATTCTGAGCCCATCAGAGTAAATGTCTTTTTTTCCCGGTTAATGGTTTAAATGAAATACTTGATACTAGTCCAACCCGTTACCAACATTCTGTACTGTTTGTCTTCATTTTGGACATTTCGTAGGTATTATTTTGTGTGCCAAATATCTACATACTGTTCACTCTTTCAGGATGTGATATATTCTCTCTTATAAGTTATTGTGTATATGGGAAATGGTCATACCTTTTTATGTTCATAGCCTTTAAACATTTGAATTTTAAAATTTTGTATTCAACTCTGTTGCCTACAAACATTTCAAACCACTACACCATTGAGTAATATCCAGTCATGCAGTTTTAACCTCAGTATGGTGTTGAGGTTTCAGAAAGTAACTTCTGCAGCATAAGACTTTTGCTCTGTACTGTTTTGTTTTTTTCTAGCTTCTGTTTTGTCATAATGGCTGTACATAGTTGACGACCTGCTGGAATATTCCTTCTCGATTCATCAGCAATATTTTCTACATAAATGGCTTGTATCGTCAGATCTGTACTTCCACCATGATGCCTATGAATGACTGTCTTTATGAACTTTTGTAAGTTGATGGCTTGCATCAATTTTTCTATGTTTTAATTTGTAAAAAGGAATAGTCGGGATGTTAAACTAAACAGTTTTTGGCAAACAGAACTGCAGCTTCATTCACTTCTTTCAATATAACGACTGGGTAACACCTCAGGACACCTGGAGCTGAAATGATTTGATATGAATGATTAGGTAACGGAGAACACCACGCTTCTAATTGTGATCTACTCATTTGTTCAGGTAAAACTTGCACCCAGGGTCATATTCCTGCAGGACTGCATTAGTTGTTGAGGGGTGTCAATCTTAACCACTAATGTGAAACCAAAGTCAGTGGGATTCCTCCTCTTAACATCGTGGATATCTGTACCAAATATCATGAAAATCCAATCGACAGTTGTTTCGATAGCCATCCCTGATTCCAGGCTGCTAGTACGGATACAAAGCAACAGACTGGAAGCCGTAACTTAAAGTGACAGTGACTTGAATTAAGGACATAATAAGGCACACATTAAATTGAATTGTACAAATATTTATAATAATTTAAGCCATTACCTTAACGCAACACCAATAATACTTACAATGTATTAAAAATGCAAGAGAAAAGCAGTTCTTGGTACATTTTTATCATTTAAGGAATATTTGGTAAAAAACTAATGCTCAATTGCTCAGTTGCTTTATCATAAATAGTTGCTAATAATACACAAAGAGGCAATGACAATACATTCAAATCAAAAATATTAAGTTACACTGCATACTTCTGTAATAAAAAAAAAAAAATCAAATGTAACAAATGTGAAAAAGCAACTTTTCCTTACAATCAAAGGTTTGGTTTACATGAGTGTTTTGAATATGGACATGATGTATGTTGAGCATTCGGAACATTGAAGCAGATTGCTGTAGTTTTAGCAGCACTGTGTGTAAACCAGAGGAATGAGGTGTAAATTATTTTTTCCCTGAGTATTTGTTAGCTACACAAACCCTTCTCATCACCAAGACACAGCTAATACACATTTAATTAAACATACGCATAAAAACACAAACACATCTGTAAAAATATTGTACCGAGTGAAAAACACCTAAAAAAAACGCTTGTGTCAACTCAGTGGTCTAATTTAAAACAATAAAATATTTCTACTGTCAGTGCATTCAATTATGCAGCCCTCCTAAGGAAACAGCGTCTAATAAAAAAAAAACCATGATACCACCTTCTCAAGTCCAAATACATTTAATAGTTAACAGATGTGTTGTGATAAAAATGGGCAAAAGGTGGATTCAGTGAATATGACGGGCAGGAGAAAATATCCACCTTTACAAAATTGTAAACCATATTCGTGCCTCACACTAATATAGCTGATTAAAAGTTAATTTTGGAGCAAAGAAAAAACCCTCTTGCATACGGTCATACAGTGTGACAGTGCAGTGGCTCAGATATGGGTCATTTGTTAGGAGCCTGAGGTCTGGAAAGCACCGGAGGCTATAAATACAGAGTGATTCATTAGTTCCTGCAGCACCGCAAACATCGTGAGCTGACCGGCAGATAGAGAGACAAAAGGGGCCACTCGGTGGCTGAAGGAAAGCTCAGACATCTCAGAAGTCTCTTTAAATGTCCTTGCTTACGGGGATGAAGACAGATGATGTCAGAGCGTGCTCTCGTAGGTGATAGGAGTTTCATTGTCATCATCACCTCCTCCTGGAGTACCTAGGAAAGATGAGGAGGAGACAGAGGGAGGAAAAACTCATGAGAGAGGCTGCAGTTAAGGCCTGATTACATGCTAGTCAGATTCAAGATAAGATAAAATAAGATAAGTAGAGAGGATAGTGCAAACAAGAGACATAGTAAAAAAAAACAAGTTCAAAACAGGTATTTTAAATAAGTAATAATACAGTAAAGAATATTAAATAAGTAAAAAAAACTTTAAAAATCCACAATAAGTTTCAGTAGTAAACAGACGAAACTATAATGAAAACAATGCCAGTGTTGTGTGAATGTAAATCATTAAGGGCTTAAATGACAGGGAAAACAGAAGCTACCTAGAACTATGCAAATCCTTTTCTGGGTGGAAGTATCTAACACACAGATGAGGAAGATAAAAACTTCACAGGAAAGTATACTCACTACGCAAAAACACGACTACGAAGCGACGGGGGGGGTGGGGGTGTTGAGCTGAGTTGAAATGGTGAATTTAAGGCTTTACCTACCTAAGAGAAAGGCTGATAAATTGTGTTTGACTCGCTCACCACAGGTAGAGTTCTTTGGTTTCTGTAACAGGCGGGGTCCAGTGAGCCCTATGATAAGAGCTCCTACTGGGGCTGTGAGAAGGATGGCCAGCACAGCCACAGTCAGCACAATCATGCTGTACTCCTGCAGCTGCTTGTCGCCCTTCGTCCTGGCCATGTCTAAAGCTGTGGAGCCTATAGCGGCCTGATGAGGACAAAGGGACACGAATGCTTCTTCTTTACTCACTCACAAAATACATTTACGGTCACGATGATAGGATAGTTAGAAAAAATCATTTGAGTGTGCGTATTTTGCAGATATTTACTACAGAAATGATTTTCGGGAAAAATACTAAACTGAGCAGAGAGTATATTTCAGCATCAACATACCTGCACTGTGGCTTTGGGCATCCACGCCAGGGCTATGAACACTTTTTCCTTCATGTTAAAGCCGGCACAGAACACACAGACAAAGGTGAACAGGAGTCGAACCAGCAGGGCAATCATCAGAGTGGCTACACCAAGGCCTAAACAGAGAGTAATACAGAGGTGTTACACTATATTGGTTGTACTGCTACACAAAAACTAACAAGTATTATGTCACCAGTACTTCCCCTTAACTGCTGAGAGCAGAGAGAGGCACAGCAGTGGTGAAAAAAACCAAAAAAAAACCAGACTGTCTGAATGTTTCCTCCATGATACTGTGCTTAGACATATCTTTGATCTGTGGGATATGTAGGCTGCATGTTCTCATAAAGCCATTGCATGTCCTCTTACACTGCAGAGTCATTTTATAGTATAAACTAGCAGGAAATAAAACTTAGTGTGGTGAGATATATGCATGGCCTTTTTTGGTACAATAAATGTATTCCTAAAAAAATATATGGCCATCATTTTGAAGCACGATAATAGTAGAGTAACAGTAATTAAACACTTTTTTGGTTAAAGACATTATCATAGTATTTTATATATACAATATTATCATATTGTATGTGTCAGAACACTAAGAGTTTGATGAACACATTTGTAAAAGGACAGTCTGCAGTCTAAGCAGGTAAAGTTCACTTTTGAATAATGCCAACCATCAGATCATCTCTCTGCATAGTTGTTTAATAGGCGAGGTTGTCAGGTGGACTGAAATATATTGTACGCTATTCCAAATACACATCATAACAACCCTACAAATATGTTCCTAAAGAAGACAATGCTCTGAAGTTACATCGCAGTGAAATTTCTGTCATTATTTCCTAGAAACTGTTGTCTTATTTATGCTTAAACTGCCGCTCCTTGCAGATCACCAAAATGTTGTATTTTATATAATTGTTTCTCGCTCCAATAAGATGGAAAGATGGAAATTTCCCAGGGAACTCTCATTTGGGAATGTATATGGAAGTACAGTACATGAGTGCTACTCAGAATCAGGTTTTAGTATTTACTGGACACAGACAGAGAGCTTTAAATCTCCTGGGGCCTCTTTTTGACTATGGAAAAAATATTTAAATCCATACTGCCACATTTGAATCTCTCACAGTAAAACAGTCACCTGACTTTGTCATCATGTGTGTGTGTGTGTTTGTGTGTGTGGTCGTCTCACCAACTGTCAGTCCCTCCAACTCAGACACTCGAATTTCTGCTCCTATTAGTCCAAAGAGTAGAGGCTGAAACACGTCCCACGCCCACCCAACCACTTCCTCCACACGTGCCTTCAGACAAACAGAAAACACAGACGTTTTTATAGGTAGGTTATCTTTGACATGCACTTATGTAAACAATGAAGGACTTACTGTGCAACCTAGTAGGTATTGGGAGTAGAGAGCTGTAAAATATTATCCATTTACTACATATATGGCATGCATTTGTTGTTACCTTTTCTGACCCCCAGCCAAGACCAGCCAGGAAAGCCAACACCAGGGTGCAGAGGCCTCCGGAGCCAGGAAACCCAGCCACACCGCTGCCGAACACGGCAAAGACGGACAGGCCCAGTACCAAGAAGGATCGCTTTATTACCAAGTGTTTCTGAGTGAAAAAGACACACGATCATTAAATATAGAATACTGTAATATAACTTAAACCATAAATACAAAATGCTCTATGTAACACTTGTAAGGTGTCGGCAGATATTGGGTAGTTCATGGCGTTTTATAGCAGTGGTTTATCGTAAAATGTAGTTTACTTGTATTTAACCAACACTGATTCAAACAGAAAGATTTCTTTACAATTTGTGAGTCTGACAGGCTGATAAAATACACTGATGGAGTTGAGATAATGCAGTAATTTCTGATTTAAGGAAATTCGTGACCCACAAAACATCTCCTCTCCTTACCTGTGCACTTCCCCACTTAGATGAATTCAAAGTGCTCCCATCAAAAGTCCTAAGCGTTTATCATTTCAAATCAGAATTGGAACAAGTCACTGATTTTCCTCACAGGCCTTTGTTGGCTCTTCCCAAGTTGTTTCGGATTAGTCTGTTGCAATTATTGTTTTCGTAGTAATCTGCCTCTGCACTATACTTTTGCTCTGGCTTATACTTTGAGATGCTTGTTTAAGAAAGGAGATGCACTTATGACTTCTGGTGACTAGTAGTTCTCTTGAATACCTATGTTGAATACACTTCCTGTAAGTCGCTTTGGATAAAAGCGTCTGCTAAATGACTGTAATGTAATGTAATGTAATGTTTCACACACAGGCTGTGGTGTCAAGTGGTGCAAGGATGACTGAGCTATAGCAAAACTAGCTAATATAGCAATTCTGCAGCAGCATGCCTACCTGGTCAACACTAGGAAAGTACTGGATGAGGAAGCCAAGAAGAAGCCCAACAATCGTCCCACCACCCACCTCCAGTACACCTCTCAGGAGGTTGAACCAAGTGGAGCCTAAAAGGATCAGCAGAAAAAATATACAATAGAATAAACTGAACTAATTGTCCTAAAATTGTGCAGACAATGACAATTCATGACAGTAGCAGTGTAATCATAAAATTGTGCAGACAATGACAATTCATGACAGTAGCAGTGTAATCATTGATGGTATCATGTGGTGTTTTAAATGCAGTTTAGTATAGCCCTACAGAGGCTCTACATTGTGGTAGACTGGAGTGATGAAACACAAAATGCACTGTGACTTTTTAATGAGAGTGAACAGTCCACTCACACCCTCTGCTGAGCTCCTGACAAACTACAGATAGAAGCTACTTATTTCATATACTTTTCCGTGCTGACCTACACTGAACCTGCTGCCACTCCCTGGGAAATAACTCCATGTTACATTTCAAGTCAGAACTTCTTCTCTTTCTTTTCTAAAACACATACAAACACAAACACCCACTGGGTTACCTGTGGCGAAGGCCATGCCCAAGCATGTAGTGAACCCTGTGATGGCAAGAATGTCGTCGAAGCTGCCTGCAGCCATCAGCAGGGTGGGGATGCCCTGCTCCACGCCGTAACCGTCCTTCTGCAGCAGCAGCATGGAGGGCACCACCACTGCTGGGGACACAGCGCCCAACACAAAGCTACAATTTGGAGGAGAAGAAAACAG
The DNA here is from genome assembly GCF_027596085.1 of Anoplopoma fimbria. Lineage (NCBI taxonomy): Eukaryota > Metazoa > Chordata > Actinopteri > Perciformes > Anoplopomatidae > Anoplopoma > Anoplopoma fimbria. The sequence goes on from NC_072457.1 coordinate 10,498,111, forward strand.
ATAAAAGAAATGGCTTTGGAAACTTTGGAAAGCAATAGCCTTTAAATCTGCTTGGAGATTATGCAGAAGGGATGAATTCCTGCAGCATTATATGGAGTTTATAATGCAGATGACATGTGATCGCAGTTCCAAATGTATTTGACACAATGATTTTGATTCTCTAATGATGATCATTTGGCTGGGCTTGAAACACAGACTAAACTTTTGAATTCAGACATTTCGAATCATCAAAATTAGAATTCTGCTACCAATCTTAAAACAAAGAATGAACAGAAAATTCTCTCTTAAAGGGAAACTTTTCAGATTTTCAACCATTCAACCTTCGTATCATGACAAGGTGGGTAGTGCAAATGAACAATCTTTTTTCCTTCCATCAAAAATGTACACTTGAGTTGGGCAGTACAAAAACATTTGTAGTAACCCGCATCCACTGATAACATCTGTTTAGAAAACCTGATATTGCAATTTCCATTCCACCTACCGACGTCACACGAATGCTGACAAGACAGAAATATGAAGACACTTTTTTTTGAGTGTTAAATCAGCAAAAAAGCCCATGATTAATAGGATTACTTTGTTGTCTAAAGTCAATATATCTGCCTCAACTCCCAACCCTATTAGGCATCAGACAACAAGTGATGAAGAGGATAAGAGGTTGTAATATGATCAAGTGACTGTTGGAGAGCAGTGTGTTTTCTATTATCCTATCTATATCCTCACTGCCATATTATTTAATTAATAAATAGAAGAAATTGCAAGAAATTATGTTGAAATTGATATAATGGACATGTTTCTTACTGGTTCATGAAAAAAAATGATTGTGCATGTCTGTCTGTCCTAGAAATACTATAATGGAAACACAGAGCTTGTTATAAAGTAGAACATTGAGAGTGAAAATGGAGTGGGAGATTAAGTAGAGTTGTATTTACCCAAGGATGAAGCCCCACACCCAGGGCAAGCCCATGAGGAAGTGAGAGATCAGGGCATAAGTACTCACTCATTTGACTTTTGAACCATAATCTATATTGAACTTGCGGAATCTACAATAAAATTTGCGATATTTCAACGACAAGCAGGTGCGTTAGCCCGATAGACTCCCATTCAATCTGGACTCGCGCGCGATCACCCCAGTGGATGTCTCATGGAACTACAACCAAAATCGGTACAATGGGGTGCAGGCCTCTATAATGCAGGGCCCAGCAGCAACACGTAAACACACAGATTTCAGTTTCCTCAGAGCCTGAAAACACAGACACACACACATCATTAGAGAGTTTGTCACAGTAATTAATTCACTTTTATACAGAGAGAGGATCAACGTTTAGGTATGCTTAGTGGTACTGAATGATTCATTGATTAATTGGCTGGAAAATGTATTTGATAACACTGCTGCATTATGTAGTTACATCTCCTACAAGGCTCAGATTTGCTTGAAATTCAATTATTTTGATTGATAACATTCTTGTGTTCAGATACTAAGATTCGATGGTGGAGTATGTAGCGTACCGTGGGATCCAACCCCAGACCGGCTCTGGCCAGAATGACAGCCAGAGCGATGTTCCTCAGTGACGCAGACCATCTGAAGTCAATGTACACCCCGTCTGTTACAACTGGGATGTTTCTCAGCATGAACCCCATCAGGAGCATACCTGCAACACAGCAGAGGGAGCGAGAGAGGACAGATGATCCTTTAGGACTCACATAGATACAGAGCATGATAAAGAGAACCTGTTGCTTTTTGAACTTACAGCGCTCTTGTCGGACACCTGAGACACTGAGACCCACTGTAGGACTGTGATGCTGTTTTATAACACTAATAACTTGAGTTTCAACAATATCCAAACCTTCTCTAAAAAGTCACAGTGCAAATTTTCATGCTTTCAAACATGCAACATGATTGGGATAATTACATGACCATGTTACAAATATTATTTAGAATATTGAAAACTGTACTTCATTTAATATCTTTCTGATTACTACGATAAATGGGTTCTCAAAAGGAGTTTTTAAATAAAATCAAAGACAGACAGATGATGAACAGCAACAGGGAAAGAGAAAGAACAAATATTAAACGGTGTTAATGACTTCTGACTGAACACAATCTTCTACTGTTGTTACCAGAAACAGACACTGAACCAGTCGACAAGAATTCTGTTTGAGGGAAAACCACAGGAAGAAGAAGTTTATAGAGTAGCAAACTTCAAAACTTATCGAAGCTGTACTTTAATCTACCTTTTGATGTTATTTGCGAATAAGGAGTGGCTCCAGTTTCCTTGATTTTTTAATCTTGTGAGGGGTGCAGCTTGTGGATTTTGATTTCCATTTCAAAAGGACATAACACCAGGAATTCATATTATATTGAATTCAAATGTTTACAAATTGCTAAAATAAGAGAACATTTACACTATCCTATGATCAACATGGTGATTTCTTCCAAGCCAGTATAAATAAGACAATAGATTGCATTTCATCACCTCAGGGTAAACAAGGCTTACTTAACCAGAGCCTGATCAAGACTCACATGTCTTATATTTCATAATTAGTGACAACGTACGTCTTATACCTAACATCTTTTAATTAATAGCAGTATAACAGGACCATTATTGTGTGGGCTAACGATAACAAAATACCAGCAAAATACTAAAAGACACCAACAGAATCCAAACCACCAGCAGCTAATGTGTACTTAACCAAGAACGGAACAAGTGAGTAACATGGTTGTTCAGTTAATCAAGACATCTGATTTGACCCTATGTTCTTTTTTTTAAATCAATGACAAAGGTGAAATGACTCAGTCAGCTGATTACTTTGTTAAAGCAATGTCCATGGCTACTAACGTGCAATACTCATTCCATTAAGCTGCTGCCAGACACCTGTAGTTAATTCATAAGTAGAGAATATCATGCAGTATTTATGTTACAACATTAATATTTGCTTGCCCAAAAATCAAATGCTTCTCAAAGACATTTGGATTTAGTTTTATATTATTTAAATGCTTCAACTGTGATTCCTAAATCGTCATTCAGATTTGAGTCTCATTTGAAAAGCCTTTGTTATAAACAACTGGCTCTTATACTGGTATTAATACAATTCTTGTACTGTACATACAGAATACTCTGTGCACTGATCAATTATCAGTTTATGTAATCTGGCTGATTGTGCTGAGCAATAATATGACAGGTATTGAGCAGTTTTAACACGGATCCTAAAAGGTAGTGTATTGTGTTACTAAACATCCCACTGGTGGAGGCATTTGTGTAACTAAATAAAAGAAAGGCTTGCATAAACGCACCGGCGCATGACACATAACCACTAGATTGTCAGCCTTACCAAGGAGAGGTGGGAACGGTGGAAGTTTGGGCAGACGGATGAGAGCCACTACTTTGCCACCGATGAGCGAACAGATGAAGAGGATTGTGATGCCAAACAGGTTCCCCCCTGGAAGACACTCGTCCTCGGTGATGGACCACACCACTCCGAAGAGCACAGCTGCCAGAAGGACTGAAGAGGACAAAGGGGACTGACATTAGATCATTGTCTCATGTCATAACTCACCATAGTGTTTCTGATGACGAGATTATTACTTGCATTTGCATTAACCTCTAAAACTTCTTTAAAAAAGTTATTTAATAAAACCTAAGAAGTTGTTGTTGATTGAGAGCCTATCCATCTCTCTGCTACTGTTATTGGTAATGTGAACATAAGGTAAAATATTGTGTGTGTTTATGTATTTATTGTATGTATTCATGCATCTCCAACATTGCTCAATTTTAGTAGTTCAAAGTATACAACATACTCATACTTCATGATATCTGCAGTTTTTACAGTCTTGTGTGAAAGAAGGGTTTGGCCTGCAATACATTTCCTGGGTAGAAACTCAATGAGCCAACATGGGAACCCACTTGCTTACTTTTAGTAACGAGAGAGGCCAGAAGGCCTCGTGGTGGACATGGGCAAAATCTTCGGAGCAAGGGGCAGCAGACCACTTGCGGGTCTGTGTTAGTGCCGGCATCCACCAGCAGGTTTCGAGGAATAAAATAGGTGGTCTCCTCTGTGACATTTGGAGTGGAGCAGCGCCGTACCACCAACTGGATCTGGTTCACATTCAGGTGCTGGAGAAGGAGGATCGGAACAAGCAATAATATTAAGTAATTATTGCCTGGTGGACAAAATGTTTTGTTAGATGCCTTAACACCACATATGTAGATGCAATAAACGATAAAAGGTTGATTTTGCTTGACAACCTAAATTCTAATTGCATTTTTTGTATGTGTTGCAACATCTTGCTTTTATAAATATTACTAAAATTCATGATTTATTAGCTGGATTAATATGCAGAATAGGTTAAAAAAATGCCTTAAAATTATTATTGACAGCAATATTAAATGTAGTAAATTTGTATCAATATCCAGGTGCTACACAAGAAGCTGAGCAATCAACATTAATTGAACATCTTACGCAGATCACCAGAACAAAGGTGTCACATTGACAAAAATATCACTGCATTTCTTATGGAAAGATTCGAAATTTGGTAGATGTCCCTTCACCCGTTTTAATTGCTGAACCCATATATAGTATCGTGCCCTGTCTGTATTATTGACACGAGGGACGTCATGCCAGCAGATTACGTGTTACTGTTCTTGGCAAATAATACAGTAAAGATATGAACTTGCTGATAAACGTGAACACCCTCATTGTCATACTGTCATGGTACCCAGGGTTTTGACCTTTAGAATTACAGCAATAGATGATGAAGAAATTATCAGATTAACAACAAATTACAAGGTTATATAGCAGAATATAAGTAAGTGAATATATGTAAATCAACACAGCGGACTGATGTGAGAGACAACGAAGCATTGCCACATGGTTTATATGCAGCCTAAAATATCTTATTTTGTTAATATAAAAAACACAAAGGCTATGTCTTTTCCTATCAAGAAACAATACATATGATCAGGCTTAATAAAAAACATTTTCCATTTTGTTATGACTGTACAAACTTAATATAACAAGGTTACATCAGAGAACAGTTGTTAGTAGAAAACTATACCTCCACATGGTTTGCTGCAGGCAAAGAAATGATGTCCAGCAGTGGGCCGGATACTGGGCCGAGGACTGGACTGGGTGCTGGGCCGAGTACTGGACTGGGTGCTGGACTGGGTGCCGGACTGGGCACAAGGACGGGCTCCGGGGTAGCAGGTTTGGGCTTAGTGTCCTCCATCACAACTGGCTACAGATTTTCTGGTCCACTCGCTTCTCTCTCACAGCACATCAAGCAGAGGGGTGGAGTTGGCCATTGATGGGCAGTTCTTTCACTTCTGCTTTTGTATGTTCGGCTCGGACTGCAGGCTCCTATTCATACGACATGGTTTTATCAGCAGAGAAACAAATTATTGTGTACTTAATAAATGATGAATAACAAGGGTGTTGGTACAGGTGTAGATTTAAGTAAGAAGAAAGAAGTGTCAGTAAGGGGAAAGCCACAGTATTGTGGTGTAAAATGATGTATGAGGTTTACATGTAGCTGCATGCTGGACACCTTGTGCTGCTTGCTGTGTTCACTACCCTCACGTTATAAACCTGTAACTCATCACAATGAACAAACACTGAACTCTGTGCCCAACCCTTAATAGTTATGGATCAAACCATGTGACACACAAACGTTCATTAGAAGTTAAAGCGTTTGCATTGAAACTACCGCTCCTCCACTGTTTTGACAGTTGCTCATGGCAACAGCCGTGCGTTAATCCTCTTGCGAAAAGAGCGCACTAATCAACGCTTACAGCTCGACCATATGGCGCAGTTAGCGTTAGCTGGGGGAAGGCTAGCGTTAACTAGCACCTGTCAGCAGCACAGCTATCCCACAGGCATGGAGCACACATGCATGTTAAGCTAGCCGGGGAAGCTAAAGCTAAAGCTAAGCTAAAGCTAATAAAGCTAAGCACCGCGTTCTGAAGAGGCGTCCACGCTCGCAGAACCACCGCTGACGTCACGCTAATTGCGACATATCACACTGGAGTCTTCAGACTGATTCAGCCGGTAGCTGTGTGTGTGTGTGTGTGTGTGTGTGTGTGTGTGTGCTTCCGACCAGCAGCAGTCAGTGAACACACCATTCATTCCCCACATGCCCGGTAGAGAGAGAGAGAGGCCGCTCTGATGGGGCTCCCCTGAACATTAACGACCATTAAAAGAGATTTAAAAAATATATATATAAATAAAATCAGCTCACCTCATATCGACAACATAGTCATCTCGAATGTGCAGTGAGCGTCGTTTTCTGGCAGTCATGAGGCAGAGAGAGCAGCTGGGAGTGAGGCGGATTAGTGATGTAAGTACCGCCTAAAGCCACTCAAGGGTGTTTGAGAAGAAGACGTTTTAATAGATGTCTAAACATATTTCATTATGAGGCACTTTACCAGATTGCTTTGTGAAATATTGAATGATTTATTTATAATAAAGTTAGGTCAATTTCTTACAATTTCAGACAACATATTCATATTTTGGCATTGCATAGATTTGCAGCATTGATTTAAAGTGTGAACATGGGGGAATGTCTCCCACAGAATCAGTAAACATAATATGCAAAATAAAAATGATTAAGTCATTGTTGGTGCACTTTATTTGGACTCCGAATAAGCTTGAGTTTCCTCAGAGTGACCATCCTCCATCTATGATTTGCTCCGTCCCGGTCACATAGGCAGACTGTGAAGGAGCCAAGAAACATCAGATCACTGGGACATCATTTCACAGCTAATCCATCAACAACAACAACTTTGTCTGTATGTAGAAACTATGGAATATTAGTCGTTTAAATTGGGGTTAGGCATACACTCAGGGACGTAGCCAGGATTTATAGTCCAAGTTAGTCTCTCCTCTTGATAAGACATTGTATTAGACACCAAAAAGGAAGTTTGAAAAATCTTTTTGATTATTTTAAATTGTTTATATTATATATTTTTTCCTCACTAGGTTGCAAAGCCCCTCATGTTTCTAGAATAAATACATAGTTTCTGTACTGCCATGTAGCTACGCCCCTGCAAGCTCTGCCTGACTATTGATTTAATGTGCCATGTATATGTATTACTTGGGTGCATTATCTGCAAGCACTCACCTCATCAGAGGCCAGGTATACGCACAGGTACGCCACCTCTTCAGCTGTGCACATTCTGCCAGTTTTCTGTCGTGCCATGAAATCCTTATAAGCCTGAGGAGTTACAGAGAAAGAGAGGAGTCACAGTTGAAGCATTTACTATCTCCAATGCCCAGGATTTTTTTCTTGTGGAAACCAATATAAGATGTTTCTGTTAAATGACCCATGCAGGCAAAACTATCAGATTAAGACAGCAGAAAATGACAGTTGGAGCATACCATACCTGTTCTGGGTCAGGTTGGGCCTGGATCCTACCCCTCAATGATGGAGTATCAACAGTACCTGAGAAAATATTAAAGAGCAACCCTGAATTTCTTCTAAAACCTTCATTAATACAACAATATTGAATACAGAAATATAGATACTCTTTGACTAGTTAAATTATTATGATAACTAAATAGGTATGATTGGGTCTGCTGCAAAAATAGAAGCCTGGAAAGTTTGCACAGCAGTTATTGTGACTGGCTTTGAAGGGACAAACTCAAGGATTGTATATCTTTGAAATGCACAATGTCCTCAAACATTAAAAAGCATCAGTTTTGATGACAATTTGTGTTCAAGGATGTCTAAAGTACATTGTTATCTATTAAAATGCCAGTAACCTCGAGTTATACCTGATGAAGAATCAAAGGACACATTCTTTTATTTATTATTATATATTATATTATAATATATATTATATATATATTATTATTATTATTTTTCTTTTATTTTGCAGATCGCTCTAAACTTACCAGGACAGACACAATTACAACGAATGCCTTGATCAATGAAATCCGCCGCTATAGATTTGGTGAGCCCAATCACGGCAGCCTTGGAGGTACTATAGACACACCGGTTCACAACACCTGTGTCGAGAAAACACATATGTCACTTACACAAAGACACACAGGCAGAGCAAGTATCTGAGCTAAGAGGATTACAATGAACATGGTCATACTTCAACGACTTCATGTCCCTTTAATTGGGCATAATATTTGTTCTACAATCCTCTAGAGTGAACAGATCTGCAGAAGTTCATTTACCTTTTATGCTTGATGCAACAGATGCCATGTTGATAATGTTTCCTGACTTATTTGCCAACATCTATGATGACAAAATAAATAAGGAAGGTGTCATAAACAGAACATAATAGGTAAAATGAAGAGTATAATATGCAACTGACTTCAGTTTTCATTTTTATGTAACAGTTGATTCAAGATAAAACTCCCCATTGAGACAGTTTTGTTGCTTTGCGGCTAAAGCTGGATTAGTGATTGGGCAGTTGCCGCCCATCATGCCACAGGCTCAGAGAATTACAGCTAATCCCAGTTGACAAAGGACGAGAACAAATGAAAAGCATATGTCACTCAGTTTACAGCAGCACCTATTTCATTCTCTCGACAGCAGAGTTAACGGTGTTAAGCGTTTGGTAAAGTGGGCGATGGTCACCTTAGGCAGGAAAGCCTTGCTCATGAGGTACATGCTCCGGACGTTCACGTTCATTGTAAAGTCCCAATCAGCCTCTTCACAATCCAAGATGGAGCCGTGGTGCACAAACCTGTAGACAGTAGATGACATGTAAACTCTGATTTCATGGCATTATAAAGGATAGTATTACACTAATATAGCTTTAGCTAAGAGGTGTACTACCTTATATGTCCATTAGCGATATAATTATTAAACTGAAAATAAATGTTGGTCCAAATGCCATTTCAAAGACATATTCCTTTGATAAATCACAACTTCTTTAATGCATGTGTTATTAAAAACATATACACGTTTATTAATTACTATATAGTTGCACTTAGGCTGAGCTGACGGGATATCATCTTTTTCCTCACATCAGTTAAACCAACAGAATGTTCATATTAGATTCAATGTGTGAAGTAGGCTACAATTATCAGAACAATACGAACATTCAGGCTCCCCCCTGTGGCCTAAAGGTGTACTGCAGATATAAATGTTAAAGATGAAAAACAAATTGGAAGAAATTTTGCAAATTTATTTGGCGACCCAAATAAAAATCTTGTGCAAACCACCTGTGGGTCCTTAGCCATGCTTTGAGGATATCACATAAAAAGGAGCAAAAAGAGAATCACATTTGGACTATTTGGTGTGCTAAACAATATTTACAAAATAAACTTAATTCCCAATATGAAATGGTAATGAAGAAATATGTCAACCAGTGCCACAGTGTTGCTCATGGATTCATGATGTTTTCTGACAATATCAATAGAATATCATCTGAATTAATGCATTAAGTAGAGTTGGTCAGTATTACTAGTCCAGAGAGAAACAAGAGGGAAAACTTACCCAGCAATATTGAACAGCACATCCACACGGTCATGTTTCTTGGCTAGGGCTTCAACTTGGTCCTTCTTAGTAACATCCACCACCATAGTCTTGATCCCTGTTGGTGTAGAGAGAAAGAGCACTTTGGTTCTGGAGAAAAGGTAACACTTATTTTAATGACGCTTGATCCGGTTTAGAAAACGTAAAAATCTAATTATCTTTCTGTCTTTATTATGTAACATTTTATTTCAGAAAATACTAGTTTAAGATGAGGAAGTAGGAAACAAGTGCCTCTCTTGTTTACCTCTTAACTGTATTGCAGACTTGTTACCAACATAGGAAATTAAATATAGTGGCTTGTTAAAAGGGATACGTTGAAGATCTGGTAAACAACAATGAATAAAAGAAGGGCATTCCGTGTGTTTTAACATTATTTTATAATATATAAGTATTGATATGATGGGGACAGTGTAGTTTAGTTGTGATCAGTCCAATGTTCACTGACTTAATGTACATAATTAAGAGAGTATCAGTGTATTGTGGAGATCAGTGAGCAGTAATTGACTCATAGAGTATCACTAAACTTTAGGCAAAAGCAAACCATTAAAACATGTCATATTATATCATCTGTAGTGAAGCTGTTTTAAGAAAACTACTTGGGCGGCCAGATCTATTACAAAAGAAAATAATAGGCAGATTCATTTACAATGAAAATAATAGTGTAAAAAAAAAAAAAAAAAGACTTAAAGCAATGGATTGCATTAAAACTTAGGAGATGATTTAAATTCATATTTTTTAAAAGCTACCAAGTAACAGAGGTTAGTGCATGATTACGTTGTGAAAGCATTTGACAAAAAGGGGAAAGACTTGCCTCAGCCATCATGGCTGCATAACACCGGTCACCCAGCAGGTGGCGACCTCAGACCAACAGAAGTCAATCTTACCTGGAATGCCATCCAGCTCTTTCAGCTTCTCTCCATTGATGTCTGTGGCTGTGACCTGAGCTCCCTCCTTTGCAAATGCCTACACAGGTAAGAAAAAAAACGAAGCGGTTACACAATGTCTGCACGTTATGAAACTTGTAGCCCGGTATTCCCTTGTAGAAACAGTTAAATATTTTTGCAAATAAATGTTTTCATTCAAAAATGTCTATGGCTGTCAAGTAAAATAAGATATTAATTATCATCTTCTAATCAAATCTGTATTTCCATCTAAATGCACGTCCCCTGACTTCAGGGAATAACTCAGAACACATTACAGACACCATAATCTCATTACCACATGTCTATAGACAACAAAATGAATTTTTAACCTCAATCTTTCAACCCACTCTTTAAATCCATTCCACTCCGGTCAGCTGATGGAGTTACTGCACCATTTGCCACAGAGCAGACCACATCAGCCAATGGACCTTTTACAGTCTGAATGGAAAAAGCTCAATGGACCCCTCACACCATGTGCGACTGTGCATACTATGTGATTTCAACCTAATGATCCAAGACGTAAATAGACATCTCTATATTTGATTTCCTTCAAATTACACAAAAACACAAAGCCCTGTAGTAAAAGGCACGGGTTTAGGGACATTACTTGAATAGAATGGATGTGATGATGACCCAATCTTTACCCAAGACTATGCGCGTGTGAACTTCAAGTGTTTCGCCATCTCTTTGTAAAGAATATTGTGGATTGCACTGAATCTGTGTTGCGTCATCTCACGAGCCACTATTACAGCAGTTATCTACAGCACATAAACATCCACAACAGAAAGTTTATAATCTTCATGCAGGATGAAAACAGCTTTTTCTATAACACAATATATTGGTGATGTTTTTATAATAACAACTTGTATATTTCATAGTGGAATTCAGATTTTTCTCCCCCGTTTGGTATAATAACAGGGTAAAACTAGAACTTAAGCAGGTAACGAAATATATGCTTATAGTGTGTGTTTTGGTAGCACAGTAATTTGGAAAAATGCATTGTTTTGGATAACCATAATTGTTGCAGTGCTACATTTGTACCCTTTCAAATGGCTGTTACAGGTGATACGACGTGATATCACGTTATAAATCTACCATTTGGATTTCACAAAAACAGGTTGAAATATTTAATCAAGTCAAAATATGAACTGCTATGACACCACAAGCTATTCAATATACAATTTTCCTCAATGATTTCGTATGAAAGGTATCGATGAGAATGTTTTATTAGAGCTCATTACTATTGCTGTAGCACGTCCAATCCCCTGCGCGGCGGCTGACAACACAATCACTTTCCCATCGAGGCGACCCATAGTGCACCTTTCACTGCTGCTGTGATCAAAACAAACAAAAAAATAGGGTATTGCATGCAGGTTCATTTTCATGATAAAGGCTGTCTTTCTTATAATGCATATCTTTTGGAGAGCATTCATTAAATATTGACAATACAGATATTTGCAGTTACCAATTATACATGTTGAAGAAACATCTGCTGATCCAAATACATCACATTTTTGGGAAAAAAAAAAGGTCCATAATAAATCTTTAGTACACTGGAACAGATAGTTTTAAGTGCTAGGCCATAACTATGCAAATCAGTTTTATTACAATATGAAAACATGTAGCCAAAAGTGACAGGCCTTCTGAGGAAATGTGGCATTGTATCGTATAACTGCAAGGACAGGGTATTCACTATATTATTCTAATGTTCTGTTATAAATATGCAGTTTCCCATGATAAACCTCACAGACTACAGGCACTCTCAAAATATCAGTGCTCCCTTATTCTAAGTTTTATTTCTGAAAGGGGCATCCAACATTTCCATGTGTTTTCTCACATTCAACAAATAGATGTTTGATATGACCAAATGTTTTATAATATATGTTGAAGTATGACTGCTGTTTTTCCTCTCAATGTGTATTCCTGGCATTAAGATTGTTTAATCTTACACACAGCGGTGAGACATGTTTATCCATGTATGTCCATTGAGTATTTAATTATTTGGACAATTTTTGTTTGTTTACCACTTTAACACTTGACTTGTATATAGATGTTTTATTTATATAATTGTTTTTATTGTCAGTCATTGGCGCTTGTGACATGTATTTGTAAAATATTTATAAATACAGCTATTTTTTCACTAGTTGTGTACATGACATTCCTGTCTATTATTTGCCTTTATTTGTCCAGCTTTGTTGTCCTTCTTCCTAGCTGTCACTTCTATTTCTGTGCAAGTACATTGAGAGAAATGCAAAAAGAAATTGAGTCAAATTTCTTGTGTGTTTACACCTATAAAATGTGATTCTGTTGTTTTGTACTATTTTGCTCAAGTCCTCTGCAATGTTCTTTGAATACAAATACAAACTGTATTAGCAGCCCTGTATTATAAATTGGGTTTAATGAAATCTTAAGTAAAGAGGTATAAATGAAACACCAGAGTATGGGTTACACTGTTGTACTACCTTGTTATTTGTAGGTGCCTTCATCATTTCAAGTGTTGATTGTAAAAAAGAAACGTTATTTCTTGAGGAGGGCCGTAATTAATTAAGGTTGTATTGATTTGTGGAGGCAGCTCTTTAATGGTGCAGATATGAATGGTGTTGATAGCCTCAGTGGCACTTGAAGGCATTCATACATAATGCAGTTCAAAAGCAAAGAATATCAGAAACTCAATTATTTTTTGCAAGGTTATTTTTTAAATCCCCATGTACTTTAGTTATATAAGAAACAAAGTATATTGTTCGTTCGAGATACTGGTATTAAACGCATGTTTGAATCATGTCCGTTCAGGGCTTCCGTAAGAGTCAACACTCTCTGGATTACTTTATTAGTGGAGAAAACGTGGATTCATGGATCTAGAAAAGTCTAAATAAAGTTTCCAAACATGTTTAGCTATTGATATAACCATAAAGTTCAGAATGAGGTTTTGTACTTGAGTACTGTTCACGTGTTGCTTGCTGTAAGCTACTATAGTTTTTCCAAAGAGTACATGAGTATTTATTCTGCTACTGTCCAACTCTGGATCGATAGCATGCACTCACTACTTTGATTCAGATCGTTGCATAAACGGTTCTTATAACGTGGCTCTACAAAGCTCTGCACGTATTCACTGCAGCACGGGACAGTGCACGTTGTAACAGCACGTCACAACCTCCACAGTGGAGTTTGTGCATGTAGCCTACTAGTCACAGGTTGCAAAGTCAAGTAAATGGCACGAAAAACACACAGAAACTCACCCTCTGTTCAGGTCAGACCCGACACACTGAATGACAAACAACAGGAGGGGGGAGACATAACCCCATGTGACCTAATGCTTGTACCGCTATTGGTTTCAAACCAGGAAGTGTGTGTGTGTGTGTGTGTGTGTGTGTGTGTGTGTGTGTGTGTGTGTGTGTGTGTGTGTGTGTGTGTGTGTGTGTGTCAGCAGCTTGTCATTTTAGAAGATGAAATTGAGAGCAAGAGAGTGACGTCTTTACTTTATTAGTTTTGGAAAGACTTTGGTAAAATTGAACTTCGAGGTCTGCATAAAGTTCCTCATGGGCCCATTTTTTATTATCACCAGGGGTTAATGGTATATAATATATACGTATATATATATATATATATATATATATATATATATATATATATAAATATATATATATATGAAGTCAATATCAGGCTGCTGAATGGTGTAAACTAAAAATGAACCTTCATTTATGATTTGAGAATGTCAACTTGAGAGAGTGACGTCTTTACTTTTATTAGCTTTGGAAAGACTTGGTAAAATTGACCTTCGAGGTCTGCATAAAGTTCCTCATGGGCCCATTTTTATATATTTTTTTTATATATATATAAATATTTTAATATAAAATATATATATATAGTCAATTTTTATATATTTTTTTTATATATATATAAATATTTTAATATAAATATATATATATATATATATATATATATATATATATATATATGAAGTCAATATCAGGCTGCTGAATGGTGTAAACTAAAAATGAACCTTCATTTATGATTTGAGAATGTCAACCTCTCAAATCCGAGAGACCTGTTATTTTTTATTTAAGTTTCATCCGCTCTGAACTGAATACCATGTACCAGCATTGCTTTTTGCTATATTTGATTTCTTTGTTTTATGAATAGAATAAATCCAATATACTTTAATTTACAGTGTTATTTTCAAGTTCAATTTCAAAATCTGATTAGGACTAAATCATTTTTACACAATGAACAATCTCATCGCATGAGTAAAATCACTTAACGTGGTTCATGGTGCATTGAAAATGAATGTGTGCAGAAGAGAGAAACACAATATGTGACTATTTGAAAGAGTGCATTGGTCTGTGGAATGAAAAAATCTGCAAGAAAATCTGCAACAGGCTGGACCAGCCTGACACTTGTTCTTGAATGGAAGCCAAGGGGGAGAGAGGACACCATCATTTTCTTAACCACCACAGTTAAGTGGACAGGGATCCAGTATGTTACAAAACCAAGGGATACACTTCAATCAATGGACATTAACATGCAAAGTGAGTGCCAATTACATCGTGGTAGTAATTGCATCTGGTCAATTATTGATGTGGAACATGACCGATTCTGTTATCTAATCTCAGGTGTATCCAAATACACAATAAACATGTGTTTCATTTGAGTGATGTGCTGCATATCATGGGTCTATAGGGATGTTCGATTTTATCCTCAGTATTCATTTCACTCTGTTTTCCTAATAGATTGAAGAAAAGTCTGAACCAAGAGACAATGCAATGAATACCCTGTAAAATGTTTTTATTGATTTGTTAAAATCGATTTTAATTCTTTTTTTACAGATAACAGATGAAGCCATTTCTTTTCTCTTGTTGATTTGTAGCTTCAAGTAGAGCCAGCCTATTTAGTTTCCCCATTCAAAGTACTGTTCATCACCAGCGATGCACATTGTTTTGGAATCTGTGGCGCTATCAAACGAGGTCTCCCGGGTATATTGAAAATCTCATATATTTCTTCCAAACAAATAATACAGACTGGCCTCAAATGAATACTGCTGTGGTTATAAAAAAGAGCCCATTGAGCAGACTAGGAGTTCGAGGAGGGCCCTATACTAACCGTCGTCTGTGGTGCAGATAACAACTGATGATGCGGATAAGTGAGTGTGCTATCTGACACTTGATCATAAGAATTAGCATAAAATTGTGATAGTGTTAGTTTGTATTCTGTATTTGTATGAATGCAATTGTTTTTGTTCTTTATACAACTTTGGGGACAGCTACTGTTTTACACATGAAGGTCAGTTTACAATTCATAGTTTGTACAACTCAACCTGTGAAAACACGAGGGACCAGATGTGCATGAATGGGAATAATGGCACACACTTTTGACAACAACACTTTTGGACTCATTGTGTTTGGCCCACTTTTACTGATTAGTGTTTACACTTTTTGACCACAGCGCCCCACAATTATCCCATTGCTGCATAAAGAGGGTGTGAGTGTCATATTGCTGGTTTTGGGAGTTAAGAAAAAAAATGTTTTATGAAATCATCAAGGTTATCTCTCCGCACTATATTCTTTTGTAAGACTGGAGCTTGATCCATAAAAACGGATGCAAAACTAAATCACTGCAGTACCCTCTTAAACGCAATGCATTTGTGCAGAATCTGCATCAGAAATGACTTGTGGCACACCTTTAATGGCTTATTGATTTAGATGTAGATGATTAAAGGATTTTCCCCCTCAAGGCTTGTCAACACTCACATCATTTACATTGTTTTTTTAAACTAAATTAGTCAACACATATAGAGCCATTGCAGTCCATAAACAGTTCAAACTACAGTCTCTGCCTCCGTTTATACATCTCTCATCCCAATACCAAAACTAAACTAACCACATATGTAGTTACAGTTGTAGTTAGTGTGTTTCAATCACTGTAACATTTCTCTGTAAATGGAGTCAGTTATCAAGCACAGTGCACAGCAGGAGACATGAATATTTAATTAGCATGGTTGGGTATAAAAGCTTTATGATTTATATGAATATTCGAGAAACATTGTCTTCAACCGAAATACATTAAAAAAATGGATGAACAGTCTGTGATCAAACTTCCAGCGATTCAGAAATAGTTTTATGACTGATAAAAGACAAATCTTTTAGTTATAAGGGGGGGTTTTTGTTGCAAAATACAGTCCATGTAAAACACAGACATCTCTCTCATCCTCCCTCTTCTTCTGCCACTCATGCTGTGAAAACTCCTTGTAATTAGTTTTCCTCTAAGAACTCATTTTGATCCAGTCACGTCAGTGAAAGACGTCATTGTCTGTCGGTAAGACAGAAAAATCTTATTAAGGCAAAAAGAATATACCTTTTATAAGTAGAATTAATAATTGTCTTTGGCAGACAATGTCTTTCTGAAGTTACAAGTTAGGAAATAGGCATTTATTTCTAAATTGTGATTGTAAGAAGACGTTTTTTCAATTTTTTTCCTAGAAATAATTGTAGGAAGAACAATTTAGTGCAGTCCCTTATCTTTAATTCAGATTATATACCGTATGAACACCATACCACTGCATTATTGAATCGTAGTTTGGCCTCTGATAGGTGCTGCTGCAGTATTACTGGTCAGGTCAGGACCCTGTATAATGGAAAACATGATGATTTTATCGCTCATGAGGAGGCAATTACCGGCACTGACACGAAGTACATAAATAGCTTCCAGCAAAACCCAGGGTTCTTATAAGAGCACAGACAATTTCCTCATAATGAATTACAATTACATTTGGATCTGACATATTGATTACAAAGTCCCAATGAGGCCAAGCGTAATTATTTTTCTGGCACTTGACATTCAGCAAAGATAACTAAAAATGTTTTTTTACATATTTTCTTGAAAAAATATTATAGATACTAAAAGCATCAGTATTCCATCAGGAAAACAAAGACAAAACAAATGTTGCATTAGACTTTCTAAGACATTTGTTAGAGAAATACTTTATTAATTAGACGGAAACAAATGTTAAAACCAAGACTGAGCACAGGACTGTTTGGTTTCATTTCCTACATCTGCATTGACCTTAAATACGGTTGTAAAATGTTTCTTTGGTCTTGTGCTTCTAGACACAGATAAATATAAGTTAAATATTTAGTTTTCACCAACTCCTGGATGAAATATCTGGCTCTTTAGCAGCTAAATGCTCCTCTCACTATGTCGGCCAGCTAATAACTAACTGTACGTCAGCCGTTTGGAGCTTGGCAGGTTGTGTACATCCATCCATCCATCCATCTTCCGTAACCTGCTTATCCAGTTAAGGGTCGCAGGGGTGCTGGAGCCTATCTCAGCTGTCAATGGGCGAAGGCAGGGTACACCCTGGACAGGTTGCCAGTCTGTCGCAGGGCTGACATATAGAGACAGACAACCATTCACACTCACATCCACACCTACGGGCAATTTAGAGTCTTCAATGCACCTAAGCTGCATGTCTTTGGACTGTGGGAGGAAGCCGGAGAACCCGGAGAGAACCCACGCTGACACGGGGAGAACATGCAAACTCCACACAGAAGGTTGTCCAGCCCGGGAATTGAACCCCGGCCCCTCTTGCTGTGAGGCGACAGTGCTAACCACTACACCACCGTGCAGCCCTGCAGGTTGTGTACAGTCGGTTTAAATTAGTTTTTTTGACTGAAAATGGATACTTGTTGTGGCTAGAAATCGCAATAATGAGAGCAGTGAGTTTGAACCAAAACAGGTAAAGGTGTGGGCCGTAAAACCAAAGACACTAAGAGAGAAAGGAGCTAAAATAAACTGCAGAGTCACAAATTCAGGCAGCCAAGGGGGAGGACTCTAACGCAGACCAATAAGGCAGACAAGGACAGTTCAATGATTAATTGACCAGGTGAAGTTATCTAAGCTTACTTAAAGTCCAAACAGAAGTGACTGAAAATCCACCGGTAATAACCAGAATGAGGCAGGAAAAAGGTGCAGGCTTCAGGAAACAGGTCGCAGGGGCTCAGATAAAGATTCCAGGTCACATGTTGCAGAGTACAAACGGGCAGTAAAACAAAGGCATGAAGCAACTTTAACAATCTGGCAGAGAATGAGTGGAAAAAGGCCGGTGATAAACTGCAGGAGTAACACAAGGAGAGTTAAGAGGAGATAACACACGTCATATCATTAGGGTACAACTCAACCGCAGGGAAGGTGTTATATTATCCTATTTTTTGGTGAGAATTACGTTGTCCGGCGGTAGTCAGGTCGATGAAGCGGATGAATG
Organism: Anoplopoma fimbria; assembly: GCF_027596085.1. Classification (NCBI taxonomy): domain Eukaryota; kingdom Metazoa; phylum Chordata; class Actinopteri; order Perciformes; family Anoplopomatidae; genus Anoplopoma; species Anoplopoma fimbria. The sequence goes on from NC_072457.1 coordinate 10,516,775, forward strand.
AATAGAAAGACAACTTGTGTGTGAATGTGTGTGTGTATTAAACTAAGCTACAACAACAAAATAAATGATATGCCGCGGCAACCAAAAGCAAAGAAACAGCCTAGCATAAACTTTTCTCTTAGTTAAATGAACAAATAACTTTACCTATATAAACCTGTTGAAAAAGTATTTCGGCTCTTGTGTCCTTAAGCTGCATGCCCTGTTAACAGCTGGTACTAACAAGATAATGAAGTCAACGGGTGTCAATTTAATGCCATGGTTGGCCACATGGGGCTGTAATACCAACCACAGTCTAACAATGTACTACGTCACAAAAGAAATTTAACTTATAATTTTTGGCTCCTACAAATATGTACGTGCACACCCACACTATTATTTTGAGCTTTTATTATTTCTGTCTATTATAAGTCTGATTCACTTATATAGACGTGCTATTTTCCATTTCAAGTAGGTCCAACTGTTTCAGGGAGAACAGGTTATGTAAGAGGCAATATGGCTGATGGCTCGGTGTCTTGTCAAGGGACCAGCAGCAGCCTTGGACAGAGAAGTGACGTTTATTGCCATAGATTCGCTGGAAAATCCCATCAACAATTTCCTATCTGCAAGAGCTGGATTCTATCATTGTAGGAATATGACAAGATTGATTGTTTCGGTTTCTCCGGTTACGGTAAAACGGCCACCCAAATGTCACATAGCTACTGTTTACACTGGGCTTATATCAAGCACTGTCTGGACATTTGAAACGTGAGAAATGTGGATTTTGATTCCAGCTTTGAAGAGGTCACCTGGCCAAAGCAGAAATATATCACCAGCTTTAATACATAATCCTGTGTGTTGTTCCAAGGCCTTCATTTATTTGCTTATTTTTCGCACCATTCCATCTGACAAGCTATCTTTAAATCAAATACCAATTGCTGTGAAAACAGAGAGAGGAGGATTAAAGGCAGTGGCAGACCAGAGGACAGGTTTGTAACTGTATGAATCCTGTGAGTGGTTGGTTTGGAATAAACTAATGATAAACACCTTACTTCTTGTGCTTTAAGTGCAAGGAAGTTGAATATACAATGTGTAGCAGTTAGGTGGATCTATTGGCAGATATGGAATATAATATAAATGTGTTTTCTTTACTAATCACCTGAGCATAAGAATCGTTGAGGTTGCGTTTATTTCTACATACGTAGAGGTTCGTCTTCACACAGCCAGTTATGTTTCTACAGCAGCCAAGAACAGAAAAAAAACCCACTGGCTCTAGATAGAGCCTCTGACTTTCATGCCAAGACTGAAAGGGGTAAACAGGTAGTCTGTCTCTGTCAAAAGTTAAAAAAAAAACACGTACCAGCACCTCTAAATATCTCTAATAAACATGTTAGATCTCTTTTGTTTATTACACCATTTGTGACTTTACTGGGAGTTACTTGATGTAAATACTTTTTGGCATACTTTTGGCAAACAGCAGCCCCTTGCAGTGACTTCCTAGCGGGGCTGCTACTTTTTAAAAAGAATCAGGTTCTAATGAATAAAACCGAAAATGTAATTAGTAATTAATCAACGCAACACAAGTATAGCCTCTCCTAAATGATGTTATGGTCGTGCCCAAACAAATTTCGCTGCCCATTAATTTCTGTGTTGGACAGAGCTAGACGAATCTGTTGCCAGTTCCTAATCGACCCTACCTTTTTAGTTTAACACAGAGTGAATCGGGAGGCTACTTAGCTTAATTGAGTGCAGGGACATTTAATGTATGATTTGTGGAGCACTGTTTTAGCCTGATAACCACGCTAGGTCTTACAGTTTCTGCTTTCAAGTATGCCCACGCGTTTTTCCTCACACACATTTTTATTCCTCAGTGCTTGAGTCAATGTTGGCATGCAAGATTTCAGTTTGACTGTGTTCTCTGACTGCAGCTTACTTGTGTGACAAGTGAGCTGCAGTTGATTTCAGCATACAGATAAATATTATAAGTAGTTTTATCCGTAGTTCTAATTTCAAATTGGTGACAGCCCTCCTTCCCAGACTCTTGTCACTATGAGGTTGCCAGGCACAGAAGAGCTCTGTGGAAGGATAAACTGAACTGATAAACTGAAGAAAAGCATATAAGCTTATTTTCCTGAAAATCTTGAACTATACCTTTAATCTCCAATTGTCACATTGGGGTTAGGAATATGGTGTATGCAAATCTGTGAAAATAAATAAATATATATATAAAAAATAAAAATAAAAATATATATATAATATATATAAATACATTTAAAATTATAATCTTGAGTGCACTTCCTACAGCACAACTATTCCACTTTCTTTTAAAGTTAAGTTTCCTCTGTGAACCATTTTGCAGCCTTAATCTCGATCCACAACATTTCATGGAGGGCTTTGAGGAAGAGGCCAAAATAGTCAAGCAGCTCCAGCAGCTCCAGATTGCCGTGGCAGGTTAGAAGGTTTGACACATGATGAGTTGTGTGTCCCTTGACAATAAAATTTGTGTTTCCATCCATCCATCTATCATCTTTTAATATTTATCCTTCTCAGGGTTGCGAGGGGGCTCGAGTTGATCCCAGCTTACATTGAGGGAAGGCAGTGTGCAGGTTGACAGACTATCACAGGACACAAGGGTCTCTTGAACTTCAGATGAATGTAAATCATGTGCCCTTCAATTCCTGCACGTCTTGTTGCAGAGCCTCATGATAATAACTCATGGTCTGTTCTCCATCACCGTTTGTTAACCTCCTGGCCTTCTTATCCCAGGGCCTCATTTTGTTGGTGCATGGACTTGTTTTCTTGCTTTATCACATCGCAGTGGAGTTTAAAGTCCTCGAGCACACATGCTGTGTGTGTCTAAATATTTGAGAGCGAGAGAGAAATAACAGTTGGCAACCGACTACTGTGGTGTCTGACTAACACTACAAATATTTGTAGCTATCCTTCAGTTCAGCGAAAAACATCACTCTTTTTAGGCTGAGCCTTTTCTGAATACAACAAAATTTCATTTATGAAACCACATCCTGCAGTTAATGTTATTCACAAAGCCCATTTATAATTTTATTATGGTTTTGTATTTAGTCGATGCTATAATGTGCACTGCTTGTGAATATCCTTTGATGAAAAGTTTAGCAATTTTTCATTTAATATTCCTGTCACTACCAACAGACGGGCTTCTCATCAGGGGCACTAAATTCTCCTCATACTGCCAACATATGTATTACAAACGCTTCAGGAAAGTCTGCATTATTTTAAGTCTAAGTAGCTGAACTTATCACAATTTAAAGGCAACATCCAGGGAGGAACAGTGGTCCATATTTTCGGAAACCCTCCGGCATAGTGATGATGGCAGACTGACCATTTCCTGCAGTTCTTTGAACCTAAGATGAAACAAGTGAAACTGAACATCGAGCCAGAAAGGTAACATTTATTTGAGCTGATTGTGAAGCCACCAACAATACTAGCACCAGTTTCATGAAAAATTCATACTGTGTTATTCAAGAACTTTTTCCAACAGCTACTCAATAACATCCATCACATCCATAGTTTATGTCTCAATTCAAGGCTGTTTTCCCATCTCATCAAAATGCTATTTTATGCAGAGCAAAGACTCCACCTAAAGCAAAACAGTGTCCATCATAAAAGGTACAGTACATATTTACACAGGTTCATACACATTGATTTGATTTGAATAGTTTAGTATTTAGATTCATATTCAATAATAATTCTTGTTCTCCCTTTAGATGGTCTTTGGTCCTGGTTTATAGATTTTACAGTATATTAAAGCTACAATCATTGATTTATTGACAACTAAAGGGCGGAAAACCAAGCTCAGTAGTACACAGATATCATCAACTTATTATGTCATGTCTACATGTTAGCAAACAGTTGCCTAGTAACATATCCAGAAGACACAGAGACACATGTTTCGGTCCACCAAACACTAGCTCTGGTTCAGTCCTCACCAACACCAAAAAGTATTCCTTAATATGCTCCCTAAATTAGCTACTTAAATTAAAATATGCATCATCTTCTTTTATCATCTTATGAACATAAGATTGAAACGCAGATATACAGTATACTGTAGATGTTAAGATGTTAGATCGTTAAAACTTTTTTTCTTACCAAAACACCAGAGGTTAGTAAAAAGAGGGAGTAACAAGCTTGAAATGTCTGTGTTAGAAGTATTGAGTCTGTTTTTAAAACCTGAATGGGGTTGTGCATGGATATCGACTGTAGTGAACAAAAGGTGACAGAACAAAACCCCAATTATACAGTGTTTGTTGTGAACCATGTCAAAAGCTCCCCTTTTTAAATGCCTTTGTGGATAAACTCAAGTAAATGGCACAATATAGACAGACGGGGAAACAATGTAGATCATGTGGCACCTTGTCAACCATCCAACTACCCCACTCAATGCTCAGAAACACAAGGCAGGTCAATGGTAAGTATAGATGTGGCTTTGGTTTATATGTAAGCAGTGGCAATTATACCTGCACAAACCTCTGAATGATGTGTGTTGACTGCGGAAGAGTTGACTTGCTAAGCAACGTCTTAGCAACATCTGGAATGTGTCAAAACGCCACTCAACACCCAACAAATCACACCCCAGTATTTCCTGGCTTCATTCTTGAGTACCAGCACAGCGATTGCCTTTGGAAAGCACGGCAGCTGAATAGTCTGTTGATTGATTCTTCAAACGTTGACAAAGATGTCACAGGCATGGAGCTGCTTGCAGTCAGGCCTCCTATAGAGGTGGACACTGAAGTCAAGTGACCAATGTAGAAATTGGAAAGCAGAGAGTGGACATCATTTCTTTTATTGTACTCTGAACGGAGCCAATTGTGAGTGGTGTGCTAAAGAAGAGGTATGGGTGCACTCTTCTCTTAGTTTTTACAGATTCATCCCTCTCAAGGAGAAAAAGAATATGGTGGTCCTGTGGAACAATCACTAAAGACATTTGCAAAAGACAAAGGGTCATTGGAAATGCATTTACCTGGCTCCTTGCAACGAGTGCTAAAGACCTTTACAGCCAAAAAACTTAAAAACAGAAACAGCACAACTTTAAATTCAATGAGGTTTCAAGAGCATGTAGCATTTTTATAAATCCCTCAGGAGATTATTACTGAGTGCATTTCATTTGTAACTAACTCGGTCTCAGAGAAAGAAAGTCTGTTATTCTATCATTTCTTCAGTGATAAAATGAGAAGAATGAATTTGTTAGGAAGCTAAGCTGTGCAAAATTGGTCTGTTGCCAACACAGAGGCTGCAAGTAACACATGAAGTATCATCAAGATAAGATTAATACACGAAGTATGAGAGAACAAGCAGAGCCCTTCAAAAATGTATTTGTGTGGGAGATCAGGCAGACATTGTTTGTCAGCCCTCTACAAGATAATGTAAAGAAAATGATACGGCTGAGTGCTGATATCAAAAGACGTGAGCTAGAAACTCAATGAGGTTCTTTCCATGTCTTTCTTTTTGTAGATACTAAGCAAGTCACTTGAATTTAATAACATACTGTTGATGTTATTATTTTCTCATAGCACCATATTGATGCTTGTGTTTTGTCAGAAAATCTAATTAGCTCAGACATGTTTTGCAAATAAAATATAATTTTAACCGTAACCTTTTTTGTCCAACCACTAAAATGCTGAGTTTGTTTCAGATAAACTTAAAGATAGAAAGAAGATGTATCAAACTGTCCTTCCCTCACAACTGAATTGAATGTTATAATAACAAATCAACACATCAGGATCTCACATCACATTCATTATTAAGGACTGCTGTGTGTCACATATTGGTTCTCTCCTTATCTCCATGCACTCTTGCCAAACAGAGTCCCACGTTACTTCCAGGTTATTAATGGATGGAGTGTGTGTGGTGGTTTTCATCTTAAAGCAAGATGGCAGCATTGACGCCTGGGAACAAAATGCATTTTTGCTGGGAGGATAATTCAAGCAACCTGATCTCATGGTAAGGCCTGTGAATAGCACCACATTTACGCATGTCAATATTAAGCATCTTAGGCTTTTTGTGTGTCATTTTACGCAAAAAGTTTAATCAAAAAACAGTTGTGACCCAGGAATGACATTATGGCTGGACTTAAAATAAGTACATTAACTAGGTAAAATACGTACAGAAACAAAGAACAGGTATACACGTGGGAAAGAACAGGTATACACGTGGGAAAGAACAGGTATACACGTGGGACACTGGTGTCAAACACCAGTCTCCTGGTTGCAAGTCCTGTGTTTGTTTGGACTATCCATCATAATAGGTCTCTCTTACATTTGATACTTCGTCTCTTGTTCAGAGCTTAGCATATTTATGCAGATGCGTTTACATTGAAGTCAGTACATACTACATGGCTTGCTTATGACAAACAAAAAAGCAAGAACGGCTGCATTTTTGTTGCGCACAAAATGCCTTACAAATTGTTGTCTAATTTATACAGAGATTGGTGAGATTCATTTACAATCCCGGCACATACAGTATGTATAAAAGAACCAATGAGACATCATAACCCATTGATAAATTGATGGGTGCATTTCATAACATAACAAGGTCAGTGCTATTCTAGAAAGGCTTTGGGATGAAGCAATGTCCTAATTAACATGACCTTAAGTCTTTACTGTGATCTGTTATCTTGCTGAGGATCCCCCCCAGTCAAAACAAACAACACTCATACAGATATAACAAAGCCAAAGAAAATATTGGCAGAAGACACCGGGTTACTGTGTGATCAGGTTTATGAGCAGCCAACAAAGGAACCAACAGGTTCAGTTTATGGTTCTGCAAAACCCAAATCTTAAAGGATATATTTGTTTTTGTCACCAAGTATGTCTCTACAATACTCAAATCGACATAGAAAATGTTTGGTAGCTAGCTGTGATTATTTTTTCTTTGCTTGGTGTGAAAGTGCAAGGTCAGCCTGAAGTACAGTCTAAGTTAGTCATTTCAAGGGGCTAGCTTCCAAAGTCTTTTTAGAATTCCCTCTTTGAACTTCCCTGTACTGTTTCACTGCTCAGCAGTGGCGGAGGGACATGTGTAGGAGGTCACATGTTGGATTGTTGCCGGTGTTGTGTCCAGTGAAGTGTCACTTCACTGGACACAATTGTGGACAGGAAATATCATTCCACTCAATATTATCCAAAATGTAATACGAAAAAAACAATATAGCAGTATACAGCATACGCTTTAGGAGACAGGGTTAACAACAGCCATCCACTCACTGACAAAAGCAAACACTCTATGCAGCAGTCTCAGTAGCAGCAGGTGAACAAAACAATATAGACTCAGCTTGTTTATAACCAGCTCATGGATCAGTGTTCTTACTCTTATTCCACCCCTTCAGCACTTTTAGGCTTCTCAGAGAAAATAGAGGTGCTGGCATTAAATTACCAGGCGGGTTTCACTTAGTTTGGTTTTTTAAACACTCCATTCTCTACCTCCTCTTTGACCTGAGCACAGTCTGCGCCACAAAGAGTCCTGTTAATAATGAACACGGCAAGAATGGGAGAACTGCTCTGTCTGGCCTGGGGAGCCGAGACGGATAAGTTCAACCGAGGTCTCAAACATTTCGGCTCCACTCGGCAACTACTTGCTCTCAAACTTACCCCTTGGTCAGAGCAAAATAATAGCAAAGTAATTGAGTCCTTGAAATTTATGAATGAGGTTTGACTCTAACCACACTCATTAAACTGGAAATGAGGAAAGAGGTGTGGGAGCAGCTTTTACTCTTTTATTAAAAAGATAATGTATCTCATCTGGTGTAAAGTGGATCAAAGTATTCGGCTGACTTTTTTGATGACACTGCAGACCCTCCATCACTTGGATTGATTTTCTAAACTCCAAAACACTCTCCTGCATTCTGAATAATTTTGGACTGCCTCAGCGTGACACCACTATGGATTTGATTTATGTTAATGTCTTAAAATCTCCATGATTGAAGTGTTGCTGCCATATCATATTCCAGTGCTTTGGTGCGACTATCAGACTTTTTTTGAAACCTCAAACAGCATAATCACAAAACACTGAGGACATGCACTTAATCTCAGTTTCAAAATCACAAAGTGTTATGCAGACGCTGTGGCTCCTATGATATTAAAACATGCCTACCTTATTTGCTACTTTTGATAAAAGTAATAGTAGAACTTGACTCCTCTCAACTAAGACATGTCATGACACAACAAGTCCTGCAAGTATACGACAAAATACATCATTTATCTATGCCCTCTAGAACGACACATGAAAGTGTTTTCTGATCTGATACCTATCGGCAGGGCAATGTCATTTGTCTGCCTTCCAAACCAATCACAAATCACTGTTGAAATTCTTCTTGGGAGGACCGTCACCTTTGGCTCATTCTTTTGAGACAAATCAGAAGAATAGTCAAGCAATCAGTACCTCCACTTACCCGGAGAGAAAAACCTGCAACACACGAGCGTCGGCAACGAACTAATCTTGTTTTTGATCCAATTAACCACGAAACCTTAGAGGAAATTGTGTTACATCTACAATCTGCTGCGATTGCAAGGCACCAGGACCACTGAGAGTAAACAGTTCTTCTCAATCAGGTTGTTTCCAAAACAACTGCTGTTTTTTTGCTTAAACTGCAATTTAACTGCTAAGTAAAAGGCAATTACAGCCCATTTCAAACCAACCAGATAAGACTTACATCACTTTAAAAATCAGTTATACGGGAGATCAACTATCAGCTTAGTTTCTAACAGTTGCTTTCCAGGCAGTCCAGTATTTTTTTTCCAATCATTAAACAATGTTATCAATCAAAGACTGGCTGTGTCGTGCTGAACAGAGTTAATAATGTTTACAGTGGCAAACAAAAAGGAAGCAATCTTTTCAAGTGTCACAGCATTAGAAAAGCATTAAATGTTTTCTTTGTGTTGCTCTAATCTGGTTCTCAACCCATTTTTTCTTCAGAATTTGTACATTAAACACAGGAAAATTTATATAATTACACAATGCCCTGGTCCTCTCACAAGCTCTCTGGCTGCTTTGACAGAGCATGTTTGGCTATATTGTATTTATGTCTCGTAAAAAAGTAAGAAAGTGCAACTCAGCCCAGTTATGTGTACCAGACTGCTGTTACCCTGCAGTCATCTGTAATGTCTGCTCTTTGAGTCATTTTTCTTCACACATACAGACACAATCCCAAAGAGTGTCCCTAGAGGAGATGTCCTTCATCTGCACTTGTACACAGTTTCCTCACAGCAGTGTGTGCTGTGGTAGATAAGCACTTTCCATACTTAGTTGGATCTCATACACAGGAGCTCGTTAAACTATCAGCCTTGAGGCTTGATGTAATTGATGACACTGTAGGCAAATGCCTTGAGGTTAAGCTCTGTGTGATAAGTTTTCCAAAATTGATCTAAAAGTAAATACATGTATTCAGCATATTTTATTATCAGTTTTCGAACAAATGTTGTAAAGGTTAATACAACGTCTCAATGACTTGTTTCCCACCTAAATGCACCTTATTTAAGTCAACTTTCCATCCAGATTCAGAGCAACTTTTAATTGAATTTTCAGAAAATTGGCAAAAGAAAAGGCAAATGAATGTATTTATTTCCATCGACTAAATTATGTGAATATTTAGAGTGCATCGAGATAAACAGCTGATGGGGACAATTGTTCAACTGGTGCCATCAAACCATCGCAGAAGAAAAGTGCGAAACAATGAGAATATGTAATGGATATATGAAATTAATGTTTGTTTGGTGTATTTAGCTTTTAATGAAACCCAAAATTTTCCATTTCAGCATAGCATAAATGTTTCCTTTTTCTGTCTTTTTTATCATCAAATTGAACATTTCAAAAACATCTTTTGTACAGATAATATCTTCAGGAAATTTTTATCCAAGCCATATAGATGGTGAAATGAGTCCACTGTTTATGGAGCAAATGTATGGGACTTTTACTTCCAGAAGAAGGAGCACCGGAAAAAATCTCTTTCTATTTCCTGAACCTGTAGGTGTTAATTATGTCCACAGTGTTCTTGCACCGGCTACATCAACAATCTTCAAAGAGTCATTTCATCCATGCAGTCGGCATGAATGAAAGTTGGAAATATGAAGAGGGAGACAGCTGATACATTATTACTGTGCTCTACGTGAACCTGATTGCTTTCAGTTCAGACTGTTGGAGGTGTTGCTGAAATGGTTCTCCTACTGTTGGTCAGTTGTGACTTTTACGCAACAGTGAGTTGGGTGCTTATTTAGACGGGAACAATATGTTAAATTTACGTTTACATAACAAAGGGGCATGTGTGAAAGGGACATAAGTCCAGCCAGATTTCTACTCTGGTGTAGTGTGTGGATGTTTAAGGTTTTTAAGAAGCTGATGTGCAAACCAACGCAGAGATTATACAAACACATAGAGTGTACTTTTAAGGGTTCCTATGGATCAGGTCCAGGTATGTTATATTTTCAACATTGCAAATCACCACAAGCACTCACAAAAGAAGTCCATGTAATTGCATTCATGGTTGAACTCCTTTTGATTGCTTTGTTTGTAAATGCCATTGAGATGAATTCACAGCATGGTGTTGCATGCATTCAATCAAACGTGCTCCCACCTGATTTCTTTGCACAAGGGCGACTTATATAACAGTATGTTGTTCTGAATGTCACATATGATAAAGCTGATAAAGTTTTCGCTGCTTTGTTAACATAAATTCATTAACTGTTGATGATGGTACATCATCACCCAACATTTTAGTTAATTAAATGTCATGTATGAAAATGGATGAATCGTTGATACAAATGCAAAATGTCAGCGGCCTCAGAGAGCTACTAACTTAGCCCTTCAAATTTTCCAATAGCTTAGGAGTGATTAAGGAAACTTCTCAGAGCAACTCTGAGCAAGGAAGGGAAAGAAACTTTTACCTCAGTGAGCAGGAGTGGTTGAACACGCTGCTTCATATGACACATTCATTTAAGAACATGGGATTGGTTCATCCGAAAAGAAAAAGAAGAATGCACACTTAGTGATATTGGGCCTATAATGGACAGTGAAGTCAATAGGTCCTCATTCATCATAGGATTACAGCAACTCCCTTCATCACCACCACCAGTGTCTGGACTCCAGGGGGATTAAGCCTTTTCACTATCCATTTTTTATTCATTAGCAATACATTATTGTTCATTCTCATGAAGTTGCTCTTGATTTAAATGTATTCGATAATGTAATTTTAGTACTTATCTATATCTATTTTATATTAACCGGGGGGAAATGGCTCAGCTTTCATCAGTGTCTGTGTTTGCAGGGGAGTCTAAATAAGTAGCATCATTGGTCTGCATGTAAATCTATAAATCAGTGTACACTGTTGCATTTTTACAGTGGCTAAATATTGTAGTGTTGTGATTACTTTCATTTCTGGCATCATAGCATTAATGCATATGGTGGGAGTTGTGAGCAAACCTCTTAATGAAATCGAACACAAACATTATACCTGCACCATCTAATCTGAAGTGTTTCATTAACTTGCTTTTATACAGAGCTTGGAGAATATTTTTCTTAGCTCTTTTTCTTTCCACCATTTTCTCCTCCGCGTAAGAAACTCTTAAACCTCTTAAAAGAACAGTTTTTCACCTTAGCTCTTAAGGGCTTTGTAAATTACTCTTATCTTTACCAGGATCTTCTCTCAACTCTAAGGGAAAACATTTCTAAAAAAACGTCAGAATTCTAAGAATTTGAATTCCTGCACGAGGGAGCAACTCTTTGTATAAGGAAGCTTTATGAATGCAGCCCCAGATGTGGCACAGACATGCCACAGGAGTGAATGAGTCACTGAGAACCTGCTCTTACTTTGAAATACGCAGTTGGAAAATGTGTAAGTGAAATCTGTGAGGTGAGATGAACAAATAGCACTTACATTCTTCATACCATATTTTCTTTGTAATTTTGACACTGTTTGAATAAAAAAAAAAGAGCTTTCTCGTCATCATCACCTTTCAGCATGAAAGGGAATGCAATGAATATCATCATAATCTGTTTTAGTGCTTTGTGACAGTAAAGCATGCTTCAAAGGTTTACTGATCAATGTTTTTCAAATTGTGTTGCTAGAAGCAGGTCTTTAAGATGAATCATTTTTACAGCAGAGTTGTAAAGACGGCAATTTACAAAACACAAGAATAGTGATTTTTGAATCTAACTGTACGTAATTGTCAATGTTGTAGTAAATGACAAATAAAGCCAGCAGCAACCATTGATTGCATCTGCAACAATGACAACCGTGACATCCAAATTATACTGAATTACTGTTATTATGTCGATAGGCAAAAATAAATAATAAACTATTTTGGATGTTGTCTGGTTAACTTAATACACTCTCTCTGATAGAAGTCCTAACACTTGACCCAAAATGGTTTCATAGAATAAAGAACATCACTGTATAATTTCGAAGTTTTGAAAAATAAGAGGTGAGTTGTGTGTTTTTGTTAATAAAAAAAAACATCACATCAAATTCAGACGAGTACCTTGCCAAAGTCATGCCTTTGTGCCGCCGTAAACAAAAATCATGAGCCTGTGTTTGTCTCCAACATCCCCTGCTGCAGGCAAAGAATCAGTCTTCATGGTTCAAGCTGGTGTTGCTGCTGGTTTAAGGATGAACAGATAAACAAGGGTGTTTATGTCCTACTGGGTCTCTGTATCTATAGCAGGCTGGGCCTCTTCCTGCAGTTTCTCTGTTCATGTTTATCCTCCACACATCATGTAGTTTAACCCCTAATGCTGCTGAGCCAAAGTCTCTTTGTCTCCTTTTCCTATAAAGCTTGTACTCTACCCTTGTACATAAAAAATCTTTCTCTCGAATTATAAAATATTTACCCGAGGCAAAACTCATGTTTGAGTTCAGTTTTTCCGCAGGGGCTATGTGTTATAGAGTAAATAGAATACTGAACAGGCTCACATGTATCTGGTTTGGGTTAAGTCATATTCTCAGTCAACCACACTGCCATATAAATTGCCATCCACCCTATTAATAAGGATACAACATGGCTAATCATTAGTTGAACACAGATGTACTTTTGTGGTATTTTCCAAAATAACAGCTGACCTGAATACTTTTCCTAAAACAAGTATACTGACTAGACTGAACAATTACAGAAACACCTTACAATATGACAACATTGCTATGAAGAGGACACAATCTAACTCCACATGAGTTCTGAACTAAACAGCTCGTGATTTGGGTCAAATGTTTTAAAGTTAAAAGTCTGTAACCACACACTTTGTTTCATCTGTGTCGAGCACCTCAAGCTCCCTGATGTCAAGCTCCATGAATCCCCCAGCTCAGTATTACCTGTAACTGGTAATATTATAACATAAATAAGAGTTCTTCCTCAAAAGTCATTTGAACTTAAATTCCCACTCCTACCAGATTTATATATATTAACAAACTAATAAATGACAAATAAAGAACCGAATAAAATAACAAAAGTGAAAATACTGTTTTACACCTTTCTCCTCTCAACAGTTAAATATACTCATACATTTACATTACATAAAAAACACTAATGAAATATAAATTAACAAAAAAATATATATATCAATTGAAAATACAATTACATATTCCTACAGTGAATGAACGATTCCACTGAAATCATTTTTATTCCAACTCTATATGAGTGAAATGTTTAATTTCAGGCTAGCTAAAAAACCCATAGCTAAAAAGCTAACACCATAATGTCTGTGCACAATGCCAGTACACCACACAGCAATAATGCAACATAAATAAACAAAACTAATTAACCAACTAACTTTAAGAGCTTGGCTTTGGTGATTCTTTCAGTTCTTCTTTTACTTTCGCTTTGGATAAAAGCGTCTGCTAAATGACTGTAATGTAATGTAATGTAACTTTCAAAAAGGAATTCAATGTAATTGTTGATCCTGCCTCTGGAGGTTGATTGACAAACAAGTGACCTCCTGAAGTAGTAAAGTAAAGTAAGTAAATAAATAAATAAAGAAGGTATAATTAAACATTTAATTGTCTATTTTATTAATATAATTATGACCCCGCTAGACTTCATGAGCAGATATTACCAGATTATATAAATTATCAAATAAATAAAGCTTTGCCAGTTACAGCAACAACGACAAAACCTTGTGGTCTCTAACCATACAGATCGTTTCAATATCTATGTCAGATCATGTCAGTGAGTACACACACGGAGGACAGACAACATTTGAATTGTTCAGTGATCACTCTCCTAATTGAGAAGGGCTGGCCGGCCCTGTACCTAATAATGACAGAAATAACCAGGTGCACTGAGCGCTTAATGAACAAGAATGTGGTTGATTCCTCTGACATTATGAGTAATATATTCAGAGTAACAACTAACACGCATGATGCTAATGTGTTATTCAACTTTCATGGACTGCCACAATTAAATAAATAAAAACACAATATATGTAGTAATAAGAAAGACTATCTTCTGTTTGGTTGTTGTGGTTGTTTTCAAAAAGAACTCCCTGTCATGAAAATATATACAATACATGTCAGAGTACCTTAAAATATGTCTATTTTACTATGAGCTTTGGTAAATCTTTTTCAACAGGAATCTGCACGTATAAACCTGCAGCATCGAGGAAAAGGTACCAAAAAGTTTTGACATTTGGATTCAGCTTGTCTTACTGTTTAGCACTCTGGTAGACTGGTGACTCTATTTAGTGGAACTCTTGTATGTAAAGTTCTTTGCTTTAAATATCTCTTATCATTTGATTTGAATAAATATTGGTTAAACGCGTTTTTGTCAAGACCCTGCATACTAGAGTAAACTGGAGATTAGATTATGGACTGAATGGTGTTTAAGAATACACAGGATTGTGTACTGTTGTAACTTTCCTTCCACGGTGGATAATTAATGTCACTGCTGCATGGCACTGACAGCGGAAAATCCACCGAGGATTAGGTAGAGGATTAATTTAAACTGTGAGACGGCCATAAATCCTCTAAGTCTGTTATATTGTTGGTTGCTGCTATTGGTGCTAACAATTATAATATGACTTTATTTTAATTATAAAATATGTTTTAATTCTCAAATAAATATAACAACATTGCTCAATAATTTAGCAAATGTATGTAATTTAAAGAAGTGCCTAACATCTAGAGATATAGAATGTTAGAACTAGATTCAAGACTATATTTAGTATGGATTTTTTTCACAATACTGATACACATTGTTACATAAAATGTACATAAATAAACATTCAGTCCAAGTAAGGAGTTGTTGCAACAATATAGTTTTCTTTTTTTTAGTAATTCACCACATCCATTAGTGTAGAATCTCTGTCCCCGTTGGTCGTCCTCACTAAAATGTAGCTCTAAAAGTACCTCAAACTTTGTGGGAACACCACAGTTTGATGCTCCTGGTATGTCGTGCAAGACTAAACTGACACTGAAGCTTTCATTTAATTTTACTTCACTCAAATCAAGTGGTCATGGGTCTCCTCAAGAGGCGTCGGCCATCAGACCCCTGGAGCTTGTCCAGAAAGCTGCAGCACGTCTGGTGTTCAATCGCCCCAAGTTCTCTCACACAACTTCCCTTCTCCGTTCTCTACACTGGCTCCCTGTAAGAGCTCGCATCCAGTTTAAGACTCTGGTGCTAGCCTACAGGGCAGTGAAAGGAACAGCTCCTTCCTATCTCCAGGCCTTGGTCAAGCCCTACACCCCGCCCGACCACTTCGCTCTGCTGCCTCGGGGCGATTGGTTGCCCCGTCGCTCAGAGGTCCCTGCGGCCGATCCACCCGGTCACAGCTTTTTTCTGTCCTGGCCCCTCAGTGGTGGAATGAACTCCCCACTGACGTCAGGACAGCAGAGTCGCTGCCCATCTTTAGGCGCAGGCTGAAAACTCACCTCTTCAAGAAGTACTACCCTGAGCCTTCCTCGTAGCACTTATTGCACTCGTATTAGTTGTTGCACTTACTGTATTTGTATCAGTTCGCTGCACTTATTGAATTTGTATTTGTTTACTGCACTTATCCTATTCGTAGTAGTTTGTAGCACTTACTATATTCGGATTAGTCTGTTGCAATTATTGTTTTCGTAGTAACTTGCCTCTGCACTATACTTTTGCTCTGGCTTATGCTTTAAGATGCTTGTTTAAGAAAGGAGATGCACTTATGACTTCTGGTGACTAGTAGTTCTCTTGAATACCTATGTTGAATACACTTCCTGTAAGTCGCTTTGGATAAAAGCGTCTGCTAAATGACTGTAATGTAATGTAATGTAATGATGCAGCCGAGGTGAAACATTCTTTTCAGGGCTGTAAATCACGAACACCCTCTTAAGTACTTCTTTCCAAACAGTGTTTTGCAGACCACTTTGGTACTTCACTCTTTTGTCACACATACAAGCACTTAAAATTCCCTGTCCATCGCCTTTCTTGCAGCACACTCTGTGTCTTGTCCCAGCAGGAGAAGCACAGGTGTTACTAATAACATTAATGATGGCGCTGTTCATATAAGGTGCATCACTATGGCCTTGGAACTGGAACACGAAAATGGATTGTAGCCATTATTTGATATTAATTACACCTATGTTTGACAAGACAAAATGTCCGTTGTGCTGCTGAGAAGGCTCCTTTGTGTCCAGACACTCACATCTGTCACTACATGGCTTTATCCGCACAGTTTGGTTTTACTTGGAAAGTCCAGACACTGTAAACATTTCAAGCAGAACCACAGGAGAACACACACGGGTTTATAAAGTTATACAATGATAGATCTACTTGCTAATAAATAATAGCTACCTCAGGCCAGGCAATATGGGGCCTTTCCCTGTGGTTTGACAGAGTGGGAGGTCAGGTCGACTCACCGAGGTCGAGGTTTCAGGTACTGGCTTTTTACCCGCATGCTGGCTTGGTATCACTCTGGTGCAGCTTCGTGGACTTCACTAGACCAGCTCAGTCTTTGTGGGTAGTTCAGGTTCCATGGGTCTCCCAAGCATATTCGTGGATTTTCTCGTGTGGCAATACGCCTTTTAACAGCACATATTTCAACTTTTCATAGAAGGAAAAGCACAGGTGTTTCTAATAACATTAATGATGGCTCTGTTGTATTCAAGTGTCCCAGTAAACAGTTACAGCGAGCAAACTAATACCAGGACCCGGAAACTGAAGCTGCTAAAAAGAATCATTCCTTTTAATGTTTAAACACCATTTTTCTCCCTGGGATATGTTAAATGTCTTCCATGAAACCCTAAGTAAGAACAAAATGGCCGAACCCCAAGGTGTCTCCTATCAAGCTAATCAAGATTGCCTTGTATAGCCTCATTGTTGACTCTTAGCTGATTATGACTGTAGTTTGTATCTACTTTTTTGAAAACCACAAAGAACTTTGAAGTAGAAATAAACTTATCATTGTCCCATAAACATGTCCGTCACACTGTGCAAGACATTGTTAAGTTAATGTTTACTCATGGTGCTGGTGTTTATTGAGAGCCATTACATTAAAAAATGAAAGTTAATTTAAAAGGAAAAGGATCCGTCAGAGTGAGGTTTCAGCTGATGCTTACTGGTTTATAGACTGAGGCAGATGTGATATCCACTTGACAGCAAGCTCTTGTCCCATGGTTTCATAATATGAGGATCCCCTTTCATAAATTCGACCAGTCAACTCTGGCCATACTGAAAGGCTAGTTCTAGTCTTTAAAGTCTGTTAGAAAAAATACAAGAATATTTCTCACATGTGTGTCTCTATTCCTTGGTTTACTTTTTGTTGTTTTTGTTGTATACTTCAAGTGTCAGCTCAGCGAATTTTAATGATGTGATTTAAGTTATTGTTATTATGAAAATGCTATTGGGCTTGTTTGTAATCATTCTCAAGCATATCTTTTAATATTAAAGTATTAATGTTTGTATTAAATAAAAGTTTAAAAGTTTATAGCATCATGTGCAGCTCTCCAGGAAAACAGCTGTTTTATTACATTCCCTGTACCTTCAGAAATGAATTAAATGTGTTGTTTGATAGCAGATATTTATTGCTCAAAAGAGCAGGAACAAAGCTTTCACTTTACAGAGGCCATTGTGTATCAAGCCATCATGCACAACATTATTTGCACTGCAGAGTGAACTCTGGCTGAAAATGGACAAAACATAATAATGGAATGGAGGGAAAGAACAATTGATCTTTATGTATTTCACAACTAACGACCTGTCACCGCTCAGAGTGACACTCCATTGCCGTAAACCAATTACATGTCAGATTTCAGAACACATTGCTTCTCAAATGGGTTTTATGTCTGGAGGAAAAAAAAGTCAGATTCAGTTCAATTATCGTTTACTTTATACTGTTCAGCTGACAGGTTTGCTTTGTCTGCACACACACACATAGGATCCAATTAACTTTCACTTTTTTGAAATTACAAGTTGTAGTTTAAGATAGCCCCACACACAAAAGTGCGTATATGAGAACCACAAAGTCATCAGAAAAAAAATGAACCTGCACCTCTGCTAATTCAAGTTTTTGACATTATGCAAATAAAAAAATAAAAACACATTTTTAAACAAGTATGGAGATTGCAGTTAATTACTTTGGTCTATCACCTGTATTAAGCGTATGAACAATAGCAGTATGACAATCCCTTCTCGATTTGAAAACAGTATTGTAATCGACAAAGGTTTTTCTGACAACAAACATCTTTGACTGCAACACATATTGTCTCCTCAGGTTCGGAGGCTTGAAGTGACCCCATAATATTGGTGATTGCTTTTCAAATTGATTGCAATGACTTCCTTAACAGGGGCAGATACCGAGATTTAGATTGTCACAAACGGCTACTAGAAGAATTGCAGTTTCAATTCAGCGACTGCTAGCTGTCTTACTGTCGGCGACGCAGGGAGAATGGAGCAAAACATTTTTGACTATTCATTGCTGCCATTACATTACATTTACCAGACGCTTTTATCCAAAGCGACTTACAATCAGTAGTATATTACATATCATTCACCCATTCACACACTGATGACAGGCTACCATGCATCAGACTCTAACTAACATTCATGCAACATCCAGTCCACACCGATGGCAAGCCTTCGGGAGCAACTTGGGGTTAAGTGTCTTGCCCAAGGACACATCGACTGCTGAAGCCGGGTATCGAAACCGACCTTCTGATTGGAGAACTACTCCACTTAGAGTGATTTCCAAACATTACTTTCAATAACTGAAACAGATCCATTCAGTGTTCGATAGACGTAAAAATCAGTTGCAACTACAATAAAATAAGTGTTGCCCTATCGAGAGGGCTAGAAGCAGTAAATTACTTTGACCACCAGAAATCAACCTGTGTGTTTTTCTATCAGCAGCACTAACGAAATTGACAGCTTTATGCTACTTTCCTTCTCCACCGCTGCGGTGGGTAAGAGGCTGTTCTAAAAGAGACTGAGCTGCCAAATGGTCTGACACAGACCAGCACTTCTAAAACCTGTGCAGCAGATATGGATTGCTGTGCAGCAATTGCCATATTTAGTGGTGCGGATCATGGCTGGTTCTCAGAGTAAAATATCACCTCTTCTTTAGAAACAGGGTATGGTGTCCAACACATATAACTCAGCACCGAGTACATTCAGTATTTACTGATTTAACATTGTTCTGGTGAGGTTTATTTGAATACATTAACTTATTTGTTTTATTTTTGTTCCTTATATATATATAATTATATATTCAAATAGAATATATAAAATATTCATGACAAATGCATCGCCACAGACCAAACTGCACTATTAAATAGCAGAGACAAGCTGCTGCATACCTATTGCCTTATTTAGCAGCGTTCACCACTGTAGAGTAAAATAATAGTTTAATACAACCATGATGAATAATTGAACAACCCCCTGGGTTTTATGTGTTTCAGAATTTAACATTCTAACCATTAAAGTTTAGCATGTCTGAAAGGATATAGTCTCTATGTGCTCTATTTTATAATACTTTACTTACCAAACATCAATTGAAACAATATAATATAACAATATAACTTTAAATTTTTTTCATTTCCAGGACATCTCCCATGTCAAGTTATTCTCAAAAAGAAAAATACATACACGGAAATAAACATGCTTTGTTAATATGGGTCATTTGTGAAAAATGCATTCCAGTGTCTGACGAGTTGTTATTTATATTTTGTTGAATCTCTCTCTCTCTCTCTCTCTCTCTCTCTCTCAGCTTTTGTGACCTGATTCAGCTTCAGTTGGTGATTTCTTACATTTCCCAGGATGCCAACTGAATAAACAAACAAAAAAAAGGATGTCAAACCAAACAGGGTTAATGTCACCTTTAACAGATTTGCTCACAGAAGCAACATCATGTCATCGGCCGCTGCCTGTGCTTTTCATCTTCAACTTAATTTTGTGGTTTTATGGATGAGCTTTTTCTGGTAACAATCTTAGTAGACGAGTTTGGGACCATTGCAAAGATACTCGTAAGTGAAAAAATAGAAGCAATGAAATAATCCCAACAGTGGTTGTCTGACTGTCTAACTGTTGCCTAGTTACATGCACATCTGTCAGCCGAAGCATTCTTTAATAACTCTGAGGACAAGGTGCATACATCTGGAAGTACATCTGGTTGCTAAGCGCTCAATTCTCAAAGCAACTCTACATACATACGCCTGTGGTGTGGCAGACGAAGAATATAAAGAGACTGCGGCATTTTTTTCCAGCTCATATGAGCCAATATTTAGATTGGTTCTTCGAGGAACAGCAACAAAAGGATGGCTCACTGTGAAACTTTGTTTCCTCACTCAATGTTATCTTGACCATTCTTTCTGCAAGTCAAGTGAAACTGCTTCTTGTTGCTGATAGTTTTCCCCCATTTGGTCATTCCCACTGTGTCCACACATTGGATGAAATGTGTGATTTCGCAATAAAGACATTTTGAAGTTGTAGGTCAAAATAATTATCTAGATATCTGCTTATATCTTTAACTGTGGATTGGGAGGTCAAAATGGATATGTTTCCTGACATATTGACAATGATGTTAAAGGCCACACATAACAGTCTGGTACGACTCTATATTCTGTGTTCATACTATGTTTAAATATGAGGTTTATTAATCAAGTTTGAATAGCAAAAAAGAGACAGCAACACATATTGACACTTTGATAGAGGGCAAATTGATGTCATAATCCGCAACATTTGAGTTGATCCATATTTTGTTGACTCCTTTGGCGGTAGGCTGTCATTGCACTGCATTTCAATGGTCTGACAGCAGAAATAAGAAGAAACATTTGCACAGGTGGGTGTCCTTGGCTAAAGGTACTGAAAATAATGACAGAATTAAAGTCTGTACAGTGATCATGTCAACAGAGAGTTTAATGTTTAAGAGTGAACATATTCAACATCATTTTGTTTGTCTTTAATTTAAAAGGCATTGATGACACTTAATCAGTTTCTCTTTCCTTTGATTCTTCTAAGAAGTTGTGTGTTTCTTTGTCTCTTCAGCAACAAGCCTGTTGGTGCTCATACCCGAATACTCATGGCTAGTATAGGATAAGTAGCAGTATGGTAGCTTATGTAAAACCTCTAACAAGCTGGGAAGATGTAGACATGAAAGTACATTGCAAAAACAAGATAATGATCTCTTAATTACAAAATCAAAATGCTTAGATTTACAGGTAATTGTGAGATTTGGTGGAGCTTACTGAATTGAGAAATATAAAGAATTGAGATATTTAAAAGTTGCACATTATTACAAAAGCCTACACTGTTTCTGACAATAAACATAAAACAAAACACTATTGCTCAGTTGTACATTTTTTCCTCATTCAAATTTGTCTGCATTTGCAACACGTCACAGCTACATTTCATCATAAGCATGTTGTGATGCTCAGAAACTCTGTAAAGACAACGTTTGAAGCTACATTAACCAAATACATCACAACTGACCAAAGCAGAGCAATAAAAAACCCTAAGAAATATTACATTGAATTAGAAAGTCACTTAGGATCATCAATAACAATAACAATAACAAGTTCCTACAATTCCTCATCTCAAAATACCAAAATAATTGTCATTTTCCAACAATATTTATATTACAATTAGTTTAAAGGCAAATATAATAGGTTAATTCAACCTGAATCAGTTTTTTTAATAAGAGCAGTAATAGTACATATTTCAAAGAAAAAGGGACAAAATGTAGTTAAGTAATGAAATCAGAACTTATTGTTGATTGATTAGTTGTAAGAACAAAGAAATGAGGCTCAGGTCAAAAATGAACAAACTATCCTTTAAAGACACGACAAATAATTTGGTCACCACTTGACAGAGATAGAGGCACACATTGTACTGTACATTCATACAAAGCACATACATTTATACAGAGATACATGAAAACAGATCACCGCATATAAATACTTAAACAACTTCAATATAATGGCTATAGACGACAGCTTAAAAATGCATGACAACTTGTTTCTCTTCACATTCTTGAGTAAATACTTTCATGAAGTCTTCTAACATTCAGAACTGTTGGTAAGAATAATTAAGGACATCTATAATGTGTTACGATGGTGGTATTTTGTCAATCTAAAAGATTTGAGCTATAATTTTCTTCCATAAATGACAAAATGAATATCTGAGAACCTTTTCACATTTGTTGAACAACATGTATCTGCCATCCCAAAGTGACACATTGTTTTTTTAAAAATACTTTGCACTATCTTTAAAGGTCGAAAAACACTTATCACGCTTAGTTCCCAGCAGTGAATAAGAGGGGAATACACTGGTACTATGGTTTATATAAACCTGTCACAGTATGGTTCCACTCATCATATTGTAAAACAAACACTGCACAAGCTACCATATTGCTTGGTGCAGTTTTAACACTTGAGGTGCAAACAAGCAGGGATTTAAATAAAGATTCAACACAGGAAAACAGCATGCTGGAAGAAACTACTTAAACACCAACAACTGCAAAAGGCAAAAACTGTCTGTATGAAGGCATTTAAAAGAACAATATAGAACAGTTAAACAGAGGTTGCACTTCACTGTGCAGCTTCCTTTTGTTTTTCTTCTTGACTTGGTTCCAAAGTGAAAGCCCTAGTTGGTTGTTTCGCTTTCAATCTGCTCATTCTCAAGCAGCCTGTTTATTAGCGTGCTGCAAATAGTGGATTTCGCCTCTGGCTTATTGCCAGTTACAGCAGGCATTGTCCTTACAACCGTTACATAACTGCAAGCCAAACTCAATTTCAATTCTTGCAGAGCTAAACTCAAAGCCACATACAGAGCTAAATGGCATTGAGTCAAAAGCTATTCCATTGGCCACTTTTGTCTTCAGGGGTAAATAGATGCAGAGTGCATCCTCTGCTTCGCATAAAGTTCACAGTTAATACTTCAAAACTTTCACGTACTTACATAATTACAACCAGCATGGTGTTTTTTTTTAGATCATCTATATTGTGAGCTGGTATCTCCAAGCAGAACTGATTAATTTCATTATCATCATTTCAACCTTAATTAAACATCAGTTCACTGGCTGTGTTGAAATGCTAATCCCAATCAGAGCTAAAAGTACTTTAATGAAACAGCTTCTTGCAGTATTTGATTAATGCAAAGGGACTTTTTTTGGGATAGGAAGAAGACTATAATGTGTCACTCAAAGGCAAAGCCTTGAATTTAGATGATAAAAACTGTATAAGTCAAGAATTCTTCACCTTTTATGTTGTCAAGGCTGCTCCTGCACATGAAATGTAAAGCACCACAGCCACAGTCATATTTTTTTCCTGGGCTAATTTGCAGGTTAACCATGACTCAACTGCTATGCTACTGGTTGAGAACAAACCCTGCACTTCAGTGACGAAAGGCTGTATACATCTTTCCCAAATTTCCACAATGGTTGATTTTGAGACCTCTCACCAATTAAAAACAAACACTTTAGCCGTGACCAGTGCATTAGGATAGAAGAGCACTCTGGGACTCACAAATGTATCTAGAATTTGCAAGCAACGATCCTCTGTGAATTGTGATGCTGCCACTTTTAACAGCATGTAAATACTGCTCGCAATCCGCTTTTGTGAAACAGGCTCCGGTTCCACTAAGACACTGCTCACCACAGATAATTTACAAAACAATACAAGACACAACATGTGTTTGGGAAACCAATGGATAAAAACCTGTGATGCATGCTGTATGTTCTTTAAGCAGAGCTATTCTGCTGTGACACATATTTAAACTGCTATACTTGGTGTAGGTTTACTACAGCTGCTTTAATACTGTAAGCTGTATTATGTAAGGAAAACTAACGCGCATTCAACAAAAATAAGTTGGGATCAAAATTCCACATATTAAAAATCAGGAGCATAAAAAAATAAAAGGGACTTTGCTACTGTTGTAATGAGCTGTGTGACTCTCAGTGAGAACTGCTGCGTTAGTTTCAAACTGACCTTGTGTCTGTACCAAGGAAGCCCGCTCAGTGACCCATCCATGCTCCAGAGTATTTAAAAACAGATCTATGTGGTGAGCCATTGCATGTTAAAGTAACCGCTTTGATACAATGCTTCTACGTCTAAATAAAGCAAACATCTGTGCGCCATTTGTATGTACAGTGCATTATGCATCTGTGTACATTTCTTGCATGCATTGGTCTCTGAAAACAGCCTTCAACAGAACTCCTCGGGTTGCACGCTTGTAGCCTCTCCATTCCGCGTTTTCGCACCTTCATCGTTGCATCCGGTGATCTCCGTGTGGCGGGATGTGATGTAGCTTCTCTTCCTGGCCGACAGGGACTGCTTCCCTCCAGGGCCGCCGTCGCCCTCGGCGGGGTCGTAAACCAACACCATGGTGTTATCCATTCGTGACAGCGTGTACATGCTGCTCTGGCGCGTCGGATGCAGACGCGTGGAGCGCAGTTCCAACTCGTCGTAGCTGGACACCTTGATGAACGGGCACCAACGAAACGCTCGCTTGAAGCCGGCTCGAAACCTGGTGCCACATGAAGAGGGGGGAGAAGTTTAGAAAATGAAGGGAGGATAACATGAAAAATAAACACATGGTAAAGTGTCTAGTGTGTTTTTTTTTGTTATGTTTTCCTTTAATAAGACAAGAAGCAGCATATACTGTGAACAGGCCCTTCAGCTGTGAAGGGGTTGTACTGAGGTGTCCCTAAAGCTTTTCAAACAGATGGATAGGGATGCACGTCTAAATGTTTGTGCAGTGATGGAAAAGAGGTCAATTGATGTAGAAGTGCAGTATTTACAGTGAGAGTGGGCTACTCAACAGTAGGCCGACAGTAAGCTACTGGAGAACCTGAGCACGGATGCTTTTCTAAATGCAGAAAACATCTTCAGATGTTTAGAGAAGCAATATTTGTTTTAAAAAACATCCATTTTATGAGTAGACAGAGTTATGTCATAGATTCACTATAAATTCAGTTTAACTTTAATCTACAAGTTGTTGAAAAAGCAAAGGAGAAACTTTTAAATCCAGTAGACCAAAAGACAATGGACAACATTTATAAAGTACTAAATGAAACTCAAGGGATGCATGGAGAGAATGCTATAAAACAAAACATGCAACTATACTTGAAAAACTGTCAAAAAATGATGAATCCATGCCTAACTTTTATCTTCAAGTAAAACATATAATGGAACTTAATAACACTGAGTGACGTGTTTTAACTAAATCAATTCCACTTATGTAGTCTCATTTAGTAGCCCTGTAAAAGTAGGTTCAGTTGAAACATTACATTTTTTGGATCGTCACAACCACCCTGTTGTAACCCACCTGCTGTTAAGGCAGCAGTAGATGATGGGGTTGTACATGGTGGAGCTCATTGCCAGCCACAGCACTGACAGGTAAACCTGCTGGATGTACTTCCACTTGCTCAGACGCTTGTTGAGACCCGTCACAATGAAGTAGATGTGATAGGGCAGCCAGCAGAGGGCAAAGGTCACCACTACGATGATCATCATCTTCACCACCTGCAAGAGAGAGAGAGAGAGAGAGAGAGAGAGAGAGAGAGAGAGAGAGAGAGAATGATGAGAAACATTCACAAGCTGTCACTGTTGGCTGTGTTTATGATTCCTGGAAGCATTGAGAGGGACAGAGTGAAAGACAGCAGTGCGTAAGCCGGAGGAAATTACAAAAAGAAAAAAAAAATACCACTGGCAATCAGTCACTGTCTCTGAAACTGTAGAATATTTTTGGGGGAAAATATGAGTCTTTCCATTTCTAAATTGACAGCTTTTTTGTAGCACCCGGTACTGCAGGAACAGAGCTGCAAGACTTGAACAGAAATCAGGACAGTATGTTCTTGTTCCTTTGATCCTCTAACATACCATTTACCTTGAAGACCATTTGTAAGATTTTCCCATGCATCTATCTTCAAATCTCTCTATTTGGAGGTGAACGGAATTAACTGAAACAAAATAAATCCATAATACTGTGTGGCAATTCAGAGAAAGGCTGAGGCACGCTACCAGAGACAAAACAGACATCATTGGGTCTCTACTGAAATCCAAACAGAAGCTCGGGCACCCCTTGTTTTCTGCGCATGTTTCATATATGCTTGTGACATGAAACAAGCCATGCTGTAAACTAAGCTAGGTGGCTCCTAAACAGTGGTGAACCAGTCCGTCAGTATTAAGCTTGGAGGATAAATGAAGGCTCGTATTTTCTCAAGAGGATACAAGTCGAGCTTGAAAATGATGTAAGAGGACTAACTGAAAGACGTGAGGACCAAGGTAGTTGTTATGGTTGCGTTAATGTTTCAGTCGCACGTGAAATGCTCTGCTCCCAAAGAACAGCCTTATCTCTTAAAAAATTATGTTCCCAAACAACAAAGCTGCAGAGTCACGTATATATCGAGGGAAATATATATTCTCCCGGATTAAGTTTGTCTCAGTCAAAGTCATCATTGACTTATTTTAATGTTACTTTAAACGTAAAGTTGAGCAACTAAAATGATGTAAGAAACATACATATTTTAAGCCTAACCAAGATCTTTTAGTAAACCCAACCAAGTTATTTTGTTGAGTTTTTGTTTTGTTTCGGTCCACAACGATAACCACTTTTATTAAACTGTGACCCTAATTCAGGAGAGAATATCTTTCCCTCGAAACATATTTGTGAATGTAGTTTAGGAAATTATTTTTAAGAGACAGAGTTGGAAAGAGTCCTACAACAACATTACAGCAATGAGGGGTAAAACGCTTAGAGGGGAAGTTGAAAAGTCAAGTGATTATTTACAAGTGTTTATTTTAAAGTGTATGCGGTGTATCAGTAAATTGTGTCAACAATTCTGTAGAAGTAAACTGAAAACACCTGGTCATGTAATATCCCAAAAGGGAAACTTTTACCGTCTCTGTGCCACCGCAGCACATGCAGATGAACGGCATCCACCTCCCTGCATACGGCCCACTGGATGAGCAAGGAGCCCTGGCAAAGGAATCTGTTCATCTACATGCACAACCGGCGTTGACACAGAGGCGGCCAAAAACCTTGGTGACGGAAAAGGCCAAAAAAATGTCAGCGAGTCTGTTTAACTTCTTTGTAATCATCTAATAAAGTACAAATGTAAATTAGAAAAATTACACAAAAAAGCTTTTCTAAAAGTTGTCCCATCATTATGACAGACATCTTAAGTTCTCAATAGGCTAAATATGTAAAAAAAAACTTGAGGAGGAGAAACATATTTGCTATGTGCTCTTGGGTCTTGTTGAAAAGGTCCGTATTTGGACTGCCAGAGAAATACAATCCATATAACTTATTGTTATTAAACAGACAGGATATTTTTTACGAGGCCGGCTTCTTGAACATTTTAAGTATGTCTGCCTCAACACAGTCTCTGCTGGAGACTTATTGCTTTGGCAGAAAGAACTTAAACACATTAAATGTTACTGTGGCTGTGATATCAGCCGTTATAAACAGCCAAGAAGGTAACAAGGAGACACTCATGTCTTGAAGATATTTTTAAATTGCATTTAAGTGACAACTAAATAAACAGGCTACTAAAATGGTCAAAACAAACACAAAAAGATACCCTCCCCTTTGTTATTTACTGTAAGATCCAGTAATGGTGGCCACAGTTTTGAGCATGATAGAAAGACAAAATCCATAGTCTCTTCCTCACACAGCTAGATAAACAATATTGAAAGTATAGCCTGAGAAGCACAGGAGCTTTAGGCTAGCACATGCACTGGTTTATATAAACACTATTGGGCTTAAGGGCTGTGAGCTACAAAAAGACTGAGATGTAGAAAAGTTCTGTCTCCCTGCTGTCCATTTTTCATCTGGGGGGAACATTTCAGAGTACATATTTGTAACAATGTCTATATTATATAATATTGTTGATGGCAGCAGTATGTAAGTTATACAGGTTTAACTGAACTGAGCCTCCTCATTCTGCAAACTGTTGAGAATGAAAGTCGAAAGCCTGACTGGTGCTCAAAAAGAGCCGAACAACAAAGAAAAAAAGGAGAGTAAAGAGCATGTGTGTTTACATGTATTGTTTGCAGTTTATGTAACACAGTGAGAGTGAAAAACAATTCTTAAAATTGATTCAATGTATCATAGACAGACATTGAAATTAGGCAAAAATAGAGTTTATGTTTTGGTTATTTCAAGAATTGTAAAAAGAAATTGAGTCTCTTAAAGTTCCAATGTGATGCTTTGCTGTCGGACCAAATGTTATTTATATGCTTCAACAAACTCAATACCTTCAATCCTTCAAGGATGTTGATAGAGAGGGAAAGAATATAAATAGTAATGGGTGCAAATAGAATAGTTAGATCAGGAACTAAAACAAGTTGCCACTGACAAAGAATATTAGAAGAAATGGAGGCGGGGGTGGGGGTTTACATCATGATCATAGACATGTAACTCATGCATAGGGTGGCCTATAAAAGGAAAGTAAACGTGGACCTCAAATTGTTCCTTGGGTAACACCACAATGGGTATGATGGCAGGTACAGAAAAAAAGCCACTCTCATTACAACACTAACTTCCTCCAACAAGGTAAACCAATAAACAGCTGCATCCTTAACACTAATCCATTATTCAAGATGGACATAATACGATAATGTGAGCCCATCCCATTTTCATAACAGCTTTGTGGATTTGCAATGACATAGTTCAGCAGTTGTAATGTTTTTTCTCTCTCTAACAAACACACACAAAGCAAGAGAAAATCTTGTCTAATGACCCCTGCTGTCTAGCGTCAAGCCTCACTGAAAGTAATCATTGCTCACTATGATAGGAGACAATTTAATGCCATAAATTAAAAAAAACATACTAAAAATTGTTCAAAAGGAGACTTTTTTAAATAAGCCTAAAAACACAGCAACAAAAAATGTAAAGAGGGTGTTTTTTCATTATATCTTTGACAATAGGGTGCTGGTACAGTAAAAAACTAATCCTTTATTGACTATGTGGATAATATGGGGTCTTATAATGTGACAAAGGTGGTGGGAATGTTAAGCAGGATGTCACACCGGACATCTTGATCTACTCAAAGTGGGTGAGCATGAGAACTGGTTCACAGGAGATGCTCATGCTCAGTTCTAAAAGTCAAGGTGAAATTTGATGCCTAACCCCCTCAGTCTTGTTAAAAATGTAAGTAACTTTTTTTGGAGTGGACTCAAGGAAACTGGGTAGAAGATGCACTAAACTAATGGTCTGACCTAAAAGCCTGAGTATGTGGCCATAAGAGGTAACCAGGTACAGGAAGCAAAATATGAACTTTGCTAGTTTACAATGACAAAACTGGATAAAAGAAACATGTGCAAAGAACCAGCAGGTATAAATAGATTATTTCACATCCTATTTTCAAGTCTAGGTACTAGGTAAACTGCTGCACTTTCAGAACACAGCAGCTTGTAAAAAAAAGCAAGTCACATAACTCCTGTTGTCAAATAACATCAATGTTTCAAGTGAAGTTTAGAATCGAATATAACTCCTAGTCATAAACAAAGCTCTGAATATTCTGGCACAATACACTGTATATCCGACACAGCCATGAGTTATGACTTTCCAGATCACTCAGGTCATCTGGCGCTGGCCTTTCAAATATATCAAGAGTCGTCTCCAAAACTGCAGCTATATATTTTAATGCTCTGTGAAATGGAACCTCCTGCCAGAGGATCTGAAATATCCTCCATCAATTTCCTTTTTTCAGAAATAAACATAAAACCTTTTTTATTTGGCATGGCATATGCCTGTGGACTATAACCAATCAAACTAAAATGTTTCTTCCTGGTCAATCACTGTTATTAGAACAGTTTTTTGCTCTCTTAATACTTTTAGATCTTTTAAACAATCTAAATATGGGATGCCCTTCACAAATTACATTTACCAAGTAGGTTAATTGGTTGTAGATTACACACCAACAATACATGTTTTCACTCTTCGTCTGTCAAACAAGGCTACCTTGAGAAATAGTTTAAAACAGTGGTTCTCCAATGGGGGTACGTGTACCCCTGGGGCTACGTGAAGGCACTCCAGGGGGTACGTGAGATTTTTTAAAAATATATTTAAAATTAGCATCCATTCAAAAATCCTTTAAAAATTGTTATTTAATAAATATTCAATAAAATATAAGTGTAAGTTCATAAACTGAATTTAATGCAACAATGCAATCGTCAGTGTTGACAGTTTAATAAATCAGACACTGATGGCAGATCGCTTAGTATTACATCTTTTTTTCAACCAACAAATGCTTTGCGCTGGTTAGGGGGTACTTGGCTAAAAAAGTATTTCACAGGGGGTACATCACTGAAAAAAGGTTGAGAACCACTGGTTTAAAAGATGGGTGTTCAAGCAAAATGACCAACATGGTGAGCTGGAATAAACTCCTGTCATTGAAGTGATTAATGAGGTTTATTTTATTGAAAGCCGAGCTGAAATCAATGTATAGGACCTGGCTGTAGGTGTTGATTGACTCCAATTGTTGTGTGGGTTATGATAACGGCATATTGGCTCGGTAAGGAAACTGATGAATACCCATCAGAGGGGTGGTGATGGATTTCAAATAGGAGCGGATAATGCGCTCCCACGCCTTTCTGAGCACAGATGTTGGGGCATAGGGTCTGAAGTCTTTGAGGTACAATACCTTGGTTGATTCTGGTACAGGGCTTTTAGTTGATTGCTACTGTATACTGGCGTAGGGAGGTTTTGAGTATATTGAAGATGTGAAGCCAGTTGAGCTGCACAATGGTTGAGTACAGCAGGACTGATACTGTTCCGACCCTGCTGCCCTCCTCTTACAGTATTGGTTTTCCTGAATGCTCCCCTCTTTCTCCAGATGTAGAATAGAGGGGGGATGGGAGGAGAGTAGTGTGGGTCTAAAGACTTACTAAAGAAATCTCACCTATAACTCACTGAGATTGTCTGGAAGGTTATTATGTGTTAAAATGGACGATGGGAGGACGTCATCATCTTGAGGGGATCTTGATCGCTAGAAGACTCTTTAAAAGTTGATGATAAAAACACTTCATAGGTTGACTTTCCAAAAAAAACGACTTAAAGTTTGTTTTACAGTGCTTAACCTGAAGTATCAGGTTGCAATTTAAAAAAAATCTGTTTGAGAAGGGACAAGATTTTAGTAATTTTCACACAACTTTGTCTGAGAAACTTGAACACGTCTTGTTCCATGTCTGAAGTTCAATAAAGAAATACAAGGCCCTCAAGGTAGCCAGTAGGTAATACGAATTGCTTTAACATGTGGCAAATCTGCATAACGATGATTAAAAACTTTTACATTTCACACTCAAGTCTTTTATTATTTCTACCTTCCTCCGGGACAGACTGACTGGTTTGATTCGTAATCAAACAGACAGAGCAAAGTAATTCTTTCTGTCTCAAACTTAATGTTCCTGATGTGAAAGTAATTTTCCAGAGGACAAAGAAGTGAAGAAAGGTCTAACTACTGAGGGAACCATATGATTCAAATTAAGCCTGTATCCCACATACACCAACTGTCTGCCTTTTACCCGCACCCACCCGACCCATTATGAGAGTCAATCTTCACCCCTGACAGGACAATGGTCAGGAACGACGTCAGAGACAAAAGACAGAGGAAAGCGGACTTAGGCACCACGGCTCGTGTGCATTTTAGTTTGAGAGACAGAGAGAGGGGGACTATTGCACGCAATATTTCTGTAACTTAGTCTTTATTTTTGTTTATTTAATTTCCCGAGAACTACTGGGTTTTAAGGTTACCATATATGTGTAGTAGGATTACAAAATATGATTCTTGCCAGAGGTTACTTTCTAGGTATGCTAGAAGACAGGATTTCAATAATTTCAATCCCACAATCCACTACTTCTTAAATTACATGCCAGTGAAAGATTAAAGACTTTGAAGTGAATTACATTTTGCCAATAAAGCATAGCACTAACAGTTTGTCTTCCAGAAGTTATGTAAACTTTTTGCAATTAGTAAGGCAAGACAAACGTCAAGGCAAAGCAGATTGCATTAATAGGGAAACCAAAATTTGCTTTTGCATAAAATACATAAGAAATAATGAATGCTGCATCAGCCATCATTTTGACCAAACACTGCAATAAAAAAATAAAAAAATGGCAACACAGAAGGACATGCATAATTTTATAAAAGTTCTATGAAAACCAGTTTTGATCAGTTAATATACGGAATATATATTATACATGTGCAAGTACGTTTTTGAGTGAATGTATGCACATTCAGAGACCCTTTGATGGTTTTCATTCCTGGATTAAAATGGACTCTGGAGAGTAGAGAGAATAAGAGATGAGTGAAGAACAAATATATGAAATTTACATACAGTAGAGCAGACCTCAAAGGGAGGATGTCTTATCACTTTCCACCACTTTGATGTTTCATGATTGCTGAACTACAAAGACCAGTGGGACCAAAATGCACAGAGAGAAAAAAATGTCATATAAAAAGAATAACAATGGTAATCGACTGTATCCAATAGCCATGCACCGGGATGATTGTTTCTATTGTGCTGAGATACAGGCTGTGACAGAACATGTAATATAACCATGAATCATTTTTTCTTCAAGAACAGCAGACCTGCACCAGCTTTCTCCTTCATGATCAGATCATGAGAGGCAGAACAACCCGCACGCGCTCAAGGCCTACTAAGCGAGGACATCTACCAGCAGGAGTTCCTCAGCCAGACGTTCTCCGCTGTGGCCTGGATTCCCAGAGCTCCAGCCCTTCGGAAGCAAGGTTTTTCCAACCCCAGAAAACTAAGAGCCCGTCACCCTCTGGGACAGGGAAAAGGGGGTTTCCCGCTGTCCTGACGCTGGAACAAAGCCCTCAATCCGCTGCACCTCAGCATGCAACGGCTCCAGGCCTTCCCCCTCCCTTGCCTAGATATCATACTAAGGTGGCTGCGACCTGGTTAGAGTCAACAGGCTAGCCCCCACCTGCTCCAACCAGGTTGCACTGTAGCCCCACAAACAACGAAAGTGGAGGTGAAGGGCTATGGGGAACACATGTCATATTCTAGTTTAGCAACGGTAACATATTGGCCCTTTTAAGGAGCCCATCACTTTCATCTAAAGAGCAATTTCCTCTCAGCCAGTCTGCTTATGCTCCCACTTGGCATTGTCCAGTTCCCCCCATACAGGCACATACTCGAAACACAAATCAATCCACTGCACACACACGATGCAGCTGGCACAGCCAAGTCACTTACTCACATTGTCACGAAACAAAATTTTAAAATGCCCAATACTGACCTAAAAAGAGGTTATACCCAGCACTAACGGTGTCAGACTCACAGTGTGTCCTGCGTTTTCAGCACCACGGCCAGCAACATGGTGCTGGTCTGTCCGCGAAGACAGCGCTCCTCCTAACCCCGACGTCAGCTAAGAGAGTGAGTGACCTGTGGGATCTAGCCGTCCTGGCTTTTGTATAAGAGAGGACGGAAGTGCAGAAACTTTACAGCCAAATCCCTTATTCACACCTAAAGTTTTAACAAACTATTTTAGTTTCAGTAAAGAATCATTTCTCTTGAGGGTTTCCTCCCTCCAACAGTCTCATCGACTCTGCCAAGGGGCACTTTTTTTCCTCAGCATGCCACATGCACGTTAAACATAAGGACGCAGCAGCTGTTCATTCATTAGAGAGGACACAAAATAGCTTTTGACTGTGTGACACAATCACACAAGCCTGCAGTGTAGTGAAAGTGGAGCGTTTGCTGGGTGTCTTTGCAAACTCCACAACAGCTTTACGCTCATCCATGGCCCTCATCAGAGGGATGACAAAGGTAGACATCTGTGCAGCGGCATCCCAGGCTTCTCCCTGTCCTTTCATCCGTTTCTATGTGCTTGATGTATCTGAATCACTGTTAGATACAGACGAACTGGCGCTTTTACGCAAATATCAAATGGTGTGCCTCTAATCTGATCATCACGGATTAGCGTGGCTGCATGAGGACCATTAGGAACAGAATTGATTTCCCCACTCTTGTACAATTGAAATGCTGTGTGAAGAGAGTGTTAAATACACAGTCAGTACCTCCCTGGCTTTTTACTGATGTCACCCATAGTTTGTGATCTGGTGTTAGTTGTCTGATCGTAGACCTTGGTGTTACAATGGGACACAGAACACCTCAGCTTCGCCAATAACCCAATAGCCACACAGGGCAAAGATTATATGAAATACGACGTTAGTTCCAACATTAGTTGGCCCGGCCAAGAAATTGTCCAGTGCAAAATGTTAGTTACATATCTTTACTCCAGATTCTATGTGTATAGACGCAGACCTGCAAGCGTTGGGCCCCCTTTGGTGCAACCTACGCCAAGTGAAGAAATGCAGATGAAATAGAGGCCATTGCAGTACACAAGTGCGCAAACAAACGTTTAAGGCATGTGTGGGGAATGAATCCAATAGCTAGAGCTCTTAGAGGGCTATGCATACTCCAAGCTCTCAAGCCTGCCGCTCTGCACTGCGCTCATATGGCGGTTTTGCCATATGAGTGATGGCATTGTCTTGGAAGTGTAGCACCCACCCTTCAATTCCCCCTCAGGTAAAAACTGATAGCTCTGTCAGCGCTGTTGCCATGGTTTGCATTGTGAACACTGTTAGCAGCCGCCAGCTCAGCAGTCCCCATGTTGAGAGCAAGGTGGAAGCAATAGATTTTAGAAGTAAACATATTTGCTGTTTCAAAATTAGCAAAATATAGATTCAATTTTGGAGACAGGGTTGATAATCTATTCATTGCTTTCCTATCGAACTACTCAGACAGGTGGTTTAATTAACTTAAGTTTAGTTTTTTATTTAAATTTTTGGGGCTAATTACAACTCTTCTTAAGGTAAAAGGTTTGCAGGGCTATGCTGGACATTACGTTAGATAACCAGACTTAACTAACATTATGATGAAGTGTTGTCCCCCCTAACAAGTGTATCAAAGCTAACAATAGAGAAAGGCAGATATCACTACACAAGAAAAGGTGTAATCAAAATAAATGAAAATCCTGTTGCTTTACTGTAGATATAGATATGAATGTCCTTTAAATGTAAAACTAACTGTGTGCAATAAGCTCATTCCTCATGTCTATCAGTGAAATTTATAAACCATTTGAACTGCATATCTTAGCATGTAGGTGTGTTAAAGTTAAAGCATTAGTCATATATGGGTAGCTTCAATTTGTTTTTTTAGGTTGCTAATGTACTTAAAAGCTGAATCAATTACAAAGCCAAATAGCATAAACATAATAAAATAACTTTGAAGAAGCTTCTTTGTGCAGACTCTCAAAATCTCCATTAACATAGCATTTCAAATATAAATTCAAATGAGCAGTGGGAAACAAATGTGGGTGGATGAGGAAAACATATTACTTTGATGCTGATTTGCTTTGGAAAAAAATAAATAATGAAACTCCCATGCTAATGAGCTTTTTAATGGATAAAATGGATATTGAGTCAGATTGTGACAGTGCTAGCCCCAGAACTAGATTTATGTTTCGTTAATCCATTAAATGACTATTCATTAGTTAGGTTGAAGTTAGAATAAGTCCTACCATTTGAAATGTGATACGATAAGAATAGACTTTTCAATAACTGCAATAACTCTTTTTTTCCCCAGGAGACCATGTTGCTATTTGGAGTCAATCTTATTATTTATTGCAAGAATTAATAGGAAAGCAGTTGGGGGTCTGAATCAAGGAAAAAGCCTTTATACAAGAAAAGCGTTCCAGCAGGAGTTCTTTTCAGAGTGTGAAAAAGAAAATCACTGGTGTGAAGAAAGAGTGCAGGAGTTTATGTGACGGTAGCCACAGTACTTAACGTCGGCACTCAGTCTCAGAAGAAAGCAACTCCTATTGTATTATAGTGCGGCTTAATGATTGACCCCTAAGAAATAGCTTCTATTGTGATTATAATTATGGACCAAGCCTGTGGACTTGGCTGTGTCATGACAGGCTGATCTACTGACACCTGTTCAGTCAGGATTAGAACAGTCCCATTATCTCTGCAGGAACTATTGACACCTGTCCCGCCAGGATCAGAACTGTCCGGTTATCTAAGCATGACGCTTACATATACTGCACTGTGGTACTTCATTTCAGGAAAAATCTGGTCTTGTTATCCATCCAAAGCCACACACACACACACACACACACACACACACACACACACACACACACACACACACACACACACACACACACACACACACACACACACACACACACACACACACACACACACACACACACACACACAGTACTTTGTCTTCAGGCAGAAAGGAAGATGGACGATCGAAGGGGCTTACAACACAAGATGAACACAGATTGCCTTAAAGAGCCATATGGCAGACTTATGACATTAGTCATTACTGCTGCACTTCAGACTGACATTTCGTACGCACAGCCCCAGGCTTGAGTTTAGAACACGTCACCTGTAGCATGATCATAGCGGCAGAATGGATTATCTCAAAACAATGGTCTAGTCAATCTGTATCTCTATAAGGATGATGAGAAATGATAGAAAGATGGAGCTTTTTATTGCTTCCTATTACTCCGCAGACCTGTGATTGCCTCACAATAAATGTATTTTTAAAGGGGACACACTAGACAATCTTGAGAAATAATAACACGCTTCATGGGTTGTTATGTACAAATACAAAGGAGGTGGATGTAATTTTTTTGCCATGTTAGTAGCATGACTGGAGGGCTAGCAATGTCGGTTGGCCTGTCCACTACTTTTGTCCAGAACAAAATATATAAACAAAGTTGAATAGATTGCCATAAAATTTGATACAGACATTTATGCCCTCCTATCAATTGATTGGAATAACTTTAGTGATCGAATGCCCTTATCAAGCCAATCTTTTATGACCAAATATCAGCAAAACTAATGATATTTCCATCAGTATCATCGCTTCGTATTGTTTAATACAAGTTAGCAACAGTGCAAACAATGGTGGCAGTGCTGACAGAGCTAACTTTTTTTACCTGAGGGGGAACTGGAAGGGTGAATACGCTTCTGCGATTACGGAATTGTACTGTGAAGCATAATCTGCAATTTATCCTATATGAGTACAGTGCAGAATAGCGGCCACGAGCTAGCAAGTAGTGCACGCTCAGATACACTAAAAGACACGCATAGCCGGCCCGGCTATATAAACAATGTCCAGGGAAGCAAGGATTTTTAAATTAGATCCATCATTAATATATCTTGATCTAAAACCCTTGCGAAGGACCCCAAATTTTTTATGTGCTCTAACAAATTCGGAAACACTAAGGGGCAATTATGACAATCTAGTGGATACAGTTACTGAAGCTTGGCAACACTACATATTAGTGATATACAGAACTATTTTATTTTGACAACAGACTGCCTCGGGTTGCCACTGCTAATTAAACAGCTAAATGGCTTTCAATGCAATGCTTGTTTGTCCTTTCTTGGCATGTTTTCCTTTTTGTACTTATTGAGTATTTTTCTGGAGTCTGGAGTTCAGTAAAAACATTGGCTTTTGAGCCAGCTCGTAGTGATGCTTAACACTGTTGCCACGGGCTATGTTTTCTCCTTTCTCTAACCTTTCCTGACCAGAGCCTGTAAGCACAAAACTCTCAACCTGCATGACATTCATGCCCAAGAAAAATACACCGTACCATGTAAACCAGTGATGTCAACAGGGAGGAGGTTGAGATAAATTGAAATTGGCACTGCAATCAACAAAGAATTAAGGCTGTTTGAAATATCATAATGAAAGACCAACATGCACGTACCCAGAAACAAATACTCCTTTTTTTTTTAAGTTGCTCTTAGGAGGGACTCCCCATAGACCCATTATCTGGCTGGAAAACTCATTCATAGACAATGATTCTGTTGGTGCTTGGGCAGTCACAGAGAAATCATACAGTGTGGTGACCGAATCACATGCATAGAAATGTTTTCCAATAATAATATGGACATCACATTACATCTTATAAGTAGTGATCTATTTGCCTTTATCATATTTTTGTGACCTTGTTGTATGATGCAACATGTGTTTTCTCATATTTGGTCAGTCTTCATTGTATCAGTAAACAGTTTTATTGTTAAAACATGTCCCCATGAGACAAAAAAGCCTTGATGTCCACCAAAGTCTCGAGACACTGTTGTTTTTCAGAGCTTGTGTCTTTCCTTGTTCATGGACAAAGAGTTGATTGAGGACAAGTGACAACCACAAAGGTTGTGTTCTGTGGAATTAAGGCTTTCCTCCCTGAAATGTTCACAGTGCACACGCACACTGAAGGTAAAAGTCATTATTATATCAGTGCAATATGCTGTTCTCACTTTCAAGTGTAAGAATAATAGGAAACCTTTTTTTTTTTCGAACTGAAAGCAAATCTACACAACGGAGCTTAATCAGCAGTTGTTGTTTTTTCAATCTCACCAGTGGGAATCAAATGTAATATTCCTATGTTTTTATAAATGCCTTTAAAGTTGAGTTAAATAAAAAAGTATTTATGTTTTTCTAACTAGTCCTGCTTCATTTGCAATACTTATCAAACACAATTTCCAATCATATTCAAGCAGAAAAATAGTAGTTCCAGTGATTGAACAACACAACAGGAAGCTTACGGGGAGTTGTATTGGTTTATTTAAAGGTGTAAACTATTAGTATTTTTCTATAATAAAGGGTTATTATGTACAATATAATTTGCTGTATCAAATTACCTTGTGATGTTTTATCTCTACCAGTGATGTTATATTTGCACCAGGTTGTTTATCAGCAGGAAACACTCAGTTTATTAATTTTTTACAATTAATTAGATTAGGGGGTGGTCTGGGATTTCCACCATTAGACAATAAATGTGTTTGCCACAGCAACTAAATTAGCAGAGACAGAAGCTAAAGTCCAAATCCTAAAGGTCTACAGTAACAGCAAGATGGATAATTGCTCTGCCCCGGGAGATGCGCTTTGAATGCCTTTTTGTTTTGATTATCCTTTTCCTATTCCTATTTCCCAAAGTGAGATAACAATTACCTGGAGCCCAAGGCTGCTCTGTGGCAGAAAATTACTGATTATTCCTGATTCTCAATATCATCATGTTCCCACTAACAAATTGTGCTGCCCCCGGTCATATCTGAATTCTT
Organism: Anoplopoma fimbria; assembly: GCF_027596085.1. Classification (NCBI taxonomy): domain Eukaryota; kingdom Metazoa; phylum Chordata; class Actinopteri; order Perciformes; family Anoplopomatidae; genus Anoplopoma; species Anoplopoma fimbria. Next base: position 10,556,282 of record NC_072457.1, read on the forward strand.
AAAGGAATGGCCCACCGTTTCCGTTCAAGCATGCTTACCTTCCGTTTAGCCTTGAGCTGTCCATGATAGTTATCAGATGAGACTCCTGGGATCTCGCCTCCCCACAGAGTCACACCCACGATGGTGTAATTGATGCCCATCACCACTAAGGGCAGCACGTAGACCAGAACTGTCACTATGATATGATACCTAGAAGGAAAAAATAAGGAAAGGCTGAAGAGTGTATGTTTAAATAATAATACAAATATTTTTTTTTCTTGCACTATGTTGTGCATTTTTACTGAGGCTAAGCTGGCTGTATCACACATTGTCGTAAATTAGAAAAATATCAACAAGAACTTCCATCTTGGTGAAAATCAATTTCTGTCACAGTACAAGCATCTAATGTCCTCATTTATTCCAAATAACGGTAACAATTAAGCACAATACTGAGTGTGTATGTAACTGTCAACATAAATGTGAATGGATGTGGTCCGTCAGAGCCAATGTGCCCCCGGGTAAATTTATAACACTTGTTTCAAGCATTTGTATATGAAAGTTAACAAGGAATGACTTAAAGGTTTCATCTGTGTGAACATTCAAAGTTGTTTCATAATAAGATTTGAATTAACTTGTATGGAGGAACCTGTTAAAATAATCCACACTTGTACTTAGACAAAGCAGCTGCAACAGTCAGCTTAAGCGGAAAGAACTGAGCTTCACTATCTGGTTTCAAAACAAGTTACAGTTTCTGTAAAAGCAAGTCACAGAGTATTTCTCACATGAAGGGGTCGTCGGCCATGCGGGGCCAGGCCACGTAGCAGAGGGTCCTGCGGGGCAGAGTTCGGATGGTGGAGAAGTAGCAGAGAGGGAAGGCCAGAACCACGGCCAGACTCCAGATACAGACGATAACTCCTACGGTGGCCTTCGCCGACAGACGAGGCTTCAGGGGATGGATGATGGCCATGTACCTACAGGTCAGAGGTCAGGAGTTTATAAAGACAGACTTGTGTTTAAAGCCTTAACAACTGATTCAATCATTGAGCGATTGTTTTAGCTTTTTAATGCATTCTTTATGGAAGTGTTCCCTCACACTTTTAGGCATCGGACTTATTAAAATAAAGTAGAATATACTTGTTATAATTACTTTTTCTGGGCTGCACAAATGAAGAGTAATTTCACAAGGGCGAACCAAATCTCAAATCTTCAAAGCTTTTATTAAAGGATTTTGAAAATGGTTTTGAACCTCTGTGACCATATTTTATGACGTTATGATCCTAAAAAAAATGTATAAAATAAAAAATCCTCTATTTGAATAAAAGTGATGCATCACAATAAAAACTTTTTTTGTTAAATAAACTTCCTTTAATGAATAGAACTGGTCAGTGCATGCCTCCCTTTGTGTGCATAGTTAGGAGAGCAGCCAGCTGAAGAAAGACCCAAACACAGATGAGGACAGGCACACTGATGCAGTTCAATGACTTACTTAGAAAAAGTGAGGCCAAACACAGGCAGGTAACAGCAGGAGGGTAACGAAACTCCAAAAAGCAACGATGACAATCTGACAAAGGAACAAATGAAGTGGACCTGTTTATGTAGTGACTAACTCATTAGACAATAAGAGGCAGGTGAGGAGGTCGGTGTTTAGGGCCGGATAAAGGAGGTGGAAGCAGGTGTGTTGATGGATGTGGCATTCAGATAATGGTGAAAGGGGGATGGGACAATGGCAATGAAAAGTCTCTGGCTGTGGTCAAAAAGTCAAAAAAAATTGTTTCCTAAAGACTTTTTCCTAAAACATCATGAAGTCAAGGAAAGATGTGAAGGAGAATTCACAAGGAAAAGACAACCACGATGCTCAGAGAATCCAACTGCACTTCAACGAGGCTAAATAATTCTGACATGAAAGCAGGTGATATTGACATTGGTCTGCCATGGTGAAATTACAATGTTCACAATGTTCTGGACTAGAAAAATGGGTATTTTACACATCGCCCCATAAGTTCTTGGTGTTTCATGCAGCTATATTAACAGCTCCTTCAGTGACAGGCCGCTTTACCTGCAATGTGTGAAGGATATCGCAGTCCTTCTTGCCTGCTGCTGTCAGAATTAACAATTGTCACTGCCTTCTGTAGACCGCACAAACTGACAATTCACGCATTATCAATATCTATAATGTGAATTCAACCGTTCAGTTATAATTTGCTTTTTTGTTGTTTAACCATTTATTATAGATCTGTCTTGTTGTTTTTAACTGATGCTTCTTGTTATTGCACAACCCCATTTGCAGCTGTTACACTGCAAATACATATGGACATGTAATATTTATTTGATTATGTATGTTATTTATGATCATTTGTTTACTGACAGTTTGCTATACTTAGTGTTCATTTTATTTGTTATTCTAGTTTTCTTTTTACTTATTGGTATCACGTTCAAAATAAACAGGAAAACATAAATTGGTTCCTGTCCACTCAAATATTTCTCAGTATTAATCCCATTATCATATGATTGTATGAAAGTCATTTCTATGAGCAAGATGGCATATTGTTGGTTTTCAAAGAACTGCTAAATGGTGTCATTTTAAATGTTGCTGGCTCAAGGAATTGGGGGACAGCATTTTCGCTTTACCTTCCATAAATGATTGTCCAGTGTTCCCAATGCAAAAGGAGATAAGAAGGCAAGCAGTGAAGCACCTCTCTTTCACATTTAGAGCAGGGGTCACTAATAGGCGGACCAGTTGCCGCCTGGTACGGACCCAGTACCTATAACCAGACACGGATTATTGTATGGGCAAAGTGGGCACGTGCCGAGGGCCCTGAGCAAATGGGAGGCCCTTTGCCTAAAGATTTATGATTATCTTTTTTACATATTTGGTATTTTTGTTTTTAAAAAAAAATCATTTTTAAATTGTATTCTAAATACATACATGTGATGCTTCTATTAATGTTTCAAATGAAGCTTTGGATGTCTGTCATTATATTGTATGATGTCATCAACTTAAAACATGGGAAAAATATGACTTAGTGTTATGTTATGTAATTGATGCTAGACCAGCATGTCAATACAGGTGCGTGATGCCCTCCGGGTTTACTTCATTTTTTTATACTGTATGTAGCTTCATACAATTCCACTGCTATAATCCTGATAACATTTTTAAAAGTGCAAACAGTTAAATATGGAGAGCCGGACCAGAGCCTTTAATCAAGAATGGACAGACTCATAAATGTTCATTCTTCCCACAGTCAGTTCAAAACCAGTATATCTCCTGTTCAGAGACCGTGGTGATCATTAAAAGCTGCAATGTGAAGCGCCACTACGAGACACAGCACAAATCTTTTGAGCAAACATAACCACTCACATCCAAATAAAGGCACAGAAAATAAACAATCTAAGACCCCAATATGATCAGAATCCTAACAAATTCATACACTGCCCAACAATGATGTAAACAGAGAGAGGAATAGAGCTGAAACAAGTTGTTTCCATAACCACAGATATAGACCCGACACACAATTTTGTCTATTTAGAAGAAGAGAATAATATGGATATTGCTTCACCCCTAAATGAACTGAATTTAAATCTTCAGGGCAAGGAAATTTTAGTTTAATACATTTTTCTTAAATGAAGTACTTCATTTTAAGATGCACATTTTTCAAAAGCTTTTTTTCCCAGCCCTTATTTTAGATGAATGAAGAACATGTATTTATTATTTGAGTATGTGTTATTTATAATTCATCCAGTTCAATTTGAAAACTAATAAATTATTTTTAGAATTTGACCAGCTCATGGTCATGGCTGCCACTTAAGACACTTCCAGGTCATTTCACTCAGTTAGCAACACGCTGCAACCTCCAAATCTACAAAGTGAAACCAATAAGGAAGTTCCGTAAAATTGTCAACAGAGGGCGACTCCTCTGGTTACAAAAAGAAGCCAATTGTACGGAAGTCTATGAGAAAATGACCAAACTTCTCACTTGATTTATTACCTCTGTAAACATGAGTTTATGGTCTCAATCACAAGTTCCAAGTCTTCTTCAATGCAACATGATGTCCATTTTGTAAATGATGACCCTATTTAGAGTAAAATAGATGATAAAGCAGGTTATACTTTAGGGCGTGACTGCCTTGTGATTGACATGTTGCCATCGCTACCAGAGCCATATGCAACGTCCCTATGTCGCTTTTCCTCAGTCCAAATATTGTCACTTCCGTTCAACGGTTGCAAAAAAATAAGATGGCGACAGCCAAAATGTCAAATTCAAAACAGCAGTCCACAAACCATTGGGTGCAACAGAAATATTATATTGGGTAGCACTGTTTTACGTGATTAGGTTTGAATATAATTTTTTTTGGCCTAAGAACAATAGATGATTCAAGCAATGTTTTTTTCTCTACATTTTACAATTTTCTGCCTGGAAGCCTGTAAAAGTCCAATTAACCTACATTGTGGTGTTTGATTTTCAAAGAAGATTCTCATGGAAATTAATGGATGATTCTTTAAAAACCACGCAGTGAAGCACTCAGAACTGCCAGGAGATTACCAACTGAACATGAACCCAAATCAGGATGCTACATGATTAACTCAGGCTCAGTGGCGCTAATTCAATTTTCATAAGACGGTAAAGACAACAAAAAAGTCGCCCCGTCTATTCACCAGTAATTGCTTGGCATTTATTCTGTGTGTCTCGCTGATCCTTGTGTTTGGCACCGTGTGGATAGATTGTCAGATGTCCATTCAAGTATGTGCCACAGCAGTCTGTGATATTTAGGATCCAACGGTGGCTGATGTAATAGACTTGTCACCACTGAAAAATAACCACAATGCAACGCCAGCAACATTTTGTACATGCATTCCTCTCTGGTAGCTAAGTACACACATCAAAGCACATTTACAGAGGCGTCAGCAATCACGAAGACATTAACAAATCATTTTAGAATTTATTTTGTTCAACCTGGGAGTCTGTTCGGCCTCAAGCTGCGTGAGAGCTTTCAGACAACGTACTGTTTGGAAGCAACGTCAACAGGGTGTGACAACACCAACTAAACACTTCACTTTATCATCGCCTGGTGTTTAACGAGCAGAGATTACCTGAGATGAGACTTCCAGCATGTAGAGGCCCAACATTATGCACACAGCTAAATGTCAAGTGTTGGCTCAGAGGAGTGGAGTTTGTTTAATGTTTAGCCACCCTCACTTCACAGCATTTTCGAAAATACTTAAATGGTCAGTTCAGATGACACCACTGATGGTATCTTTCCATGGTAGTCTGAACGAATGAACGTTTTTAATGCATATGACTCCTATGATAGGTCTTGACCCCTTGAAAAATTGTGTTCGGATCTAAGACAAAATAAGAAAATAACAGAAAATTCGTGAATGCAGCAAGTTCTACTGAATCACTGAACAAGCCAGTTGAGAACAAATCTGTTTGTACGAGAGGTTCTTTCCTTAGGCCCATTGTCTCTGGAAGGACACTGCTGTTGTTGAATTTTTTATTAGTTATTTTTGCTGCTGAAGCTAAATTCCATTAACCTACGTTGAATTGTGGTGGAGGCAGAAATCTCACAGATTGATGTCTTAAAAACGAAACGGTTTCATTTGTCTAGTCAAATGAAACCAATATCGGAACGAGTTCACAGTGAACTGAAATAGCACTTGATATTCTCAGTGATGTGTACATAAACATACATACCACTGCCGTTGAGGACCCAATGATAAGACCATACTCTACAAAGGTGTGAGTAATGGAAAAAGGCACGAGCCGTGTTAAAACAAAAAGCTTCCAGGCTTTGCCAGTTACCTTTCACACAGCAATCTGCGTTTGTTTGGCTCCAGTGCCTAAGGAAACACACTTGGCAGTGCAGAGTCAACCGGAAGGACGAATTCACAGATGATCACGAACTGTGGCCTCATGCCATTTCAAGACATCAGAGCGGAGACAACAACATAGTGGGGTTACCCAAAGCATGACCTGAGGTTACATCTACATCACGTAGGTCATGCCGATGTTCTCTTTCTCAGTAAACCGTTGACGGAATCAAACGGACACTGCAGACCAAAAATACAAACCCATGGAAGTTGCTGTAGAGGAGCCAAAATGAGCACAGCCTCAGGAAATGCACTGCTCCCTATGTGTGTCAAGGAGAAGTACTGGAGGAGGACAGCACCTCGCACAACATCACACACTGTGACACTTGTGCACTGGCTGTAGACACACTGTGCCTGCATGCAGCTTCTCCACTCATTCAGTTTCCGTTATGTTCGGCCTGTGGCCGCTTTCTTCATCAGTCTAATCCCTTTATTCAAACATTATGACGTATGACGGTCCACTCATCGGAATCAAAGCTTGGCTGATAGCTCGACTGCATCACCACATTACTGGAAACAACAGGGGCAGGGACAGAGAAAGAGATGGAGGAACAAAGAAAGAAAGAAAGAGGTGTGAAAGAGCAAAGAAGATAAATAATATGAATGCATGTGACAGAAAACAAGAGAGTCAGAGAGCGTAATAACGCGGGGGAAAGGGTGATCTTTTATAGGGTTTTGGCACACAAAGGACCATTCACTGCATTGCAGATTCTTTTGCAAAACAGCTTCACTTTATAGTTGATTGGCAGTGAAATGTATAAATAAATGTGTGGAATGGTGGATGAGATGGCAGCCCGCTGGGACACCGCCTTTATAGAATGCAAATCACAAACAAATAATTATCACCCATCACTGGGGGCTGAAATAAATGTATACTTCAATCAGCAGGGGGCATAAAGTCTGATGAAATAATGTGGGGACAATTCCCACATAAGATGCCATCAGTGGAATATAAATTTAACTGATGGGAGTCTGTCAGTATGTTCTAATGAGCAGGAAAGCACAAACTAGAACATCAACTGACCTGCACAAGCATTGCCTAATGAAGCGCAGTTTGTCTTCTGGCTATAGAAACAATACAGATGTGACTTTAAAGCTCAAGATTCCATTTTCCATCACTGCTGGTGGAATAATCAGAAACAAGATGTCCAAAACATCATGTGTGAAGCACTTGAGGCAAAAGTGTTTAGGTGAAGGACTTTTTTTACACGCCGGCGTGACATATTCATATTTATGATGAGGTGTGTGATTGCAGTCTGCATTACCATAGATATACCTCAATGGCTTTATTTATATATATATAAACCACAAAATCTCCACACCTTTACCCACACATGTAACCACAGATAAAGTGAGAGGCGAGGAGATAAGTGATTAATAAGTGAAACAGGGTTCTTGCAGCATTTCTTGAGCCCACCTGTCCACAGCTATCGCAGTCATGGAGTAGATGCTCGCAAACACGGATGTGACCGGGAAGAAGTTGTGGAATTTGCAGTACGCTTCCCCAAAGTACCACTCCCCGTGGGTGGCGTAGATAAAGTTGATCAAAGTGTTAAACGCGGCCATCGACGCGTCCGAAAAAGCCAAGTTTAAGAGAAAGTAGTTCGTCACCGTCCTCATGCGCTTGTGGGCAAGAATGATCCATATCACGATGAGGTTTCCAAACACCGCCACCGCCAGCACGGAGCTGTAGGCGACGGACCAGAGGGCGACGCGCCACGGCGGCTGCACAAACTGGTTGGTGTAGTTCGCCGTTATGTTGGATCCGTTATGTGGAGCTGCCATCCTCTCTTCCCGTTTTTTGCGTCGGATCTACTCACCGAGGCGCAAAGCTGGACTGCTTTAGAGAAGATGTGCTTATGTGCACCATTGCGCGCAACTTAAGCAGGTCACCATCGGTTAAAAAAATACACATATCCAACAGTTACGCACCTGTCAGTAAACAGTCATAGGTTCTACAAATAAAAACGCGGTGAAAACACACAACAAGTATCCTTCAGTGCCTGTTGGATGAGGGTGTGAGCGCAAAGCCTCTCCAGCAGCAGCAACAGGCGGGGTGCCGTGCGCACTCAGTGACGCACAAGTGGCACACATGGTGAAAGAGATTGATTGATTATTGTGGCACCGGTGTTAAAACCTCATGAATAACAGATGGACCGTCTCTTTTTGCAGTAGCCCTCATACAGTAATCTGTCAGAGCACGCTGTGTGCCTTTATCTTCATCTGTGACCCCCTTTCAGATGATCTTTGGTCAGCAGCATTTCAAAGAAAGAACAGGATATTGAAATATTGCAGGGCAGTGTGTGTACAATAAGACACTCTTTTCAGCCCGCACAGTTCAGCGTCACCTCCTCCTATTGAGTTTTCCACCATGGTTAAATTTGGTGTCTGTCTTAGTGCTTAAATCATCCTCCACAGAGCACCGCAGAGAATAGAAGTATGCAATTCAGTCTCCAAATGACTCTCCGTCTTCTTGTCACATCAATATTCATAACTAACAGGCTGAAGTTCCCCCCAGACATCCAACTGTTCACATCAGATAAACCTCCTTCATCGCTTTACATAGCCTTCAGTGCTATGGTAACCTCTACACGGGTACATTTGCATGTCTTCCATGGCGGATCAAATCCAATCAATCCACTAAAGCTTTTCATCAGACCACCATTTTTTTTTACTTTATAGGAGCTGGTGTCCAGATTTATTTAGTCCTTTTAAACAACACATGGATGAAATCTGATCTATAGGAGGTCCGAAAGGCTGCAGTGTGGATTCTCCTAAAAACTTAATTTGTTTATTTGTGGCCTCGTAGTGTTTTATCAGCATTCCAAAATAAAAAGAAGTTGAAATAATTACAGAGTCAGCAGAATATGTGATGTTACATTTTAACTTAAGCGGTCAGTCACAAGACATTTTCAGTTCACTGCTCCAGACTGCAGAAGAATGCAGGGATTTCAGTCTATTGTAGGTCTCTCTTGTGTTGTCATGTGGATGCTTTATACTGCAGCAGTTTTCACAGCAGAAGAAAAGTAATTGTCAGGTTATTAAAGTGAAATGTTGTACTGATTTAAAACAAAAGATCCAAGTGTTACGCCCAACCTACGTAAATCAAATGAGTGTTATGCTCTGCTGCAACCCTGCATGAGTGCTGATTGAAATTCATCTGAGACACTGACAATTATGAAGTTTGGTCCCTGAGGATATGTAAATACTGCCAAAAGTATCATGATGGGGAGTCAGTTTAATAATACAACAGGGTTAACTGTGTGAAAACCGATCATACATATTCACTGATTTAGTTCATATGAATTAATGGATATTCAAATGACATAAACATTTTTAATCATTTTTTTACTTCAATCTGAAGCCTCCTGTGGCATTTTTCTGGTGGAAAACATTTATTAATAATTTTGAAACTGAGCACCCTCGTACCACCGGCAGTTGTAGTAACATAATTATCCTGCATACACATCGCTACATACTGGGAAGAAGCTCGGCCAAAAAGTTTTTTCTCAGCCAAAAAATATTGTTTACCTAAACGAAACACAATTCCAACACCAAGCAACTGAATGAACACACAGAAAAACATGTTAACTGTGCATGCACTCATAGTGCTGCTAGGGATTTGGCTACGTAATGCCTTCCAAAGAGACTCCACAGATTGAAATCAGTCTACGACCAAATCTCACTGAACTAGCAGCCGAAGGAAATATATTAAATTCACTTTGCTTTGCTTTATACAGCCGTTACCATAAATGCTAATGGCTACTCCAATGTCTCTGGATCTTCTTTTTTTTGTAAATCTCAGACGTCTGTATTAATTTGCGTGGCATGGAGTAGCATTCACAATCTGCCTTCCTCAACTGTCCAACAGCCCATCAACAGCAATGCATGTAAAAAACAAGCGGCAAGCTCCAGTGCTTGGAATGGCCACTTGAGTCTGGCTCCAAAAGTAAGTAAAAACCCCACCAACCTCAGTGTTAAAAAGTGCCCAACTCTATGTTTACAGCCTGGTACAAAAAATGGTTTTCAGCTCGGCTCCACCAACGTCCTCCTCATTGCCCATATTTGGATTAGTTTGAAGTTGATGCCTGTCAAAATGACAGCATTTAAGGTTCAAAAAACACCATCGGGATCCCATTAGGCCCCGTTTGTGCACATGTTTTTAAGGCAGCATATGATTTACAGTAGAAGCTGTCAGAGCACACAGTAACTAATACGAAAAACAAGGTTGAATAACTCTTATGTGATGGATATTTCCACACAGTCCAGTTTCTGCTTAATGAGGTTGGCTCATTATCTGGCTGTGTTATGTGCGTGTAGAAAAATGACTATGTCTTTCCGTCATTACATTTTTTCGAAGTTAAATTACATTTTTGCACGTCTCCCACTGCATCTTTTCATGTGAAAATATCAGGGCAACGGGTACGTAGGTTCAGCTGCAGCGTTGTCGTCAGCCCTTTTCACAGCTGCCTCTATGGTGTGTCAGAACTCGTGTCAGGGCTCGGGGCTATTTACTGTAATCAATTCAACATGTAACCAGGGACAGCAATGTATTTGCTAATGAAAGAGCATTGCTTTGCAAATATTTTCTCATTAGTCTTCACCTCGGATATTAACAGCTGAACTCTAAATTCCTATGACGAATACCATATGAAAGCTTTACTTTGTAGCTCATTGTACTTTAGTCTCTGTGTGCAAAGCCAGTGTGACTATCGACCACCAATAGACTGTCACACACTAACCAATCAAAGGCTACTAGAGGGCATAGTTGTGCTGCAGAAACATTTTGACACAAATTCAAACTCAAAACAGTTTGGTCTTGCTTAAAATGAGCAGTGTTGAGGTGTTCTACATGCAGATGGTCTACAGCACCTGCATAAGCAAGCAGAACAAGACTGGAGACAAACTGTAAAGTAGGAGCAAAATACGACATTCAGAGCATTAATATAGCAGCAAACAACTATTATCAATGTAAATATATAGTGGTGTAATGTCTACCTGAGGAGTAAATGTAGTTGCTCTCCCTCTGTGTGTGTTGTTATCAGAGTTTATCCTTGCTTTGTTAACACAGCCGGGCCGGCCGAGCGTGCTTTTAGTGCATTTGAGCCGCTGCTCTGCACTGCTCTCATACAGCAGTTACGGCTGATAGCATCCATCCTCCTGTTCCCCCTCAGGCAAACACTGTAACCTCTGTCAGCAGTGCTGTAGTTTGTACTGTACTGCCACTTGCTCAGGCGTCGCCATGTTGAGAACAATTGCTTCTAATGTCGTATTATGCAAACTTTAAGAAGACTCAAACGATTGCAGTTACCTGTGATTACTACCTGCTACTCTGATGAGAATAAAGCACACTTGCTCCTGACAATGACCCTGATGATTGTGACAAGCTAAGATATGTTTTATGCATGAATGTTAGCATATTAACAGCATATGGAGAATATCATGTGGTTCGTTTCCTTTCTAGTTATGCAGGATTTACATTAGTCTCTTCGTCTGCTGCAATCAGTGGATGTCACTTTCATTACATTACATTACAGTCATTTAGCAGACGCTTTTATCCAAAGCGACTTACAATCAGTAGTATATTACATATCATTCACCCATTCACACACTGATGACAGGCTACCATGCAAGGTGCCACCATCAGACTCTAACTAACATTCATTCACATCCAGTCCACACCGATGGCAAGCCTTCGGGAGCAACTTGGGGTTAAGTGTCTTGCCCAAGGACACATCGACTGCCGAAGCCGGGTATCGAACCACCGACCCTCTGATTGGAGAACTACCTTGCTCTCCACTACGCCACAGCCGCCCCACAGCCACTTTCACAGTAATACTTCACTCCCCACATGCAGCATTAGTTGTTTATGAGATATGGGGTGGAGGGCTTTGCAGAGTATTGGCAGCTTTATTCAATACAGCTCTATCAAATAAGTGACAGGACTCAAGCTTTCAAGTACTGTTTGCTCTGATTTTTAAAGACCATGAGGACAATATGCTATCTATCGTATCTAAGTAGCATACTAGATAGTCAGCAGTGGAAGAAGTATTCAGATACTTCAGATACAGAAACAAGGAAAAAGTAGATGTGTTTCATAATGCTGAAGAGTATGGGGGCACTAAAAAAGTAATTGCTAATATTTAATAAACTATAGGAAAGAGGAAGAAATCCAAAGGAAGGATGAAAGTGATAATTATTCTGATAAGGAAACTTGGTAAAGATGCTAGTAAGCCCACAAACTATAGACCTTCTGACATCACGTCTGGAAACTGTACTTCTTCTATCAACTGTGTAGGATCTGAAAGAATTTACTTCCTTGTCATTTTTTTTTACCAACAGTAAAAACAGCCTCTGGCATGTACTGAGCTACTGAGCGGCCCTGATTGTTTAAAGAGAGAGTACAAGTTTAATAGTTTAAAGACCTGTGCCCTATTAATTACTTAAATGCATAAATTATGCATGTAGCTGAACATATGCAGGAGTAGTAAAATTTCAAAGTGGAGTAAGCTGAAGAAGATATCTAGATTCCTTCTATTTGCTTACACTGCAAAATCTGTTTAAAAAACTTTATATTAGTTTTAATCAATAGTGCTTAATCATCAATCACACTTATGACTCCAGGCTCTACCCTTCTATCAGTGAGAAAGTCTTGTATTTAATAATTGATTAGAATGAAAACAAACCATAGCAAGCAATACTGAGAACTGAATACATAAAATGTACGAAATGTTTCCTCTGAAATGTTGTGGAGTACAGGAATAAGGTATTATGAAATGGAAATACTCATGTTAAAGCTAAAAGTGTGAATATTCACAAGCCTCACGTTTAATTACGATTCCCCTGCATGATTCTCAATGCATCTAAATGTATCACTCTGAACTCCCTTTTTACCCAAAAAGTGCTTTCAAAATTCTGACTTCAGCAGTCTTTAATATGAATTAGCCTAGCAGCTTGCTTTCCTTACGTATAGCTCCTATACTCGTACTTGGTTTAAGTCACTGCATCTCAGAAAAGAAATCTGTCAGTGTTAAAATTCAACCCGTAGGTAGAATTTTTCAGGCCAATATTGTTGAAACAGAGCAGATAGTATTAGTAGCGAGAGCAACAAGTTAGCGGACTGCTGAGCGTTTTTAAATGCCACCCTCTCTGCTCCGCGCACATGGAGTGTGTGTGTGTGTGTGTGTGTGTGTGTGTGTGTGTGTGTGTGTGTGTGTGTGTGTGTGTGTGTGTGTGTGTGTGTGTGTGTGTGTGTGTGTGTGTGTGTAAAGCTCTGCCAACAGTGAAACACCAACACAAAACAGCGTGACAGTAAACGACAGCTAAAGCGGTAAAGACTCAAACGGAGCTGAATTTAAACCAAAATACAAATGATGTTCTGTCACTGCATCGATGCAGAATCGTCCACGTCAGCATCACGATGCATCGCAGATCGAGAAATGTCCACACCTCTAGTAAAAGTACCTCAAATTTGTACTTAAGACAGTACTTGAGGGGAGCCCTGGGGGCTAAATGGTTAACGGATGATGTTGGTAATAAACTAGTTTGTCTTATTGTCAGCAAACAACCATCAAATACTTTATCCAACCAACAAGTAATGTTCATAAGCTAAAGCCTGCTATAGCTTATTTCTCTGTGACATAATTCTCGACTGCTGGTTGATTTTTCTTAAAAAAACAAAATATATACTCGTGACACATTTTTAAAGATCTTTAGTAGGAATCAACAGGTTTTGTGCTGAGAGTTGTAAAGTATTGGTAGAACTATGCACATTGATAATAACACCAGTCGTTCTGATAGAGTATGTACAGAAGCAAGTGAAATAAATCAATACTTCCAATTCATTCACTAGCAATTACGTTTTTGATTATTTGGATTGCGTAATTCGTTTGATGAGTTTCAGACTTAACGTAAACAGGGTGCATGAATTCAGAATGAGCCGAGTTGAGCAGCATGAACTGCAGAGTAAACAGCTTTACTGCTACAAGTCTTTAACCGCTGCTAATGTAAAATACGACCCCTTTACTCTCCTTTTTCTTTTTGTTCTTCTAATGGTGGTCAATACAGCGAAGACCCTCAGGCTTTGAATCCAGCAGAAAAATACCTCCACTGGGAAATCAGCCATTTCCCAAGTTAAAGAAATGTGCTTTATCACTTTACCTTGTCCGGTTTGTTAAAATGTTTTCATCGGCTATTACAATTGAGTTCATGACAACATGGACTCTATGACATTAATATTTACGTAGAATGAGCAGTACAGTTCCAGATAAAAGATCAAGGATTAAAGGCATTAGACCTGGTGATGGGCAAAGAGGAAACCTCTCTACAATTTAGAATGTATCTAAACTTAAACGTAGTGATCGTGTAAATCAACATAAATGTACATGATTGTATACTGCATATATTTATTAAACAAAGGAGCAAGTTAATACAGAACCATTTCTATAACAACGAACTCCATCAACTGATGAAAACCAAGATATGCGGTCAAATTGGCCCTCTGTTTGTTGTTATTTGGTTAAACCCAAAATTGTAAACTTTGACACAGGGCATTGGGTTTTATTGCGTTTATTTGTTTATTTATTGGAGACAGTGTACACTAATCAACATTGCCATTTACTGACATTAATGTAAATGTGCAGGGGTTAGCTCAACAGCTATTTTGCATCTGTAGAACCAACTCCCTCCCAAATATTGAAATATTAGTACATAGTAAAATAGCAATTAAAATATAAAACCCTGTCTCCTAGAACATAAGATTATTACAAATATTTAGCAAATACATTTTGAAGGAAATTAATGGCTCCCATGTTACGTTTTGTGGAAACATAATGAGCAAAAGTTATTGTTGATTTAAGTAACTATTGATACCTAACATATCAGTAAAATATTCACTGACAATTTATTCCATTTGTTTTTTTGTACAACATTATTAAACTGATAGCACTTGGTTATGGGTAAGGAAAGATGATGGTCTGATTTAGTACAGAAAAACATCAACAGTGCTCATCAACATTTAACCAAAACCACATTGCTGATTTCCGAAAAACTTGGCCTTAAAGCACTAAAGAATGAAAGTCTTCTTTTTACTATTTGTTCAATTTTTTGTGAATGAAACTAGCCTCAAATGGAGTGAAACAGGATACCCTATAGAGCAAATTAGCGTTAATGATAAACAGGCGGCCTTCATCAAGCTTTAAAGAGCTATTTACATCAAGTTTGATCAGTTAAGAGAGTTTGGTGTTTCTAACTTAAAGCATGTACGAGCAAACCTCGAAGGAAAAAGTAGCTTTAGACATTGAGGATGATAAAAGCGTAGAATACCACTGCCCATTGTTTCTTAAATTCTAAATTGCCACCATCTGCAGTACAGTATAACAAACCACCTGCTGTCATTGTCTCTTCATTGATTAATGCAAATACACTGTTCTACTCCCACAATGCACCACACTGACAATTATAAATGATGAGAAAATGACAGAAGCAGCCAAGGTGACGCACGCAGCTCCTCCAAGAAAGGGAACAAATCATCGACATCTGTCTTACTCATTCAACTGTGCGAGATATCACAAATGAGTTGCTTTACTTTGTTTGGCTTTATCAATGATTTGATTAATGCACTCGAGCTTGTGAATGTGACTCTGTGCTGGCACAACCTCGACATGAGTCACATGCTTAGCTGCTTTTCCCACTAGAGTGTAAGTGTTATTTATTTTTGTTCCTTCAGTCATCAGGCTTTCAGTGGAAACAGTTTTGTTCAGTGTAGCGATGACGTGCGTTTACTTATAAAGTTCTGACAAGTGAGGAAGATTTTTGAGCTTTTGAAAAAAATACATTTTTTTATTTTTATTTGTCTTTTCACGCTTGATACCATGTAGCTTATCTTTTAAAAGAAGAATTTGAAAATATTAGTGACAGTTGTCAGGGTTTAAAACCAATGATCTGATTCAAATAGAATCATGGATTTGGAGAATTGTGACACACCAAACAGAAACAATACCATCTACCTAGGTTCAAGGAGTGTTATGAACTGAAGAGCTGGTACTGAGTTAAACAGCTCACAGTTTGATTTCCTTACAGCTATAACACAAACATATACAGCACTGCATCTTGTATTTGGAATAGAAATCAAAAACAGAGCTCTTCAAAGCATCAAATAAAATAGGACAAACAAAGATTAAGGGCCCCTTGTGTGGAAACCCTCAACAAATGTCCTTTAAATAAGGAATTTGAGATCCAAGAGTACAATTCCTTGTTCTTAATAATAATAATAATAATTGATTGTACTTGTATAGCGCTTTTCTAGTCTTCCGACCACTCAAAGCGCTTTGACATTACCAATCAATCACCCATTCACACCCATTCATACACTGATGACAGGAGCCACCATGCAAGGTGCCACCTGGACATCAGAACCCTAACTAACATTCATACACATACATACACACACCACAGGAACAGCCTGCGGGAGCAATTTGGGGTTAAGTGTCTTGCCCAAGGACACAGCAACATGGACTGCCGGAGCCAGGGATCGAACCGCCGATCCTCTGATTGGAGGACGACCCTGCTCTCCACTTGAATTTAACGTACTACTATGACGACTATATTTACTCAAGTGGAGCTTAAAGTGTGTTTGTGTTCTTATCTGGTCTCTCAATGGAAACATCAAGGTAGTCAGGCGTCCTCTGTGGGCAGATCCTTCAGGACGCCACATGGCTTCCGCAATCCTCCACCGTCTAAATGGGCTGGGGCCGCCAACACGTAATCCTCCAGCAAAAAAAACAAAACATACACAAACAGTACAGATATATTAAATACTCTCACTCTCATTTACAATGAGAAAAAATACTATACATCACAACAATTAGTGTTTTAACATTAATAAACAAACTATACATCTTCTCCTTTCTTCACCTGTAACATATTCCCTTTTACCTCCCTTTAACTCAATTTAATACATTCCACCTTAAACATGAATATGAACTGAATTATCATCATTAACATACTAAACATGTATATTTTATTAACCACAATCAGTTCAAACACAATGTAGTTGTATTACATACCATTAAAGTTTGTTATCCTCACTAAACTGAATTGCTTTAATGTCATCAGAATATGTGCAATGCACCTTTAATGCATTACCACAACTTTAGTGACCAAATCTAGCAAGCAGTTAGCGTTAGCGATGTTTTTACATTATTACAGAGATACATAATACACCAAAGTACATTGGAAACATTAGACAACGTTTTCATAACTCTGAATGTTTTTTTAATTAAAGTGAATACAGACTAGCCTCTCCTCTCAACGGCTAACAACAACTAGCTTAGCAAAGAAAACCCAAATAACTCACATAAGATGATTTATTTTAATGCTGTAATGTTTTTAATCAAATCTTACTTTTCTTAATTCCTGCATTTTGCACTGCCACTGTTGTAGCACTGCTTATTTTGTGCTTCAGTCCCAGGGCTCCTGTTTTCCATGTGATTACCTGTAAATCACTGCTATTTACTGCCCTTGTGTGGACAACAGTGTTCACTGCAGGGTTGAGAATAGCAAAGGGTTTTCATTCATTCAATCATTCATTCATTCAGAACCTTAATTTAAATTTCGAGGAATCATTGATGGAATTCCCTTCATTTTCAGTGATGTCCAGACGAAAGTACAGAATAAATGGAGAATAAATACACAAACAAATAAATTGTATTAATAAAATAACAAGAAAACCAACAACCAGACAACAAGAGTACACAGTTAACAGTCAGTTTTCCTAGCTGTAATCATGGTTTAGAATGAACCCCACAGGTATTGTGTTCAGTTTTAATGTGTGTTTTGAAACATTTCAAATGTGCAGCATAGAAACTAAAACAAGTTTCCCCAAATGTATTGTAGCCAATCACTTGAACGAGTCAAATCATGACTATTGGACCAATTTAACCAAGAAATGATGGCAAATTGCGGTAAAGGCTTTATATATAAATAGATAATAATGCCCAACACGTGTTACTGTTAGAGAAGCCCACCCAACCTTTTCTTTCAAGATGCTATGATGAGTAAAATAATAAATCTTAGGTGGAATGATAAACTGAATCCATTGCAGGCGTGTCTATAGATAACATCACCATAATCCAAGATAAACAAGAAGATGGCCTCAATCATCAGAGAATATGCTTTGATTCTGTTCAAGTATAAATGAGCTGATTATAATGACTCCATGACTTTTGCAGAACTGAACAGTTTGGAAATTGGCCAATAGTTATGACGATTATTTTATCTTATGCAGTTGGACTACATGTGAAGATTTTCAGACCTGAGGGATAACACCAGTAGAAGTGAAGCGATTAAGGAGATATGTAATTTGTTCTGCCATAAATGGGACACAGAGCTTTAAAAAATAAGGGACTTGTTATTCTCCCCAGTTGCTTTCCTGCCATCGATAGCTTGAAGTGCCTCCCTTACAGCAGAGGAAATAAAGGCCTGTAGGGTTAATTCGGAGGTTTGGTTTAAGGAGGTAACTTGAGCCAAAGGCTATTAAGAACAGATCCAGTGTACACAATATCAAACTCTGCCCAACAGCAGCAAAATGTGTGTTTAAAGTATGGCAAACTTCTGACGGCTTATTTATTAGGCTGTCATTAAGAGTAACAGAAGAGGGAATAGATATAGAGGATTTGTTTTTGTTTACTTTTGCTGCTTTCCAAAGCGTGACAGGCTTGTAAAAGAGCTAGAGATTAATCCTATGTGATGAATGGCTTTTGCTTGATGCACATTTATTTAGTCTAAAAGCCAGCCAATGGACTGCTTCACCAGAATGTCTCGCTAGAGCCCGGGCTTTGTCCATGGCCTTGTGCATCATTGACAATTCTGTGGAGGAGCAGCCTTGTGATCCATCTTTTAACCCTGAGATTTTGCAACGAGGTCACTGAGAAAAGCCTGTTCATGAAAAGTGTGTAGGTGTCTTTTGATAACAGTCCTAGAGCTTTATCTTTCCAGTCTAGTGTTTCTAAAGCACGCTTGAGGACAGCGGATTCTAAGGCCACGCACTAAAAAGAATCCAGATGCGGTAGTTTTGTCTCTCCTGTTGGACCAAGTAAAATCTATCTATATTTATTTTGAGGGATCACTCACATACGGTCTGGTCGGCTCATCAATCAGCTGTTACATATTGAGATTGTAACACATCTCTTTTAGACTATTTTAATTGTTTGCCAATACATTTAGGTTCAAGGTCATCTATGTCAAGTATCTCTTGAGAAACTGTACTATACAAGTAGTCTGCTGATCTATGAATTGAACTAGAGACAACTGAGAGTTATCTGTATGCATCGACCACATAAATTATATTATAAGTAACTTTCAGAGTAATAATTTTAAAAGACAGAGGTACAGTTGAAGCATTTAAACCATAAACGGATAAAGATGACTTCACATGTACAGCCACACCACCTCTTCCTCCAACGGTGTCTATTCTGTAGTTATTTATGCAAGGAGGGAAATCCTGTGAGAACTTGTTAAGGGCTTGGGCTTTATGATGATCACATTTTCAGGGTCATAACAAGGTGTACAAGAAATAGGCTGGTGGTGTCATTAGCGATCAGTACAGGAATGTCAAACACAGGAAGGACAGAGTGAGGTCTGGACCTTGTCATGAAAATCACAATAAATAAGACAGCTGAAGCAAATATTTTATTTGAATTGAATATCAATGTTGTTGTTGGCAAAATTTGTCGTGTTGAATTACTGTTGTTCATTTTGTTTTATACAATGGCAATACCTTTTTAAGACAAGTTCCAGTCGGTATTTAAGCCAGTCTCTAGTGTTTCTTATTTATTTTTTTCTTTAACAGTGTTTCTGTTAGTCATTTAAAAAGAAAGTCCAGGAAGATTTCTTTGTGAAATAGATTCTAGTGTTTCTAATTTGAAAAGTACTTTGTGTCTGTCAAAAACTATGTGTTTATTTTTTCCCCTCTTCTTTTGCCTCTTCACCCTTTCCTTCTGCGTCTTTTGCTTCCTCATCTTTTTCCTCTTCCTTCTTTTCCTCTTCACCTTCCTTTATCTCCTCGCCTTTTTCTTCTTCTTCCTTTTTCTCCCCTTCCACCTCTTTCTCTTCCTTTTTCATCTCCTCTTCCTCCTCATCCTCGTCTTCCACCTCCTCTCCTGTTAGGTGCTCCAGATCTGCGATGCGATGTCTCAGAGCCTTGTCAGAGTTCTTGTAATTTCCCAGAATCTTCTTCAGCTTGAATTGCATCAGCTCCATCGCGTTGTACAGTTTGTTGACGTTCTGCTCGAGCTCCTTGGCTTCGGGCATGATGTTAGCTGGGTCCAAATCTATCAGATTATCTCTCATCAGGATCTCCCGCCCTTTGTCCTCCAGCATGCCTTTGGCATCCGGATACTCTACCAATGACTCCATCAGGTCATCCTTGGATAGGCAGAAAAGGTCTGAGTATCCAATGCTGCGGATGTTTGCTGTTCGCCGGTTTCCTGCTTTGCTGCCTTTAATATTAAGAATACTGATCTCGCCAAAATAGCTGCCGCTTCCCAAAACAACGAACTGCGTGACGCCATCATCAGCTACGACTGCAAGTTTTCCATCTTTGATGATGTACATCTCACGGCCGATGTCGCCCTTTTTGCAGATGTAGTCTCCTGGACTGAAGACCTGTGGCTGTAGCTTTAGCACCAGCTCGATCAACAGGCCGGCCTCACAGTCTGCAAAAATTCGAACCTTCTTGAGAGTGTCCATGTGGACTGTGATGGCGATCTCAGCCTTTAGCTTGTCCGGAAGATACCGCAGCACCTCTCTCTCGTCCTGAGCTTTGCCGTTATTCCACAGATAGTCAAACCACTTAATGACTCGCAACTCAAGGTCCTTGTCGACCTTTCGGACCTGTGAACAAAAGGAAAACACAAACCTTAGCATATAATCAAAGTACAGACTGGTTTAATCATTTTTGTTACACTTTTTTGAGTGAAAATAAAGGTCTACCTGCATGTACTGCTTGATGTTGTCAATTCGGGACTGAAACTGAGCTTGGGCAGCATTCATATTGGATATCATGGTGGCGATGTTTCCTACAATGGTGGCAAAGATCAAGACCCCCACTAAAAAGTCAACCACATGGAAGATAAATTCGGAGTCCAGGGCTGGTGGTGGCGTTTCCCCGATGGTGGTCAGGGTCAGTGTGGACCAGTAGAGGCTAAAAGAATACTTCCTGCCAATCTCCCCAAACGCAGGCAAGTCAGGATCATCCAGAGCCGGGTAAACCCAGTCGTCAGCGCCAAAACCGATGAATTTGGAGAAAGAGAAGTAGAAGCAAGCGTTCCAGTGGATGATAATGAGGATGTACATGATCAAGTTTGCGATGCGGAATAAGTTGGGGTAGTTGGTTTTAGTTTCTGTCCTCGTGAAGAACTCCATCAGGCGGCCGATCCTCAGCAGCTTGTTGATGCGGATCTCTGGGTAGTCGAGGCCGAGGAAGAAATAGAGGAAGTCAGTGGGCAGCATGGAGATAAAGTCGAGACGAAACTGGAAGCTGGCCATGTAACGATCAAGTAGAAGTTTCTTATCTTTCACCATCAGGCCTTGCTCAAGGTAACCTGCATTTAAAGAGGTAGAAGGTTTAAAGACACAATATGTTCATGTTTTTTTTTATTCATGAGTGAAAGTAACAGACAGGTTTGAATTAAAATCAAAATCATTCTCTATTATGCAAAACCCTTGATTATACAGAGACAATCGTGTGGAAATTCAAATTATCAGGCAACTTTTAGAAACAGTTGGCTGCTTCTGTGATGATTTAGGCATCTCATATAAATCTGCACATAATTTAGATCAATTTGTAAAGAATTGTTGTCCCATTGTAATTAGTCTTTTTCTGTTGATCAAAGTCCCAAAAACTCCCAATTACAACTTTTCTGATTCAGATTTGTGAACAAATAGTACAATATGTCCAGGAAGGGGGAACATTTTTTATCTGATGTGTTTAAAATAGAGGTTACGTTTACACTACCTTAATTTAACACTGACAAGCCCATATATACATTGAAGTTAAATTAATTAGTTGGTGTGTTTTCTCTGACAGCATTTTCTTGTGAAGTCGGACAATCACACGCACACACACACACATACAACTTGATTTGTCCATTTCAGACTGCTGAAGCTTCATGTTAGTGATAGCTGGGATTTAGAAAGCATTTTTGTAAAGAAAAAGGACTGTAGATTATGTTCTTAATTCTGTTTTTAAGGGATGAGATAGCCAGAGGAGATGCATTTAATTACATTTTAATTTTCAACTGTACTTTTAAATGTATCTGACAATAAACTTGAGCTTGAACTTTACATGAATTATCATTATCGGGTGCAGCCTATGATTTCATCACTGAACATTTGGGTATTTTTAGACAGACTTGGAAAGCAATCATTTGGAGGCTCGGGTCAGCTGTTCACCTGTTCTAGTCCTGAAGAACATATCAGCCAGGTAGATAATGTCTGAGGTGTAGTCCATAATAACCCAGTAAATGATGAAGTCATGCTGCAGCTCCTCAAAGCTAGCCCTGTTTGCAGGAGAAGAAAACATCAGCACTGAGGTTTGTTTCCTAAATTAAAAATGTTATGCACTTTCACCACTACGTCCCACTGCTGCAGCTGATGTGGTGCAAAGCTCACTAGTCTCAACGCAAACTACAGCATTCATTTGTATTCACATTAAATCAAAGAACTTGCCTCCAAGTTTTTGAAAGATTTCAACTATCTCTCTGGACAAAGCTTAAATTGCAATAATATGTAGTGGCTTGAGTATATGAATACACTTAATGAATGTATATGACCATTTGACCTGCAGGGAAATTGCAGTGTTGAAAAAAGATTTACTGATTCATAGAAATCACCTGGCTATGATCATGGTCCAGTTGTACATGACGGGTATTGTGATGATGAACAGCCAGTTGTAATACAGGTTCCCAGCAGGATTAATGACAAATAATTCTTTGGGCCTATAAAAAGAGAGATAGGAGGTGTACATTAAATATATTAAAGTGAAAAGTTGTCCTCTGGAAGTCACTCTGAATGATGCACTTACTTGTCTTTGTTCTTTTCCTTTTCTTTCTCTTTTTCCTTTTCCTTTTCCTTCTCCTTTTCCCTCTCTTCTTTTTCCTTTGCCTCCTTTTCTTCCTTCTCCTTCTTCTCCATCTCCATCTTTCTGTAACACACATCAATGAATAAGAGCATACTGTAAAGTATTCTTTTAAATAAACATTTGCTTAAAGGTTAAATATCGTAACACATTTACGCTTTCTTCTCTTTCTTCTCTTTTTTCTCTTTTTTCTCCTTTCTTCTTTTTTTCTTGTTCTCCCTGGAAAATTATTAATTAACACATTTAATTGGCTTTTCTGAAAATACTTCAATCAAAGAGAAACAGTTTAACATGGCTTCACTTATCTCTTGGTGACTCCATATCACACTTACTCTTCATTGTTATTGCTGTTATTCATGTTAAGCAGGCAATGAGGAATTGATTCAGACGCACCTCTGGAAAAAGACACAGCATGTCACACATGAAGTTAATTAACTGTCTTACTTCCTCATTATTTCAATAGAAGCTCTTTGTCTGAATAGCTTGAAATGTGTCTTTGCTTACAGGTCATCCTCACTGGACTCTTCACTGTCTGTGGAGAGTTGTGACACAGTGTGAGGTGGCACAGTGAGGAAATGAAGGGGGGTCGAAGTTGTCATGGTTGCAGATCTGTTAACCCTGGAAGAATAAATCACCTGGGAGATTTTGTGTACAGATTACGTGACTAGAGATTAAATTCTCTGACAGACAAAATGTGTCTGTGCCAGCAGCATAGACAAATTATGCGCAGCTGAAACTATGAGTCCAATTTTCAATTAGTCAATGGACAAAAAATTGTCAGCAACAACTTTGGGAATTCATTTATCGTTTAAGTAATTATAAGGCAAACATGGCACAAGAGTAAACTGAATATCTTTTAATTTCATACTGTTGGTTGGACAGAACAAGACATTTCAGTAAGTCACCTTGGTCTATGAGGTACTTATGATAGAGAGTTTTAACTATTTTCATTGCATTTATTAGCCCAGACAATTCAAATTAAAACTTATCTGCAGAAAATGCAGCACTAAATACATGTATTACATTCTCCATGGTGTTGATGAATTGTAAGAATCAAAAGTTTAAGAATAGATGACACAAGCATGGAAATTGTGTTTCTACTTTATGCTCTATGATTATCATGGCATAAAAGTCCTGTGATTTCACACCTACTGTAATATTCTCCTTGGTCATATATCTTAAATACTGCAAAAGTTTGTCTCTGTTGTATCTCTCTTTTTGCACTTTTTACTTCTTTTATAATGTGAAGCTGTATTGAGGCAGATCTTAACCCGACAGGAAAACACTTTAGGTCAACTCCTGTTGTTTTAAAATGTATATAAATGCTTTATAATTAAACTGACTTGAAAAAATCCAGGGCTGTTTCAAAAAGACCAGAAATCATTAGAAGTTAAGTGAATGCCTCCATCATTGCATTTTCAGTCCGAAACCAGTTAGCAGAATTGCATCAAGTGAAAGGAGAAAAACGTAATTATGTGTCATTCAATGTGGTTGTACTAAAAGCCGACGCCACAGAAATATTTCCCAAAGTGTAGTGATGATTCAGTTTTATTCAACTTACCTTTTCCCCTTGTTAATGTAATGTAAAGTCCATTTTCCTTTTATCCTCTTGTAGTTTTTTAAGGACTGGCAGTTGGCCACTCACAGCAACAGCAGATTTATTGTATTAATCATTGGTTTATTAAAATAATATCAAAATGCAGCTAGACAAGTGTCACCTATAAGCATTGAGTCTAACTAATTGTGTCATAGAGTCTCAGTGACCCTGATAAGGATTTGAGGATTAGAGTTGGCTGAGAAGAGGAGAGACAAAGTCACTCCACCTTCTTATTTGTTCACTCCAGTAGGAGAGGAGATTTGTTGAAGTGAAGTTTGGAAAACCTTCAGTTACCCTTTTATTGAAGATCAAGAACTGTTAAAAAACATTTTCTGTTGACTCCTCTGTTTTTAAAAACCTCTGACAGGCTATCACTTTCCTGACCATTTGTGGAACGGCAGAGGATTTAGTCCGCTTGTGTGAGCGCGCACACACACACACACATGCACACACACACACGCACCTCCTGCTCAGTCAGCACCCTCAGCCATATCCACCTCTGATCCTATTAGATCATGCCGAGCATTACAGATTTCAGATCAGGTGGTTGTGGTTCCTTTTACATGAATAAGAATCATGAAAGTGAAATTGAATATGAATCAGTGTTGAGTGCTGCATCCTAACAACAAATCCTCCTCTCCTGGGTGCTGTAGACTTCCTGTGGGTCAGTAGCACTCCCTGTTGGCTGATGTTTGCAGTTTTATCACATGATTCATTGCTCTTATATTAAATGAGGATCATATCTGGACCATAGATAATTATAAATTATGATGGCATTATATGTTTTTGTGCATGGTGGCAGCTGACTGAAAGGAAAAGCAAAATAATGGACTTGTCACCAGCTACTGAATGCTTTAGATACCATGTTTTTATGGCATCTTTGGTTTTATTTGATAGGTTTCACAGAGATTTAGATGCTTTTAGTTTCAGGGTCCTGGTATTGTGCTGGCACTCTGTCATGGCTTTCTGGGACACTTAGTACTGCCTGTTCTTTTCCTACTCTGACCAGCCAAAATGTTTGATGTAAAAAAGGCCAATAGTAATATTTTTATCATGTGTGACTAATCAATCACAGCTGAAATTCAAGTACAGAAATGTAAAAATTATTTTAATCAAAGAGAGAAAAAAGAACACAACAAAATGTTTTAATTGAACTAAGAACACACTTCACCTTTTCTTTTTCATTCTCTAATCAATATGCCAAAGCTTTCTCATACTTTTGCACTGCATACACATCAAGTTGCTGTTTCCAGCTGTTGCTGTAACTGATAACAGAGGAGCACTTAGGTGATAAGAGGAAGATAACTACACCACAGCAGGTTCTGCTGCCACTCCGGCTGTGTCAACTTCAGCTGCCAGTGGTGCAACACCGGCATCAGCAGCACCGGCATCAGCAGCAGCACCGGCATCAGCAGCAGCACCGGCATCAGCAGCAGCACCGGCATCAGCAGCAGAACCGGCATCAGCAGCAGCACCAGCATCAGCAGCAGCACCAGCATCAGCATCAGCAGGGACATCAGCAGCAGCAGGAACATCAGCTGCGACAGCAGCAGCCACATCAACAGCCACCTCAGGAGCTGCAGGGGCAACGTCAACGGGGACCACATCAACAGGAGGCACGTCCACAGCAGCAGCTTCAGCTGGAGCAGCAGCTTCAGCTGGAGCAGCATCTACTGGGACATCAACCACGGCTGGCTCGACAGCTGCTGCGGGGTCTGCCGGTGCTTCTTCCACCACAGCTGGTTCAGTCTCAGCTGCCTCCACCTCCTCTGCCTCCTCTATCTCATCAGAATTTAGGGGGACGGCAGGAGCACCAGGTGCTGCAGCTTTGGGGGCAGGGTCGCCATCCTGTCACGAGGATATAGACAGAAAATGAGTTGAAACTCATTCACTTTACACAGCTTTCACAAAAAGCTTGTCAACAAACTGGTGACGACAAGTTGGGAAGACGTGGACATTTACCAAGCAGGAATGGTCTGAAGGAAGAAGCCACTGTCAGTATTATGTTTCCCCAAGCAAAAAAAAGAAACACTCAAGGGGCTCAAATGCAAAAGATGTTGTGATTATTTTGCCGAATTTTATTTTCATCTAACTAACAGAGAATATCTGACACCTCCTTTTACAGGACACACCATGCAATCAACAGGAAAAGAAGCACAGATATAAATGATACAATAAATTATGAATTGGTTCGGCATGTATTGTTATGTCTGCTCACCTCTGTCTCCTCCTCTGATCCGTCTCCAACAGCTGGGGCAGCAGGAGCGGGGACATCAGCAGCTTGGGCTGGTGCAGCATCGACCTGCATTTAAACATAACACGTTTAACTCAAACAGCAAGTACAATCGTGACAGATTAGATGTTGCAGTGCTGTATGTGAGTTTACCACTGCTGTCGGAGCTGGATAAAGGTAAAGGAATAAACAATTTATAAATAAATTACACGCAAACTTCATAATAATGCAAGGGTTTAGTTTACGTTCAAGTTTTCTTTTAAAATCTAAAACTAAAGTAACGTTTGAGTCTAACAAGATATAAACTTACAGGAGCATCAGCAGCAGGCAGGAAAGGGTTTCCAACTACTCCCTGAAAAAGTACAGATTAATGATTATAATAATATATAATTTATATTTCTTTGTTTGGTGAAACTACAATGAACCCCCTCTACCTGCTGCTGGTATAGTCTGTACATCTCCATCCACCTCAGGGCCTCATTAGCGTGTGCTGCGACATGCTGAGGAAATACCAGACATCTCTAGACATGCACTGCAATTAAGCCAATTATCCCCTCTCTGTCAGACTTCTCCCATACTATACATCTGATGACATGACTAAAACGTGGTATCACATGCCAGGGCGGACAGGCACAGAAATCTCACATAAAAGAAAAAGTCTTACTTTTTCCTCATCGCTGTCACTCTCCTCAACCTGCAAACGAAGCAAGAGAAAAGAAGAAGCAACAATGACTTTATGTGTTTTTTCTCTGAAGCAAAACAGTGTTTAAAAGCTTGAAAAGGGATCAGTTGGCAGACTAAATGACACATTTGAATCATGTTTAGGAAAGACTTACAGGAGCAGCCAAGGTAGTGACCAGAAGGCACACCATTAAAACCAATAGCTTCATCATGATTGTTCCTACAAAAAACACATAAAGTTTAGTACAACGTCACTTTTTTTTCATTATTCATTTCATTTCCTAAATAAGAGAAAGTGATTCTGAAATTAAAATAAGTGAAGATAATTGGCTTCAAGACCTATAATATCAGCAGGAATACGTTTCTAACACGTTGTAAAATTGTTTCCATGTGAGAAGTCCATCTCACCTTTTTTTCCTGATGCAGAGAGAAGCTGTAGATTTGTCTCCTCAGGGATGGAAAGTAATATCCTTCATCTCAACGTGGAAGTAATTTATACACTGGTACGTCCTGTGACAACCAATCACATCCAGTAAAACTCACAGAGCTATGTGTTTGAAGAAATATCCTTACACTTTGAAAAAAAAAGAGGCATGTAGGGTTAGGCCCCGGTTATATTTAATTACATGCTGCGCAAGTATGCTGAGCACACAGGCCCTTCTCCTTATTGCTCTAAAACAAAAAACGAGACGGCAAAAAGCTGACACAAGCATGTAATGATACTGACTGGGAGACGCCACTCAGTTTGAAACTATTCTATATATATATACATATGTAAGAATAAAAACATATTTGTTGGTTAAGGCAGTAGAACACTTAAATAAATAGCATTATATAGTAAATATTAAAATTGAAATACCAATAATAGTGACAGGGAGATCCTTAGATGACAGAATAAAATACTTCAAACTTTTCCTCTACTACACAATTCAGTAAATACTTGAGCATTGGTGGAAAATACATTTACTCAAGTGCCTAAGTAAAAAATGTCGGTACTTTCCTTTTACTTGAATATTTTTGTTTTACGATATTTTATACTTTTAAGTTTTTAAATAGAAAACATATAATAAGCTTAGCAAATATAATGTATTATTAAACATTAAACCAGTGTTTTTGGTTGTGATCCCTTTTAAAAAGCAGTGTGTGTTTGGAGCCTCTTGTCACATTTCAGATGAGTTGTCAGCCTTTCAACCCAAGAAACTTCTCAGGCTACACCCACACTACTAAATTTCCAAAACGATCACCGTCCAAACAGGCATTTCAGGAGAGTTTTTTCGAAATGATTTCTGTCCATACAAGCATGACAATTCAATAACAGCTTACTTCCTCCGCATGTCGGCATTACAAATTGAAGAATTTAACTGCACAACAGCTGCTAGCATATACAACAAGGCCAGTAAAGCTTGTAATCTATTATCCATTTTAAATTGAATCATTGGTAGACCTGGCTGTTTGTATATCATATCCCATTCAATATCAATTTATCTTGGGACCCTTTTGAGAGGAAACACTGGGCTGCACCATAGTGTAGCCTGTTTGATACATGTACACCTAACGGTAAATAAAGTATAAAAACTAGCTCCATCTCAACCAGTTACATTTTTATTGATAATACTTCAGTACTTTTACATAAGTAACCACATGACACATGACAATAAAAACACTAATAGTTAAAATAGTTTTTTTTCTGTCTGTAAATATTATATTTCAGTTATTGTGTTTTTCTACTGTTTTTATTGCTTATTTATAATACTTGTTTTTTTATTTTTATTTTTTATTTTTTATTTGTTTTTCTTTATTTTTTTTTTTATTTTTTATTTTTTATTTTTTATTTTTTTTTTTTTTTTTTTATTTTTTATTTTTCATTTTTTATTTTTATCTTGTCTTTCTTTACTATGTCTCTTGTGTGCACTTTAACTCTATGCTGCTGTAAGCCTGCAAATTTCCCCGCTGCGGGACTAATAAAGGATTATCTTATCTTATCTCTTATCTTAAGTAAGAGTTTGAATACAAGGCATTTGTTTGTAATGTAGCACTTGTGCATGGTTTTACTGGAGCCTTTACTAAAATAAGAGCACTTGAGTATTTTGTTGTGTTCCCATTAACACCATTTAGTGCATCTGTAGCCCGCGGAATAGATTCATATTTGAATTACACTTCAAGAATGTTGCACACAAAAGAAAACAACAATGCTTTTCACTTCAGAAAACTTTGAAAACGATACCCAAATCAAATGGAAAATTTAATCAGAACAGATTTACCACAAGTTTTACAGAAATCTACACGTCGTTTACATTAATGTGCGTTTGTGACAATGGGAAGTACTTTCATGGTGTCTGAGTCTCCACTGATCCCTGTGTTTGCTTTAGCTGGTGTGGTCATAGATCACAGTGTTCTGGTTTCTTACGTTGGTTGTTTTTGGTTTGAAATCAGATAATGAAGGACTTACTATGTAATCTGCAAAACTGTATTCTAGACATTCTTGGATCCAAACTGCTGAGCTGATAAGTTTCACTCCTGATACGATCCCTTCATTAGTTCTTCAAACCTTTACTGTTGTTATCCTGGCACACAGTAAGATTGTTCCTTTGTTTGAAAAACTGGGCAGTGAGAAGGGGGAATGAGGTTGTAAACTGAATATTTCCTGTACCAACCGAATGTCTGACTTTTTCTAACCTAAATAGATTTTGCTCTAAGTAGATTTTTGTTCTGTTTCAATAAAGAAACCAGATCAAATTCAGGAAATCTATTTTTTATTTGCACTTACAATTTTTGCTACATATCATTTATATGAGTTTAATGACCAAATAAGAAGATAGGATGTCTTACAATATTCTCCTATTTTTATAGTGCTACAAAATTAGATAAATTAAAGTAAAAAACTGTTCATAACTTCATCAATTCTGCAGCAGGTGATTGTATTTTTAGTTTGAGTTTTAATTAAGAAACCTTGCAAAGAGACATAAAGCTTATATCTTGAGGTATAATATCCAAACCAAAGGGTTGCAAAGGTTGATCTGATGACATTGACTGTTGGTCATTCATTTCCTCAATCATTTTGGTTCCAGACAGAAATATCTAAACAATTATTGGATGAATTTCAATGCAATTTCTTACAGATATCCATTGTGCCCAGTGGATGGATCCTATGGGCTTTGTTTTCACTTATCCAATTAAATATTTCAACATCTGATACATTTGACTTTGCCTTTATCATGCCATGAGGCTGACATTTGTAGTTTAAAGTGAAATGTCTAACTATTGGAGGGTTTGCAATGTAATTTGGACATTCATGCCTCGATTGTAATCTTTTTGGTGATCATCTGATCAGGCCAAAGTTGTTATTTGTCCAATATTTCGATTTATGACCAAACACCTGCAAAACTAATGACATCAGCCCGAGCTGTATTTTTTATTTAGTGCTAATTAGAAAATCAGCATGTAAGCATGCTGATGTTCATGTTTAACTTGAAGCACTGCTGTGTTTAAATGCACACCCTGACAGAGTTGCTAGAGATGCCCAACCTGTCTCAAATCCATACATAGTAATTCTAAAGATCTTTTGTATGTTTTATGTTCAAAATTGAGATGAGCCAAATAATGTACATAACAATCCTTAAACAGTCACTTTGCTGAAATGTAAATCTTAAAAGTAAAAAAATTACGCCTGATTTTATCACAACTTCCTTGAAATACTGCGTAGTACGAAGGCAATCATGCTGTAGCTGTGAAAAGTCAAATTGAAGCTATTAAACCTCCTGCCAACATCTCTTTTGCCGTGGGTGATAGAAGTCATGATTTTATGTGGTGAATGTTCCAGGAAAGGAAACTTGTGAGAAAGAGACACACATAGCGTGAGATGATGGCGCCTGTGAATTTCAAGTGTCTTTGAAGAGATAAAAGTTTAGTCGTGTTGCGACAGGCTTTTGTCCCTAGGGGAGAGAAGATAAGGAGGGTCTTTCCCTTTTCTGGAATCTATTTTTCCAAGACAGTTACATTTCACTGTGGGGGAATATGTTCAACCAATGTGGCAAATTATGTTCACTTTTTGTTGTAATTATGAAGTATCCTAGGCAGTATGTAAGATGCATATACTCTACCTGTACTGTAAAAGTTGGATTCGGTAATTACTTTATTCTTATTTCACAGAGCAGAGGTGTTCATGGTTATGACACTTTTACTGTATACCTCTTGCCTTTCCAACACAAACAAAACTTTTCTGTGTCATTTTTTAGAATGCTGCCTTTTTCTTTTGTCCTTTGTCTTGTGGTGTTCCATAGGGGTCTATCATAAGCCCTCCACTGATTTATATTTCAATTGTTTGTAACTTATCCATTAACGCAATTTATAATAAAAAAATGTATTACTAAATGTCCAAAACTCTTTTGAGTTAAACAGCCTCACTGAAACACTTGGCTGCTTAAAGGCACCACTTTTAATGCTAAAAGTTAAATTCACATTTTCCGCTTCCCTCATCATGATGCCCATGTTTGCCTACTGATCATAACCTTGGCTACATTTTTTTCAGAAAACATAGGTCTACAATACAATATGTTTGGCAGCCAGTGCCCATACCCTGACATTTTAAATCTTAATATCAACACATATAACAAGATATATTCACTGTTAAAGATGAAATAAGTCAAGATGAGTGAAAAAAGAAAAAAGGAAACCAATGGCTGCCTGGAGCGAATACCTGCTAAACTAATGACATCTGCCTGCGCTGTATTTTTTAAGCATGTAAGCATTATGATGTTCATGTTTAACTTAAAGCACTACTGGGTTTGTATGCACACCCTGACAGAGTTGCTAGAGAAGTCCAACCTGTCTCAAATCCATACATGCTAATTCTAAGCATGTTTTATCTGGAAAAATTCACGTTTTGTCTAGTAGAATTCACAGTAATCCACAACACATATTCCTAGTAAAAAGACACTCAATATATTTTTTTCATGTGGACTACAGCTGTGTAGATCTGACACAATTAGTTTGATTGAGATCGTTTGGATTCATGCCGATGCTAATGTTAAGTGTAGTAGTGCTAAGATGACATCGGGGTCAAAAAAAAGAAAATATTTTTTTTTTTTTCTTTAATTAATTTCTTCCAGGATTCATGTGGTCTCCATTTCTATATTTGTTTGATAAATGTTTGACTTAGCCCATCCGATTCATCATGGAGTGAACACCTGCAGTTCTTTATTTTTTGTGTGTCATAAAACAACCAAACAGAATGACCACCTAATATGAACCAGTGGCACTACAATTTAACAAAATAAATCTGACTTGTTCATTCCAGTGTCCCAAAGATAGTCAGGAAATAATTATTTCATAAATACTCATGAGTCACCTTTCTAATAAAGAGCTTATTTGTTTTGTATGTAAGCAAAATGCAAACATATTTGATAGTTTTACTTTCTAAAGTGTGAGGCTTTGCTGCTTTTCACTGTGTTATATCATTGTAAACTGTAAACTGTTGTTAGAAGGTGTTTGTCTAAGCGGGTGGCACAGGGTGCCAATTCCAGTTCTTGTGCAAAGTTGTGCCCAATGTTTTATAAGACAACGCTGTATTTATTTTTTTATTTCTCATGAGCCACCCTGGAGTAGTTCTTGGTCCCCCCTGTGCTACATCATCTTAAAAATCCTGAAACCACCCCTGGTTGATGTGACAAAAAACTATTTTTGAGGACACCACCTTGGGTTCTGGGAAATTGTGATGGGCACAGTTTTTAGACCTAATGATTACAGCAGATTAATTGCTAATATAACCAGCAGGTTGATTAAATTGATAATAAAAACAATATTTACTTGCACTCTTCAGCTGTGTTTTCATCACATTACCAAATATAAATAATACAAATTACATTCTGAAGCTCTTTGAATAAACAGAAGAAAAATAAATTGCTTGGAAACTCACTTTATTTCTTAAGAAAAATACATTAAAGGAAAAGTTCAAATGTGTTAATAAAGATATGCAGTACATTAAGTACACACTGTTGAAGTGCAGCATTACAAAGTGTTTGAGTTAGACAATAATAGTGAATGGCTATGAGAACTATAAAGTAAAGAAAAAGAATTGCTCAAAAATATGTTTAATTCTATGCAGATGACCTTGTTGTAATTAGTTTACTTTCGCAACAGAAATCTTAATAAAAATGGACTATTTAATTATCATCTTAGCATTTTATCTTAACTTTGGTAAGCACATTTACATCTTGCAGAAACAGATTCATGAGTTTTGCCTCCTTTTCACGCTTCTCATCCACTTCACACATTTGCCGGCATCTGCAAAGATAAACAAGAAATTTATATCAAATATTGTTGATTTCACATACTCTCCCCACAGATGACATATGCTATATATTCATATTGATAGTTATTTTTAATATGTGTGTCTTCTTTAAATTCATATACAGTTTGATAAGTACCTGGCTTGTCTGTGTGGGTTGATCCTGCTGGAAAGTCTGCAGGGGATCCTGGGATGGAAGAGCTTTGGCATTGAATGAGGGAATCTGAAAAAATAAGAAATTGTAAAACTTCAGAAGTTAGGAAATGCTCAAATCAATGAAATTCACATCTTTGAAGCATATTTTTCCACTTACATTTGGGATTTGCTGGGGAATATTTTGAGGGGGATATTCAAATGGCAACACCTGTGAAAAACAACAACAAATGAAAGTAAGATTAAAATATGACAGAAATAAAATAACAGTAAAATGCATTATGTACAATAAATAATATCTCACATTTGGCATCTGAGGGACGTTTGTCATAGGAGGGATGTTTGTCATTATCTGGAACAAAAGTACATGCCCTCATTTAGTACTACACCATGTAAAATAATATTCTGCAGAAGTAACATACAGAACATTATTCATTTTATAATATCTCAAAGTTTAAAATAGTTACCCTTTGCTGTGAGAAATCATAGGGGTAATACTGAAAATGTA
Organism: Anoplopoma fimbria; assembly: GCF_027596085.1. NCBI lineage: Eukaryota > Metazoa > Chordata > Actinopteri > Perciformes > Anoplopomatidae > Anoplopoma > Anoplopoma fimbria. The sequence continues at coordinate 10,590,725 of NC_072457.1, forward strand.
AAACAGGAGAGCACAAAGTTGTTTACTTCATCAAACATGCTTCTACAAGCAACAATTATTGTGTTTTTCAGTCCCAATATTGTATGGTTATCTGAAAAGAGGAAAAATCAACAACAACACTTACGACTTCCACACTCTGTCTGCCTGGTGGCTGAGGAATGGAGTATTTGATGAAACCAAAGGACTGCAGAAAGAGAGAAAAAGAAGGAAAAAATTTAAATCAATGAGAAGTAGAGAGCAGTTAGGTGATTTTTTTGCCACAGATGCTTCAGTAAAACTGCATGCTTACCTGTGCAGCGTTTGATCCACCTGCACCACCAGCAACTCTGTGGGGGTAAATCTTAGAAAAAAGAAATAAACATAAGTGTACTGTAAGCATTCGTCATAATCACAGCAATATCATGAAAATAAATCTTATTGACATACAATCCTACACATGAGATAAAAAAGAGTGTGACATACTAGTTCCACACTGTAAGCGCCGTGTGCTCCAGGTTGTGGCAGAGGCTGACCAGCTGCGAAGGGATAACTCACCTGAATGAATGGGAAATTGTCAGTAAACAGTGAACTCCACACAGCAATATTTCTCCTGTGCATCATATGTGTATCACAAGCAGCTTTGCTCATTAGTATACTGTATATTATTCACTTTTGCATAGTAACAACCTTTGACAAAGAAATTAAGAACACCAAAATGCATGATTACCTGTGAGGGTGGTACCTGTTGCCTGGAACCCGCGTAATGAGGCAGGTAATGAAAGATGGACTGAGAACGACACAAGACAATAACAGAAATAGTTAGATGAAAAGAAACATCAGAACTCTGCCTGGATTGAGAAAATGAAATCACAAATGCAACCTTTATCCATTTTTAAAACTCACCGGTGCAGCACAGGCCGTGCTAGCCAGACAGAGGCACAAGATGATCAATTTCATTTTTGGAGATTGTCCGAGTCCTACAGACAGAATCCGTCATCAAATGAACAAAAGTCAGTCAAACTGGATGGTTGGCTTCTTAATAGGAAAGCAAGCATGAACTTATGTTAAAGTTCTTCATAACTCACCTTCTGCGATAAGAAAAACACCACTGGGGAGGATGATGAATGTTGATGTAGAAGATGCTGCCAGTTGATCGTATCTTCTACAGAGTCACTTTGTCTTTTATAGGGCGCCAGCTCACCGGAGAGCCAATCGCAGACGATGGGCGTGATGTTACCCAATGAGTAGGTGCAGTACAGGTGTCTAGTCTCCAGCTTTACTAAATGACCAGTGGTCAAATCCACTTTCTGTGTAATAGCAGACTGTTTGATTACACTGTCTAGAGCAGAGCACACCTTCACTATCCTTGTGCCTCATTCTCGTCATGGCAGTTTCATTAGTTTTGTGCAACTGCAGCACTGTGGAATAAACATCTGACACTGCAATATTTTGTCCATTATTTTGACAATAAAGGTTAAAAAAGATATATCCAATTCTATTCAATTTTTTTGAATGCATTAATAAATGTCATGCTGCTTGTTGCCTGCATGTTAATTGTGTTTCCAAACAGCAGCTTTAGAGAGACAAGTCTTTCCAGGCAACTGATGGTGAATAAACTGAATGTATACTCAAAAGATACCATTATAAAACAAGTACAACTTACCTTATATGTTAGCTTGCATACACCTTATATGTTAGTGTCTGTGTTTGTAGCTATTCAATTAGTCAAAAAGCTCATTTACAAACTAACATTAAATATTTTAAAATAATCTTATTACAAAACATTAAGTTAAATTAAATTACTTTGCTTTTGCAGTCAGACACACAATAATTTTGATGAATGAGCGCATAGGTGTGTTATTTTTATTTGTTTGTGTATTGGTCGATATATTTGAAGCAAATAACCAGAAGACAATGGATGAGTTATTTCTATTTATTATGAAGCATAGTTTCAAACATGACTGCGAAAACAACATGCACTGCCTCAAAACTGGGATAAAAAAACACCCTTATATTTCATTGCATAGCACAATGTTTTTGTCATAGACATTTTTTTTGCACATCTCCAGAGCACCATTATCTTTTCAACAACATTGCACCATATTTTTTATACTTTGGTAAATAGTAATGTTGGCTAGTCATCCTTCACCGTGTAGGTTGCTGGACTTATTGCAATGGTCACCTAAAGTGTGAAGGGAAGCAAATACATCTTTACCATTCCTGTGATTAACAGACTTGTATTTATTCAAAAATACTCAGTCACACAGAAAGATAATACATGATTGTAAGATTTTGTTTCTAACATTATTGTTAAAACCTCAAAGTTTAAATTATGCATTAGTACAGCACAGTCTATGTGCCTTGCATATATGCCAATGTTTATTTTGTGTGCATGTGTACCTGTCCTGCTCCCACCGACTCCTATCCTGCTGACTCTGATTGTTTAGTCATCGTCATCGTCATCATCATCTCTGCTGGGTTTGGCAGCCTGAAATGACATGAGGCCTCTGATGAGCCAATCAAGAGTGAGGATCATGTGCTGATGAGTTGATGTTTCACAACACACTGCCCAAAATAGTTGGAAGACTGTTTCTCTCTGATAGAATACTCATCCATCTCAATGAACCTGTTGCCCTCATCACCACTTCATTTCAATCCAGTTCCCTACCTGATGCAGTCATTTGAAGTTATTACATTAAAATCAATCAAAGTGTTTATATGGTCAACAGCTGACAGTCACCAAGGCTTGCTGATTTTTCAATAAACTTGAATGGCTCAAAAAATTGGTAGTTTTCCTTACAGGGGCAGCAGGAGCAGCAGGAGCAGCAGGAGCTGCCTTGAGCTGCTGGAGCTGCAGGGGCAACGGGGGCACACACTGGCGGTTCAAACCCGAAAGGGTAGTACTGCAGTAGATGAGAAAGACAAGAGATCATTAGTTCAATAAAATTTAACGCAACATCTGTCAGAGGAATGAAAGTCTGCAGACACTTACTGCATCCTTTGTGTCTCTGCCGTTTGGTTGAAGAATCTCCTGCTTGATGAAGCCACGGACCTTTCAATGATAACACAGACAGACACGATCATGAACTTAGATATGCACTGTTACAAGCAGTAAAACAATGCACTGTTTGACTGTGTTGGGCTGTTTAAACTATTAATCATCTTTTATTCAGATGGTAGTCTAGGTTTTCCTACATCTTAAATTATTTGGCTAAAGCGTCTACAAAGCACACACAGATGAAGCTAAACTGTGTCACTCACAGGTCCGCCAGCAGGCCGCCTCCAGGCATCAACAGGGAGCAGCTGGAAATGAAAACAGTCTAGATTATCATAAAAGAGAGTTTTTGTTGGATTAAATATATATACAATACAAATGAGTTCTTACAACGTCCAGTGTTCCAATTGGGGCTCCAGCGGGAATAACCTTGGCTGCCTGTTAAAGTGAAGAAGAAGAAGAAGAAGAAGAAGAAGAAGAAGAAGAAGAAGAAGAAGAAGAAGAAGAAGAAGAAGAAGAAGATCATTTTAACCCTTAGTGTAGATTTCGAGACAAAGCAGCAAACTGCGAGTAACAGAGCCACCAACAGGCTCAGCTTTAGGGACATTACCATCAGTGGTCAACACATAATAGCAGACCTGTGTCCAGAACTTATTCAGTGATGTTTGAAGCTGTGTCTTTTACTGTGGGTTTTTGTCTGTATGCAATGATTTACTGTACCTCAGCCGGAGCGTGACGGATGTCAAACTCCATGAACAATTTTGACTGCGAAGAAGCAAAGAAAATACTGTAGAATCAATGGAATCCAGGTAAGTGTAAAATCAATTATTCAGACAAACTTTTAAATGCAGTGTTATTCACTGACAACATTGTCAATAACCATCATGCACAAAGAGTCCTTAAAGTGCTCATGAAAGTTGGAGGTTTGAACATCTACAAATCAAGAACAATTGATCAAACTTCAGCTGCTGATAATGATTATGTGGAGCTCCACATGCAACTACAAGGACCTTGGGCTTAGCTTGACTGTCAAATATTTACAGCATATAAAACATATATGAGAGAGAAAAAAAGAAGGCAAAATATTTTAGGAATAGAGAGTGTTTTCCTTACAGGAGCACAGACAGCCAGCCCAATGATGCAGGCAGCAAGAGGGATGAACTTCATTTTGAATGAAGCTGTAAAAGAGATTTTTTGAGTTAATAGTCAAATAATCATTTGGAAGAGATTTTAGTTTAAAATTCAATCATTTTCAAATGTCATGTCATATTAAATTATCTGTCTACATTACCTTTTCTTTCTGACAACACACGAGTACTGATGGCTTGTTGAGGAGGGGTGTGATCACTGCAGAGAGATTTACTCCTATTTATTTGCTGACAAAACAAACCTATGACCTATGTTTTGGTGGAAAGCCAAGGATTATCATTTTTATGATGACAAAATTTGGCAGCCATATCTCTGTGTGAAATCTTTGACAGATGTTTGGCATGAAACGCACATCAATCACATTTGATCCCAGGCTGATTTGTTTTTTCAGGTGAACCCTTGCGGCATGTTTTATACGGCCCAGAAGGCCATCAGTTGCATTTGAGTAGGAGTCAAATGCAGAGTTTGTAAACTGGAGCTTTTGAAACTAACATTACATAATGTAGCTGAAACTGATTTTTTTCATTTAGGTGTTTATTCTAAAGCATCGTATCACAGACCATAATTGCTATAATAGGTAATAGTCTATATTCTAGCTGATGGAGATTTGATGATGGATACTATGATTATATTACAGTTGAACCATTTCTAAATTCCTTCATCACAACCACATGCTTGAGACCTATTATGACTCAAACTCATTTCCTATTTGTTAAATACAGAGTGATTAAGTGGCTTCCGTTATTTGGTATAATCAGTTACCTGTGTGTGAGCCTGTGGGGATAATTTACTGCTGCACTTCAAAGAAAATCCAGTAATTTTATAGAAAAGGTATCAGCATGGTAATTAGACAGCCTCTTTCATTATGGTGTTACTCTGCAAAGCCTGTAAGTACCATTCAAGGAATTCAAAGTTGAGTTGAATTGTCATCCTTAAATAGAAGAAGTTACTATAGTTTCACACATACAGTGCTGGTTTTCTTGACAAACTTGCCTTATGCTTATAGAAAAAAACTACTGTAGGGCAGTTTGTGATGTGCATTACTGAAGGAACATGATCAGGGCGTTGCTGAGAAAATCAGTTATGACAAAGAAAGTCACAGAGCCAATTTAATGAGATGTGCATGAAACTGAAAATGTTAAAGCTGCTATATAATTCATATTTGTCGCTTGGAGTGATGAACCCACCGAGATTTATCATTCAATTCAGCAGTTCCTCTCAGCTCTACTACCGGTTTGGTTCAGTTTCACTGCTGTCATCAACCCTGTTTCAAGCTTAAAAGCACTAAAAATAAACCTTTACACTGCATGCACAGCAGAAAGACACATTTGGCAACAAACTTGTGAACAAGTGGAGAATCTAGCAGTTAAAGAGACAGATATTTCCCTCAAGATCTTGAGGAAATAAAGACAGAGCTATAAGGAGAGAGTGAATATTGTTATTTTATTATCAGGGAAAAGTACTACATACGAATGTAATTGTTACTCTGTCTGATGGATGTGTGACATGTTCACCATATTAACTTAAAAGCTGATGATATGTCCGTGTTGTGGTCACAGTTTGTGTTCAGTGCTCACAAGTCAACTGAAAGGTTTAAGATGATACATTTAAACAAAAATCATGAAGACAAGCACATTTGAAAAAGTTGGAACAATTCAGGTTCAATCTTTATTATAATTATTAAAAGTAAAAAACAAGAGAAACGTTTTCTCAGTGTGTTATGGTCTCTCTCTGCCGGTTGCTGCAGTCACAGACAGCCTTTCCTTGTGTGGCTTGAACAGGTGCTTCCAGAGTGGATGCCTCCTGCGCCTGTCTCTCCAAACCTGATGGGATCTCGTTAGTGCTCGGCGGTGCTCCAGAGGTCGCAGGCCTCTGTGTCTGTTGGACTCCAGCTGGGGAGGTCCCCACAGTTGGCTCAATGCCTTGCTGCTGGAGGTTTAAGAGCCCAGCACCCTGGCTCACAGGCTGAACTGCTCCTGCAGGCGAGTTGTTGAGCACAGTGCTCAGGTACACACCCAGCTGGCTCATTTTAGCTGCCATCTGAACAAAAACAGAAGAGAGAAAAGATATTTAGTAAGAGGCCATGTGTAGGGGCAACAACTGGATCATCATTGGGAGCAGATTGTTTGAACAAGCTGAGAGACAGATAAAAATCTTAGATGTGTTACCTGCAGCTCCTCTGAGCTAAGACTGCCAAGTGGAGAGCTCTAGAGAACGACAGCAAATGTCAAATAAAACATAAGCAGAAAGAATATTACAAAACCAGTCCGAGCATTAATTGGGATTATATTTAACATGACAGAGTATTTTGTATTTACCTGAGGTTGCTGGATCATGTATACAATTTGGGGATTCTGTGGAAAAAAACAGTCTGAGTATAATGCAGATTTGTACTTTGCTGCTATTCCCTTTGATTGAAGTAGAGTATGTTGTTTTTTTAATCATATATGACCACTGTCCCATTTTAATTTATAAAAAAGGTATATAGAGAAACCTGTTGTTGCTGCACTTGCTGAGGTGCATCTATTGAAGGAGCAGCTCCAGAAGGTGTTTCTGCTGGTGATACCGGACTGTTCGGTGGTTGATTTGCTGGTGTTTGTGGAAGAGGTGAATCAAGAATCATCGGGAATCCATATGGGGAGAACTACAGGACAGGATAAAAGACATTCATATTTTGACATTTGTCAACAGTTTCTGCACTGACTCAATGCAAAAATGCAATTCTTATCCGCAACTCCCATAAAACAGACAATTTAATACAATAACAATATCAGATCTGGCAGAAAAACATGTTGAAATGAGAAAAACAGCATCCAAGTTTCCATCTCAGAGCCATAAATCAAGTGACAGATTCTGTTACAGCCGTTTCAGGTTTCCTATACAGTACATGTCCCCCCAGGTGAAATCTTTCAACGGTTGTGTTGGGATTGCAGCTTGGATCTGCAGTCTATAGATCAATCCAGAGCAGTACATGCAGTACTTTTTGCAGTGCATGGAAGGATCAGTCCCAGAAAACAAAGACAATGTATTTCTATAATAATAATGAAGTATCTTACCAGTTGATTCCTATAGGGAGATGTTAAAAGTGGGATGTAACTATAAGGAGGGAAATTCTGGAAGGAAAAAAACAACCCACAACATTAACTTAGTTGCATTTTGAATCACTGAATAAATAAATAAATATATATGATATTCATATAAATAGTTTTGTTTATATATATTTTTTCTCTTTATGCCCTACCAGAGGCTGCTGTGGGAGTGTCGGCTGGTTAGCAGGCTGGGATCCGTAAATGCTTGGCTGCAGGGGAAAGATCATCGGACTGCCCCCTAGTGAAGGCCATGTGTAGTGTTGCATGGGAGGCAGAAACTGGGGGCCACCCTGGGGACCCGGCTGCTGGGGGACCCCCGGCTGTGGTTGCTCCACATTAGGAGAAAGAGGGGCCGGCGTCTGAGCGTCAAGTAGCTGGTTTGTGGAAGTGGCTCCTCCTTGTGAACGTAGGGGAGGAAGGACATTTGAACTGACCTAAAAATATTAAAAGAAAAATGCCTAGATGATCGTTGTCACAGCAGATTTTACAAAATGTTCAATCAAAGAAACTATTTCAAGTAATGTTTTAATTAAGTCAATAAGTGAGTCTACTTACTGGTATTGCAGACACCATGGTGATAAAATATGATAGGATTAAGATAATCATTTCCAAAAATAAAATCATTCCCACAAGATAAATTAAAGTCTTGAGGGAACGTCCACTTAGAGCACATCAGAGTAGATACAACAAGGCACTACGAGAGCAGGCATTGACTTATGCTCTGCTCACAAAGTGAAACAACCAATCACATTACAGAAAAAAACATAATGTTCTGGTGTGAATGAAGCATGAGGTGGGAGCCAAAGAAAATCCATTGAATGCCCCAAACTGCCTGTTTTCCTTCAATTAGGATGCAGTAATGTCTCCAGAAATGAATAAACAAACACATAAGAACCCAGGACTTGTGGTTTTCCTGTTACTCAGAGCACCTGTAGGTGCGGTTGATGTGTCAGTGTCTAGCTGTTGTAATTACGGTCAAACCAAATGTGTAATGTGCAACAAAATAAAAATCTAACAAACAATAATGAGGTTGAAAATAATTTTAATCATCATCTTAATTTTACTGCCACAAGTTGAAACAACCAATCTAAAAGGGAAGTCATTGGCTGTGAAGTATAAAGATGTTGTTTCACATTTTGAATTTGATGCCTGAATAAAGGGCCAAGACCAAAATGTTGTTTCTCTGATTAACTCAAACGCTCTGTGCGGGAATTCTAGTGTTTTTATATGATTATTCCAGCACATCTAACAGGTATGCATGAGACAACTTTAGTTTTGTAGTTTGGAATATTACCAAAACCCTTTATTGGACATTCAAATAGCATTTAACCTAGAAATTTAGAAAAGAATATGGTTAAAGCCTAATTTCCTTGAGGTTAAGATACAAACTCTGCAGACAATAGAGAGAGACGGGCTGATACATTGAAGAAACTTAAATTACTGAAAACAATCAACCAGGCTCAAAGTCCCAAAAGCAGCTGACAGGAGACCGGCAAACCAAAACTCTATACAGCAATACAGCAAAACGAATCCATGACACGAAACGTAAACTGGTATAATGGTATACTGGTACAGGAACACAGTCAGGGATTGCAACTATACACAAGTGAACAGGGAGCAGACAAACAATGGAGGCTTTTTACTGTCAGTTAAAGATCTACATTTCATCCAAAAATAGATGTGTGCATTTAATGTAACAGCTGGAGCTTTCAGTGAAGTGGGCAGAAAAGAACACCTTATCTAACTAATACAGGTGTTTCTGGAGTGCATCCCAGCATGCACTATGAAGCTGGGAAAACCCCTGGACAGCTAACCATTATAATACAGATGCTCTATCTCTGTTATTCATAGCTGTGTGTCTTGACTTAGTATATAACCCACCAATTAAGTCATGCAAAACTATCTGAATCACTGTTATTTGATATCGTACAGTATTTATTTAGAGGATTAAGAATAGTCTTTACCTGCACATTTGCTTCGTACACCTCGACAATGCTCAAGTCATGTCACACACATGAACTAGTATGTGATGTAGATCATGTTCATAGCTTATGAATGTCATTTACTTAATTTAAAAGAGCTCTTATCGATTTCCTAGAAAACACAAGAAGAAGAGTTTTACCACAAAAATGCGACCTCAATTTTTCAAAATTCCCTCATCAAATACAAATCATAAATTGCTCATAAGTCTTTATTCAGTGCATGATTCAAAATGATTGATTCACACCAACCTCTGCCTGTTTTTTGGCTGGTTTACATTGTTTAACAAAGTTTGCAAATAAATTGACATTGACAAACAAAAAACTTTAAGGAAACAAAGTTACATTCATAATGAGTAGTTGTGCAAAACCCCCTGCGTTGCCACAAAACATGAAAATACATAAAAGAACTGCGCTTAAATTGGACAACAGGTGTCAATTTGTGATAAAGTTATTGAGGTTGTACATTAAAGTTTCTGTGAGTGCGAAATAAATGCAAGAGTTGTCAGTGCAGTGCGATAAATGGGCTGAGTCATGATAAAAGTACAGTACGACAGACTTCACTTATGACGCACAGAGACAGGTATTAAAGGCTCAATACTAAACCCTTTCTTAAGCTGTGTCGAGCCACAGATGCTGATGTGTGTGCCCACTGAGTGGATGTTACACAGGTTTGTCGTCAGCAACCTCCCACAGGTGTCTCCACCACCGTCCTGAGACCAACCTCCAACAAAAGTCATAATTATACCCCCATCAAAAAGTGCTTGTATCCCTTTTACATCTTAAAATCACAACATATCAACACATTCTTTAGGTTTTTATATTGACTGTGGCATTTAAAAAATATATATATATATATGCTGTTTGAAATTATGTGAAAAGTGCATGAAAGAAGTCAACAGAAAAATACACAAGGATGTGAAAAGGTTGCTGAACCAATACTGGAATACATTGACAAATAGATTTACATTTTAAAAAAAGTCTGATTCAAACACAATACAAACACACAGCATACAGTTCCATTTAACTGAATAACTCTCAGATCAGTACGGTTCAACCGTTGTCTCCTCGGCTCTCAGTGGTGACTACAACTGTTGTCTGGAGGGTCGTCGGAGCTTGGGTTGTGGTTGGTTTTGGTGTTGTGGTTGGTTTTGGTGTTGTGGTTGGTGCTGGAGTTGGGGGTGGGGGTGGAGGTGGAGGAGGAGGTCGGGCAGGCCACAGACAAGGGAATGGCCAGACAGGGAATAAAGGCCATTTAAACACGGGGAGACGATTGCCTCTCTGCAACAAGAAAATATAAGCACAGTAAAGTATTTAAAAAGGTTGTTTTGCTATAATTTCACTATAATTGATAAATGTTAGGATTAATAGATATTTTTACCTCATTGCTGTCAGACTCACTGCTAGAGCGATGATGATTCCTTCTTACCTCATCACTGTCTGAATCACTGCTGGAATGACAATTCTGCAAAAAACATTCAATTAAATACTTATATTTGTTTTCTGTATTAGCTGAAAATCATAAAGACTTAGGCAAGAAAGGAATATGTATAACGTTTTGGTACTTACAGCTAAATGGAAATTGATCAGGCAGAAAATCATCAGGAGAAGAAACTTCATCTTGCAAACCTTAACTCGAATCCCTTGTTGGAGCTCCCAGTGCACCACAGTAGAGCGCTAAATAATGAATAAAATATTAAGCCTGTGTTCGCTTCCTTCACGCTGGTTCCTTCAGGAAACTCCATTAGCTTTTAAACAGCCTCGGTGTGTTTACAAAGCTCTCGCACTTTAAAGGTGTGTTACTTCATGTCAGATGTGGTCAGTCTCATGGCAGTCTCAGAGACAAAACAAAATAGGCGTGAACACAATTTCAATACCCGACTAGACTGTATTTTTGTAACATTAAAGGTCCACATCCTGTTTATAATCCTTACAGATTTAAAGTATCATCTGACACATGCCGAGGCGAATTAACCACTAAGCTTAATTTGTACAGCTGATTTCACAAACACACACACACACACACACACACACACACACACACACACACACACACACACACACACACACACACACACACACACACACACACACACACACACACACACTACCACACACTTCACCTCCTTTTGAAAGAAAGCATTTGAATTCTGAGAGAATGCAGAAAACTGACATCCTCTAAAACATAAATATATATATTTGGAAAATAATTTACAATATTTGCTGTCAAAAGCAGAGTAGATTGAGTGAAGCGCTCTGCCCTTGCGAAACATTGATATCTGTTGCCTAGCGCTATATTTCCACCTGCAAAACAGTACTTGCTCAATCTTTTTCCAAATACTGTAATCATCTTGTTTACTCATGACCTCCTCATTAAAGTCATGAAATCGTACCACCTGTCGCAAGTGTCATCCAGAGATTTGATCTCTGACTGTCTAGACATTTAAAAAAGTTTTATTTCCCAACAATGGGCAAAGTCTGAAGACCAACACTTCTATTAAAATGCCATGATTCACATAGTACTGGCTCCATCATCATGGTTGGGTTTCGTTTTTGTTTTTAATTAACATGCGTTTTATAAACTCTTTTATCTGTTCTTTCTGGGCTATTAAAGACCTAAAAGATACAAGCTGAATATTGATAACAGTAGTTAGCAGAAAGGGAGAGAAGACACCATAAAGAAACATTGTAAATTCAAGATAACTACACATTTGGTTTTCTTTTATTTTCCATTGGGAAATTCACAACAAAAATGTAGACTCTCACATCGACAAAGAGAATATAAGATATATAATATCGTAAAACAGAGACGTTTGCCATCAGGAACAAGAGTAAAATGAGGTTAAAATCTGATCACCACATCATTGACAAGCAGCTCATGAGAAGATCATCTTGGAAACAGATTTTATGATGTATAGATTCCTGACACGCATCATGTTAAGTAATGCAGGAGTCACACAATGTCAGCATGTGATGATAAGGTTTTATTACCTTTAAGGTCATTATACACAGCCATGCTTTGCATAAACTAACTGAACTATAATTTAAAAAAAATTGTGGAAATCCCACGGATTACAATGTGCAAAAGACTTCTTGAATTTTCCATTTGTATTGATTAAATATCTTTGAGTGTTTCAATTTATTTTACTGTAATTTTGAAATCTCATTTTCTTTCCACCAGATAGTCATTTTGTTTGTTGTTTTGGCCTTGGTTCACCTTGAGTTATATTGTTTACATTTATTTTCAACTTTTAAGTTGAAGTAATAAATCCTATTTTCCTAAACTGCAATTCAGTATTGAGACTTTGTTTTGGGACCCTGGGGAATTAACTTTAATGTTTCGCTCCTACCCCCTTAGATGGGAGCGTAACAGTCACGTCAGCTTGTGCCGCTACCCAGGTCCTTTTTCATTTATAACAAATGAATCACTCTTGCTCCTGGTAAAATAAAATGTTTCTCTCAACGATGGCATTTTCATTACTGGTGTGAAATTAATGTGAAGAAAACTCCATTTTAAGAGGAACTAATTATAGTTACAACACCAGAAACAATTGACACAGTTGAGAATATCATCATGAAGGGAGGCAGGAGGAAAGATTCAGTTAAAACTATGTTACTGTGTCAACTGTAATTCTTTGCACATTCAATTTCCAGACACAAGCCTGAGTCGTAACTGTGAAATTGCAAAACTTATGAAAGATATATATATCATGCAGTGGCGTTGCTATGGCATTTCTTTCTGTGCGTTTGAAGCCTGATGTGGCAGCAGCCAGTTTTAACAGTTCCTTGGTAGCAGTATTGTTTGCCTCATGCAGCCATTTGGGAATCAGACCAGCAAGCACACAGAATACCAAAACATTACATCCATGGACTGTAAATCGAAGTATTATTGTATTCTGATATTATTGTTATAACAATGTTTTTTTCAGACTTAAACTGAACCACAGTATATTCTATATATTTCTTTACAACTAGATATTCAGACTATCTTAGAAAATAGAGACCAAGAGGAAATTGGCAGTTTATTTTAAAGCTCTAGATTGCTTGTATTTGTTTTTAACCAGTAGATTGTTGACTCAAGTCCTTGAGAAGCTTCATGGTCTCGAGCACCTCATGTTACAGGTCTCGTTATGAAAGAGCCTGCAGACGGTGGGTGTGTGTGTGTCTGTAGAAAACCGGAAAAATAATGAGGCAGGCAGACGTGTGTCCTCTCGAGCTATGATTTATTAAACATTATCCAAGTGCAAATAATTGTTGTCTCTTGTCTCTTCTTTCCTCATGTTCAATGTATTCAACACATGTTTTTCTTGTGTCCATGTGAACAAAGTGTCAAACTGTATAAATATATCAAGTGATAAAATGGGTTTTTTTAAAAGCAAATGACCCTTATCAGATATCTATATCATGAAATGTGTCTAAATAAAATGACATCAAGAGTATTCATGAATAGAATCATAAAAGTTCATACTCTCCTAGTTCAGGTAAATATTACATTGTGCAGGAGAGAGAAAACATCTGGGAATTTACTGCTACACTAGTATGTTTTTAGCGAGCATTAAATCAATTAGACAGCTACAAAGCCATCAAATACTCCAATAGCTGATTGAGGAAATGATGAGAGAGTCAACTGGCATGCAGCTAACATCTAATTATATAAGTGCACTTTACGCTCTCTGTGTACAGTGGGGATGGAGTATTGAAATTGCCATTGAGTAACGAGATGAGAAAAAAAAAAATATATATATATATATACATATTTACATAAAAATCACTCAGTGACAGTATGAAATTAAATGTATATGTAAAAAATATAAATGTATTAATTACCTGTGTGTATTGGCAATCATCATGTATAAACAATAATAATGCTGATAATAATGTAGGTTCGGAGTCTTCATTCTCCACCGTTCAGTAATGCATGATCGTCCTCCTTTTCACACTGTTTGTGACATTATAGAATACAAAACTCCCAAAACTGGATATTGAAACTGGATATTCTATCTATCTATCTATCTATCTATCTATCTATCTATCTATCTATCTATCTATCTATCTATCTATCTATCTATC